>NC_087352.1:90007363-90310394 GCF_030014295.1 Loxodonta africana | reverse complement strand
TCCACACATAGAAAAAAATTCTTCAAATAGCTACTTTATACTTCTGTGTATATACAAAAACCATGGCTGATTTTCCTCATTTCATTTCCTCTCATTAGAATAGCTAGATTCTGTTACATTTATATAGAAAAATCACAGATTTGTTCATTTACTTTCTTATTTTAGAATTTTTATTTTCTTTTAACTGAAAACACATTGAAACCTATACTAAGTTATAAAGGTTTTTTTTTTTTTTTTAAGATATACTCCAACTTGTCATCAGTTTTAAATAGCTCACAGATAGCATGTAAAGTACAATGTGCTTCTGAATTTCTTGTCCACTTTTTTGTGGTTTTAGATGTCAAAGACTTAGCTAGATCAATAACTTTAAATGAGTCACTTCAGTTTATTCAATGATATGTAGCAACTTTCAAATATCTATAAATATAGAAGGCCATGTGTCAATACCAATATCGTTGGATTTAACTCTTATTCTGAGGTTAACTGACTAGAGAGGAATTTTCATAGACACATAACGATAATATTTAAAAGGTTAGTAAATAATTTTATTCTTGTAAAGAATAAGCAAACCCCTACAGTTAATATTTGAAAATGCCTGTCACCTAACTGTTGAAAGAACTATCTTTGTGTCATCAAAGAGTTGCTTTAAAATAGTTCAGTAATCAATCTGTAAAAGTGAGCAGTGTGTTTGCAACAAGATGGATCTGATACTAAGTTTCTCATTCTATTCTTCATAGCTTATCACCCCACTCCATCCCCAGTACTCTTGATGTACAGTTAGGAAAAGAGTATAACCATCCAGAAAAAGATTAGAGGAAGTTAACATTTTAGGAAGGCTTATTCAGAAAAAAAAATCCTAAAGCTGGCTCATTTTTCCCTCCATTCTGCAAAAAAGGATCCCTTTATTAAGCAGCTCACTTGGGGGTGTGACTTTTGGAGTCAGCGATCTTTGAACAAACTGGAATGTTAATTTCTTTACAATGTATAAACAGTAAAAACTACCTCACTTGCCTTTCTTGGGAAAAATCTAATGGGCTTAAACAATTTTTGTTACAAACCATTGCTGAGTCTTATTATTTAAGTCACTTCAGTTAACTTTCAATGTACATCTAATAATATACATTTAATGATGTAAAATATTTTAAGCAAAATCTTTATAACTAAAAATACTTTGTAACTGTGATCTTATCTACTCTGAATTTGTGTCCCTTCATCATTGTCTTGTGTTCTTAACCATTTAGATGTAGGTTTTCAAGTGTAGGAATTAATATTCATCTTTTCCTTCAGGAATTTTTCCACAGCTTTCCACGTGAAAAGCTGAATACTAACATGAGATTAAAATGTCTCTTCTTTCTTTCAAGCATATTTGAACTCTTTCTCACAAATGTATTACTTGCCTGAAAAGAATATTTATAGGCTTAAGTAGTTCCTATTTTATGACAAGCGTTTTTCAACTGTTTTCCTTAAATATTTCACTTAATAAAATAACATGGCATGGAGTGAAAATATTTCTTTCAAGCATTTTCAACAGTTTTACACAAACACACACCAAATCTCTAAATTTAAAAATAACATCTCTCTAGCATTTTCTGTTTTCGACATTGTGTACTTTGATTGAAAAATCATATAAGGCCATTAGATGAAGCCAATATTTGTATGTTTTCTCCCATCTCAAAAGTTAGTAGATTCTTTTGTCCCATCAATTTTCTTTGTTAATTAGAATGTGTATGTTGCATTTTATCCATAAAAATAAAGAAGAAGAAGAAAAAAAACTAAAAGCTTTGTCACAAGAATTCTTATATTCAACTAGTCTCAAGGCTTGTCTTAGTTTCTTAGTGCTGCTATAACAGAAATTTATTTTCTCACAGTTTATGAGGCTAGAAGTCCAAATTCAGGGTGCCAGCTCTAAGGGAAGGTTTTCTTTCTCAGTCATCTCTGGAAAGGAGACCTGGTGGTGCAGTAGTTAAAGCATTTGCCAACTGGAAGATCAACAGTTTGAACCCACCAGCCGCTCCACAGGCAGTCAGCTTCCATAAAGATTTACAGCCTTGGAAGCCCTGTGGAGCAGTTCTACTTTGTCTTGTAGGGTTGCTATGAATCGGAATTGACTCAGTGGCAGTGGGTTATGGGCCACCTCAGGCGGAAGGTTCATGTCTCTTCAGCTTCTGTTCCTTGGTTGCTTGATGATCTTCATGTGGCATTGTGTACCTTCCCCCTCCATTCGTGCTTCCTTCTCTGTACATGGAGCCCTGGTGGTGCAGTGGTTAAAGAGTTATGGCTGCTAACTAAAAGGTAAAAAAAAAAAAAAAGGTAGGCAGTTCAAATCCACCAGCCACTCCTTGGAAGCCCTATTGGGTCATTTCTATTTTGTCCTGTAGGGTCACTGTGAATCAGAAATCTAGTCGTGGCTTTCTCTGTCCAATCTGGCCTTTTCATATCTCAAAGATGATTGGCTTAAAACACACCTGCACTGATATGTCCTCATAACAAAACAAAGTCCTGATCCCAAATGGGATTAGATTCACAGATATTGGGGTTAGGATTTACAACACATTTGTGGGGGGACAAAATTCAATCCATAACAGGGCCCAGTGGTGCTAGTGAAAAGAGCAGGATGTTTGAAGTGAGAAGGTCAGTGTTTGAACCCAACCTATGTCACTTCCTAGCCAGATATGCAGAAGCTACTTGGCACTATGGTAATGGTGGATGGCTGTGAGTAGAGGATAGAATGAATAGGCAAAATCTATTTCCTAAATGTGTTTGAGTTGGCGCTATTTCTGGCCACTTTTTTTTTTTTTTAATTGTGTTTTAGGTGAAAGTTTACAGCACAAATTAGTTTTTCATTCAAAAATTTTATACACAAATTGTTTTGTGATGTTGGTTGCAATCCCCACAATGTGTCAGCACTCTCCCTCTTCCCTTTTATACCTGAAGTTCCTCATGTTCTTTGGACAGTTTTCCTGTCCCTTCCTGCCTTCTCATCTTTGCTTTTTAGGTGTTGCCCATTTGGTTTCACATACTCAGTTGAACTAAGGAGCACTCTCTTCATGTGTGTGATTGTTTATTTTATATGCCTGTTTAATCTTTGGCTGAAAAGTGGACCTCAGGAGCGGCTTTAGTTCTGAGTTAACAGGACATCCAGGGACAATGGTCTCAGGGTTTCTCCAGTCTCTGTCAGACCAGTAAGTCTGGTATTTTTTTGTGAATTTGAATTTTGTTCTACATTTTCTCCCGCTCTGTCTGGGGCACTCCATTGTGATCCCTGTCAGAAAAGTAGGTGATGGTAGCCAGGCTATCTAGTTCTTCTGGGCTCAGGCTGGTGGAGGCTGTGATTCATGTGGTCCATTAATCCTTTGGACTAATATTTTCCTTGTTCCTTTGGTTTTCTTCATTCTCCTTTGCTCTTAACATGATGGGACCAATAGATGTACCTTAGGAGGCTGATTGCAAGCTTTTAAGACTGCCAATGTTACTCACCAAAGGAAGAGGTAGAACATTTTCTTTATAAACTATGTTATACCAATTGACCTAGAAGTCCTCTGAGACCATGATCCCCAGCCCCAGTAACTCGGTGCCCCAAGGTGTTTGGATGTATCTGGGAAGGTTCTAAGACTTTGCCTTGGTCAAGTTGTGCCGATGTCCCCTATATCGTGTGTTGTCTTTCCCTTCACCGAAGTTAACTTGTCTACTCTCTAGTTAGTGATTTTCCTTCCCCACCTCTCCCTTCCCTCGTAACTGTCAAAGTTTTTTTTCCTGTGGATAAACCTTTTCTTGGGTTTTTGAATAGTGGTCTCATACAATATTTGTCCTGTTGTGATTGACTTATTTCACTAAGCATAATGCCCTCCAGATTCATCTGTGTCATGACGCGTTTTAAGGATTTGTTATTGTTTTTTATTATTGCATAGTATTCCATTGTGTGTATGTACCATAGTTTGTTTATCTGCTCATTTGTTGATGGACATTTAGGTTGTTTCCATCTTTTTCTATTGTGAATAATGCTGCAGTGAACATGGGTGTGCATATGTCTATTCATGTGACAGCTTTTATTTTTCTAACTTTTTAAGGGGGTGTCATATTGTTCGCCATAGTGGTTATACCATTTTTCCTTCCCACCAGTAGTGCATAAGAGTTCCAAGATGATCCATAGGTTGGTTTTGTCTATTCCAGAATTTCTTATAAATGGAATCATACAGTAAACACTCTTTTGTGTTTTATTGCATTCACTCAGTGTATTTTTTGAGATTAACTCATGTTGTATGTATCAGTGGACCCCTGGTGGCACAGTGGTTAAGAGCTTTGGCTGCTAACCAAAAGGTCAGCAGTTCAAATCCACCAGCTGCTCCTGGGAAACCCAATGGGGCAGCTCTACTCTGTCCTATAGGGTTGCTGTAAGTCAAAATCAACTCAATGGCAACAGATTAACAGGTGTGTATCAGTAATTCTTTCCTTTTTATTGCTGAGTAATATTTCATTCTTTGAACATACCACAGTTTTTTTTACTTTGTTTTTTAAAATATCTATTCCCTTGCTGATTTTATTCCCTTGCTGATAAACATCTAGATTGTTTCCAGTTTTTTGCTATTATAAATAATGCTGCTATGAACATATTTATAAAAAGTTTTATGTAAACACTTTCATTTCTTTTAAGAAAATTTCTAGGAGTGCAATTCTTGTAATATTCTTTCATATTGTAATCCCCATTCCCATTCCACTCCCATTCTGTTTCTTTCTTGCACTCTGCTCATCTGCCTCTAAACTCCTTCTAGACTGCAGCTCCTGGAGGGTATGTGTGACTTCGCATTTTTTATATATACATAGATCCTACCACAACCAAAAAACCCTGTTTGTTCATGAATTGACAGATGAATTTAATGCCTTTTCTGATTTTCTCGCCTGACAAATTCTTATCTGTCTTGCAGGGCCAAAACCAAATATCTCTTCCTTTGAGAAAACTTTGAGTTCCCTCAGAAAAAGTTATTCTTTTTCTGTCTCTCCTTAGTACCTTCTACATTTCTCCACTATAGATAATGTGTGCTGCTGATTGTTTTTGTAGGTACATTTTTCTTTATATTGTGCTTTAATACAAAGTTAAAGCTATAAAGCTGTGGTCATTAAACTCTTCTCATAAGATAACCAACAATTAAAATCCTGTTACAAAGAAATGGAAACCATATCCCCTTCTAATTTCTTCAGATAATCCCCTGCCTTCTAAGTGGGAAGAAAAAAACCAAGGCATTTTGGACATTTAAATTTTATGTCCCTTTTTATCCTGTTTGTTGTTGGTGTTCTTGTGTGCCATTGAATCCATTCCAATTCATAGTGACACCATATGTCAAAGTAGAACTGTTCTATAGGTTTCCTAGGCCTTAATCTTTTTTTTCCTAAATTTTATTCATTTTGTTGTTGTTGAGAATATACACAGCAAAACATACACCAATTTGATAGTTTCTACAATATACAACTTAGTGACATTATTTACATTCTTCAAGATGTGTAACCATTCTCACCCTCCTTTTCTGAATTGCTCCTCCCCCATTAACATAAATTCACTGCCCTCTAAGGTTCCTATTTAATCTTCCAAGTTGCTGTCTTCAGTTTGATCTCATGTAGATAGTTCTTAAAAGAGCATAATGCTCAAGGCAGACGTTTTTTACTAGTTAAGCTAAACTATTGTTTGGTTTTAAGGAGGCTTCAGAGAATATTTTGGGTTTAAGGTTTAAAGATTATCTTGGGGCATTAGTTTCAGGGGTTCAACTAACCTTTATGGCTTCAGAAAGTCTGGAGACCATAAGGATTTGAAATTCTGTACTATATTTTCCCCCTTCTGATCAGAATTCATCTATGGAATCTTTGATCAAAATGTTCAGTAATGACAACTGTGAAATTACAATTTTGAAACATGTTTATATATAAGATAGATTGATGAGCAGATAGAAGGATAGATAGGTACCAGGGAAAATATGTTGTTGTTGATGTGTGCTGTCCAGCCAATTCCAAATAAGGCTGTTGTTGTTAGGCACCGTTGAGTCAGTTCCAACTCATAGCAACCCTGTGTACAATGGAACAAAACACTGCCCAGTCCTGCACCATCCTCACAATCAATATGTTTGAGCCCATTGTTGCAACCACTGTGTCTATCTCATTGAAGGTGCTCCTCTTTTTCACTGACCTACTTTACCAAGCATGATGTCCTTCTCCAGGGACTGATTCCTCCTGATAACATGTCCAAAGTATGTGAGATAAAGTCTCACCATCCTTGCTTCTAAGGAGAATTCTTGCTGTCTTGCTTTCAAGTCGAATCTGTTCATTCTTCTGGCAGTCCATGGTATATTCAATATTCTTCACCAGCACCATAATTCAAATGCATGTGTTCTTCTTTGATCTTCCTTATTCATTGTCCAGCTTTCACATGCATATGAGGCAACTGAGAAATACTACAGCTTGTGTTGTGGATGGAATTGTGTCCCCCTAAAATGTGTGTCAACTTAGTGAGGCCATGGTTCCCAGTATGATACGATTGTCCAAAATTTTGTCATCTGATGTGGTTTTCCTGTATGTTTAAATCTTACCTCTATGATGTTAATGAGGCAGGATTAGAGGCAGTTATGTTGGTGAGGCAGACTCATCTACAAGATTAGGTTGTGTCTTGAGTCAACCTCTTTTAAGATATAAAAAAGAGAAGCAAGCAGAGAGACGGGGGACCTTCTACCACCAAGAAAGCAGTGCTGGGAGCAGAGTATGTCCTTTGGACACAGAGTCCCTGTGCGGAGAAGCTCCTAGGCCAGAGGAAGATTGATGACAAGGACCTTCCCCCAGAACCAACAGAGACAGAAAACTTCCCCTGGAGAAGGCACCCTGAATTCAGACTTCTAGACTCCTAGACTGTGAGAGAATAAACTTATGTTTGTTAAAGCCATCCATTTGTGGTATTTCTCTTATAGCAGCACTAGATAACTAAGACAGCCTGAGTCAGGTTCAGTCCTGTATGGGAACAGATGAAACTCTACATTGTTTTCTCCTTTACAGAATGTGAAAGGCACATTCAAGTCTCATTAACACAAACTTCCTATTGAAAACATATAAAACCCTGGTGGAGTCACATACTTGAAAAGGCATACTTTAAATACTTTTCCAATCAGAGAATGTATAAGAAACATTCTAGGGCATCTTCACACAATATTTTAGAAAAAAAAAAAACAGATAAAACCTTCTGATCTAATCAAGTAGAATGAGAGTGCATTTTAGTTTCTCTTTAATGCCATGAATTGGGAACATGCCTGTTTGTAACACAAGATTTTCTTGGCAAGACTACATTGATTTGTCATGCTATTCTTCAACGGGAGAAACTTGGCATTGTTTTCTCGTTCAGAGATAGTGTAGTGTAAGGCACATTTGCGTTGGCTGAACACAAACTTCCTGTTGAAAACATCTAAAACTCTGAAAGAGAGGAACTTTACATTCTTTCCCCACTCAGAAAATCTATTTTAAAAAAAGTTCTAGTGCATGTAGGCAGAGATAAAACTCTCTCATCTTATCAACTAGAATGAAAGAAACTATTTGAATTGAGAACGTGCACGTTCTTGTAACACAAGGTTTCCTTAGCAAAATGACATATGCAGACCTGTACTTGAACAGGAGAAAGTCTGCATTGTTTTCTCCTTCGGAGAATGTTCGTGTTCACATTCAGTATCCCAAACTTCTTATGTAAAACATCTAAAACCCAGGTGGCTCAACGTACTTGATTGGGAGAAAGTTTACATGCTTTTTACACTCAGATAATATAAAAGAAACATTCTCAGGCATGTAAACACATGAGTTTTAAAAACATATAAACTGCTGTAATCAACTAGAATGAGAAAAACTATTTTGGTTTCCTTTCATGCAATGAATTGGGAATGTGCACCTCTTGGTAGCACATGGTTCACTTAGCAAAACTACATTGCTTTCACTGTCCTGTCCTTGAATGGGAGAAACTCTGCATTGTCTTCTTGTTTAGAGAATGTGAAAGGCACATTCAAGCCCTGTTAACCCAAACTTCCTTTTAAAAATACCCAAAACCTTCATAGATTCACATATTTGAAAGGGAGAAATTTTACCTTCTTTTCCCAGAAAGAGAATGTGTAAGAAACGTTCTAGACAAACACACACATGATTTTTAAAAACAGATAAAATCCTCTGATCTAATCAACTAGACTGAGAGAAACTATTTGGGTTTCTGTTTCATGAAATGAATTGGGAACATGCATGTACTTGGAATACAAGGTTTCCTTAGCAAAACTACATTGATTTTCCATCTTGTACTTGAATGGGAGAAATTCAGCACTGTTTTTTTTCTTTCAGAGATTGTGTATTTCACCTTTAGCCTTGAGAACCCAAACTTCCCATTGAAAACATCTAAAATTCTGGTGGATTCACACACTTGAAATGGGGAAAATTTGCATTCTGTTCCCATTCAAAGAATGTATAAAAAACATTCTTGGGCATTTATGCATAGACAAAACCCTCTGATCTAATTAACTAGAAAGAAACTATTTTCTCTTTCATGCACTAAATCAGAAATATTGAACTCTTGGTAACACAAGGTTGACTTAGGAAAACTACATTGCTTTTGCAGTCCTGTACTTGAACAGAAGAAAATATGCTTTGTTTTCTCCTTCAGAGAATGTGACAGGCACATTCATATTACCCAGTAAAACCCAGTGCTGTCGAGTCAATTCTGACTCATGGTGACCCTATAGGACAGAGTAGAACTGCCCCATAGAGTTTCCGAGGAGCACCTGGTGGATTTGAACTGCCGACCTTCTGGTTAGCAGCTGTAGCACTTAACCACTATGCCACCAGGGTTTCCATTCATATTAGGTAACCTAAACTTTCATATTAGGTAACCCAAACTTCCTACTGAAAACACTAAAACACTGGTGGCTCAACATACTTGAATCGAAGACAGTTTACATGCTTTTTACATTCAGAGAATATGTAAGAAACGTTCTCAGGAATGTACACACATGCTTTTTCAAAAACAGAGTAAAACCATCTGATCTAATCAACTAGAAAGAGAGAAACTGTATTTTGGCTTTTCTTTCATGCAGTGAATTGGCAACATGCACATTTTTGTACCACAAGGTTTTCTTAGCAAAACTACATTGAGCTTGCTGTTCTGCACTTGAAGAGGAGAAACTGCATTTTTTTCTCGTTTAGCGAGTGGGAAAAGCACCTTCAAGTTCCGTTAATCCAAACTTCCTATTGAAAACATAAAACCTGGTGAATTCATGGACTCAAAAAGGAGGAACTTTACATTCTTTTCTCACAAATACAATGTATAAGAAACTTTATCAGGCATCTACACACGTTTTTACAAAACAGAAAATATCCTCTGACTCAATCTCCTAAGAATGTGAGAAACTCCATTTTGGTTTCTTTTTCATGCAATGAGTCGGGAACATGCACCTCTTGGTAAACAAAGCTGTCTGTAGCAAAACTCCATTACTGTTGCTTTCCTGTACTTGATCAGGAAAAACTCTGTATTGTTTTCTCTTTCAGATATTGTGTAAGGTACTTTCACATCCGGTTTACTGAAACTTCCTATTGAAAACACCTAAAACCCTGGTGGCACACATACTTTTAAAAAACAGATGAAACTGTCTGATCCAATCAACTAGAATGAGAGAAACTGTATTTTGGTCTTTCTTTCATGCAGTGAAGGTTTCCTTAGCAAAACTACATTTCTTTTACTGTCCTGCACTTGAATGGGAGAAACTCTGCATTATTTTCTCTTTGAGAGAATGGGAAACACACATTCAAGTTCCATTAAAACAAACTTCCTATTGAAAACTTCTAAAACGCTGGTGAATTCACAGAATTAAAAAGGAGAAACTTTACATTCTTTTCTCACAAAGAAAATGTATAAGATGCAGTATCAGGCATGTGCCCACATGTTTTTTTAAAAAACGGATAACCTCTGACTTAATCTGCTACAATGTGAGAAGCCGTATTTTGGTTCCTTTTTCATTCAATGAATTGGGAACATGCACCCCTTGGTAACCCAAGGTTTACTTAGCAAAACTACATCACTTTTAGCATCCTGTACTTGAATGGGAGAAACTCTGCCTTGTTTCCTCATTCAGAAATTGTGTAAGGCACATTCACATCAGAGTAACCCAAACTTCCTTTTGAAAATATACAATATCCTGCAAGGGAGAAACTTTATATTCTTTTCCCATTCAAATAATGTGTAAGAGTCCTTCTTGGGCACGTACACACAGTGTTTTTTAAAAAAACAGGTAAAACCCTCTGATCTAATCAACAAGAAAGAGGGAAACTGTATTTCAGTTTCTTTTTCATGCAGTGAAATGGAAATATGCATGTTCTTGGAACACAAGTTTTCATTAGTAAAACTACATTGATTTGCTGTCCTGTACTTGAACAGGAGAACTCTGCATTGTTTTGTTCTTCAAAGAATGTGAAAGTCATCTTCAAATCTCGGAAACCGGAACCTCCTATTGAAAACATTTAAAACCCTGGTGAATTCATGTACTTGAAAGGGAGAAACTTCACGTTATTTCCCAATAAGAGAATGTATAAAAAACATTGTCAGGCATGTATACACATAGTTTTAAAAAATGGACAAAACCGTCTGATCTAATTAACTAGAAAGACAGAAACTATATATTGTGCTTTAGGGGAAAGTTTACATCTCAAGTTAGTTTCCCATACAAAAATCTATACATACATTGTTATGTGACCCTAGTTGCTATTCCTATAATGTGGCCACACATTCCTCCTTTCCACCCCAGATTTCCTGTGTCCACTTAACCAGCTTCTATCCCTTTCTGCTTTCTCATCTCACCTATGGACAGGAGCTGACCATTTAGTCTCATGTATCTACTTGAACTAAGAAGCATATTCTTTGTGCATGTGTGTATTTCAATAAAACTTTAAGAGCCACATTCTTCATGAGTATTGTTTATATCTTATACTCCAGCTTATTCTTTGTCTCAAGAGTTGGCTTCAGGAATGGTTGTAGTTCTTGGCTAACCAAGTCCAGAGTCCATGTCTTCTGGGGTTACTCCAGTCTCAGTCAGACCATGAAGTCTGGACGTCTTACTAGACTTTGAGCTCTGCACCTCTAGAAGCTATATTGTTGTTTCTCTATCATGCAGTGAGCTGGGAGCACACACGTTCTTGGAACATAAGCTTTCCTCAGCAGAACTACATTGATTTGGCATCCTGTACTTGAATGGGAGAAACTCTTCATTGTTTTCTTATTCAGAGATTGTGTAAGGAGTGTTCATGTCTGGGTGATGCAAACTTCTTATTTAAAACATCAAAAACTCTGCAAGGCAGAAACTTTACACTCTTTTCCCATTCAGGGAATGTATAAGAAATGTTCTTGGGCATATACACACAGTGTTTTTTAAAACAGATAAGACCCTCTGATCTAATCAACTAGCATGAAAGAAACTGTGTTTTGGTTTCTCTTTTTGCAGTGAATTGGGAACCTGCACGTTCTTGTAATATTAGGTTTTTTTCAGCAAATGTAAATTGCTTTTGCCTTCATGTACCTGAATGAGAGAAACTACATTGTTTTCTGCTTCTTAGAATGTGAAAGATACATTCAAATTCCATTAACTCAAATTCTGTTAACTCAAATTTCCTGTTGAAAACATCTAAAGCCCTGGCAGCTCAACATACTTTAATGAGAGAAACTTTACATGATTTTCCCATTCAGAGAAATATAAAAAATATTCTTAGGCAGATACACACAAGTTTTCTAAAAACAGAAAAACCCTCTGATCTAATTAACTAGAATGAGAGAAAGCATATATATTTTTCCCTTTCATGCAGTGAATTGGGAACATGCACGTTCTTGTAACAAAAGTTTCCATTAGAAAACTACATTGCTTTTGCCATCCTGTATTTGAATGGGAGACACTCTGTTTTCTCTTTCAGAGAATGTGAAAGGTGCGTTCAATTCTCATCATAAAAACTTCCTACTGTAGACGTTTAAAGCCCTAGCGGATTCACTTACTTTAAAGGGGAAACTTTATATTTTTTTTCCCAGTAAGAGAATGTAGAACATTCTCATGCATGTACTCACAAACTTTTTAAAAATGGGTAAAACCATCTGATCTAATCAACTCAGAATGAAATAATTTGTATTCTGATTTCTCTTTCATGCAGTGAATTGGGAACACGCACGTTCTTACAAAGTAGGATTTCCTTTGCAAAATTGCATTGATTTTGCCCTCCAGTACTTGGACGGGAGAGACTCTGCATTGTTTTCCCCTTCAGAGAATGCGTAAAGCACATACACATCCCAGTAAACAAAGTTCCTATTAAAAACTTCTAAAACCCTTCTGGAGTCACGTGCTTGAAAGAGAGATACTCTCATTCTTTTCAAATTCAGACATTGTATGAGAAAATTTCTCAAGCATGTAAGCACAGTGTTTTTTAAAAACAGATAAAACTCTTTGATCTAATCAACTAGAATGAGAGAAATTGTATGTTAGTTTCTCCTTCATGTAGGGAATTGGGAGCATGCACATTCTTGGAACACATTTGCTTAGCAAAACAACATTGATTTGCCATCCTGTACTTTAATGGGAGGAATTCTGCATTGTTTTGTTATTCAGAAAATGTGAAAGGTGCATTCAAGTTCTGTTAACCCAAATTTACTTTTGAAAACATCTATAACATGGTGAATCAATGTACCTGAAGCGGAGAAATTTTTTATAATTTTCCCATTCAAAGAATGTATAAGAAATGGACTCAGGCATGTATACATGTTTTTTAAAAACAGATGAAATTCTCTGATATAATCAACTAGAATGAAAGAAACTGTATTTTGGTTTCCCTTTCATACAATGAATTGGGACTGTGCATGCTTTTGGAATACAAGGTTTACCTAGAAAAGCTATATTGATTTTCCATCCTGTACTTGAACAGGAGAAACATTGCATTGTTTTCTCCTACATAGAATGTGAAAGGCACATTCAAGTCCTGGTAACCCAAACTACCTATTGAAAGCATAAAACCCTGGTGGATTCACATAATGAAAGAGAGGAACTTTACATTCTTAGATACTTCAGAGAATGTATGAGAAACATCCTTAGGCATGTATGCACAGCGTGTTTTAAAAACAGTTAAAGTCAAAGGCAGGGCCTAGATGGCAGAGTAGTCAGATGCTTCTGGTGATCCCTCTTAAAACAAAGACCCGAAAAAACAAGTGAAGTGATTATATATGTGACAAGCTGGGCGCCCTGAACATCAAAGGCAAAGTTTGGAAATTGGATTGAGCATCAGGGGGAGGGAGAGACGGTTCAGAAGTGGAGAGGAGTTGCCGGACCTGATTGGTCATAATCCACTGGCGTGACCACGGCAGGGCTGGCCATAGCATTCAGGATGTGGTTTCCTCGGGGAGAGGCAGCAAGCCACACAGTCTACTCGTGCCTCTGGAATCAGAAAAAAACAGCACTCTTCACAAAAGCTAAGTGCTTGTGTCTAATTTACTGTACCCCAGTGCCCAAGTAGGTTTCAGTGGCTGTTGATTTCCCTGGGCCTGAGATAGGTCCTGCCATGTGTCCTGAGCCATTCTCCTGGTCTTGGAGAAGGAATAAATTAACAACTGGCCGAAAAGATAATATGCCAGCTCCCTAAACTGAGAAC
Organism: Loxodonta africana; assembly: GCF_030014295.1. Taxonomy (NCBI): domain Eukaryota; kingdom Metazoa; phylum Chordata; class Mammalia; order Proboscidea; family Elephantidae; genus Loxodonta; species Loxodonta africana. The sequence goes on along the minus strand of NC_087352.1, from coordinate 90,296,726 downwards.
TCAGGGCAGAAGCAGCTCCTGTCCAGGCACAAACAGTCCACAGACTTTGAATGACTTTTACCACTGCATGGACCTGTGTGGGTCCATTTCAGGAGCTTAGGCCCTTGCTGGCAGACGGCAACAGTGTATGTGTCTCAGATTTGCCTTCAACTGTTTCAGCTGTGTGGTGCTGACGTTTGACACCACTCTGCCTATTAAACAGAGTCTTCATCTAACCACATCAGCAGCCTGAGGACTGGTGGCTACACCCACGTGACCTAGTCACCTGAGACAGGGATCCAAGGATAAGTGTTGCATCCTAGTCCTTAAAACCAAAAGCATTGGGTGCCCATGGTCCAGGTTTAGAACCCACTCACCTGTGTGCTCTAGGGAACAGAGATGAGCTTTCCTCAAGAAACTCGGGGGACAGGTGTCAGACCCGTGCCTTGTTCAGAGAGTGACTCCCTGCTACAACCAGATGTATGAGAAACATTCTCAGGCATGTATGATCCCTGTACCTACACTAACCACCCCTGCCCCTCTAAGACTGTAGGAGAGAGCCTGCACCACAGACTTGGTGACCGGCTATCTGGACAACTGAGCTGAATCTATTCAAGAAAAGTGGATGGACTTTTAGGTTCTTATACCTGGTAACAGCTCTAGCCATCCAGTGACAGGATGTTAGAGTGTCAAAGTTGCAAATAATAAAGCTAGCTCACTCAAGCCACCTATTTGGGCATATCAAAACAAAACAAAGCAAGAAGCTAGGATACAGCAAGCAAACAAAATAAATTCAAACAATAACTTATGGATGGCTCAGAGACAACAGCCAATATCAAATCACTTAAAGAAGCAGACCATGATTGCTTCAACAAGCACTCAAAACGAAGGATCAAGGAACCTTCCAGATGAAGAGGTATTTCTGGAATTACCAGAGGTAGAATACAAAAGGTAAATATACAAAACTCTTTAAGAAAGCAGGAAGGAGCTCAGGCAAAATGCAGAACAACCCAAAGAACACACAGAGAAAGCAGTTGAGGAAATTAAGAAGGGCATATTGAAAAATTTCATGGGCTTCAAGAATCCATAGAGAAACAGTAATCAGAAATTCAGAAGATTAACAAAAAAATTTCAGAATTAGACAACTCAATAGAGTCAGAGGAGCAGAACTGAGGAAATGGAAGTCAGAATTAGTGAGATTAAAGACAAAACACTTAGCACCAATATATTCGAAGAAAAATCAGATGAAAGAATTAAAAAAAATGAAAAACCCCTAAGAGTCACGTGGGACTCTATCAAGAAGAATAACTTACGAATGTTTGGAGTACCAGAACAGGGAGGGAGAACAGAAAATACACAGAGCATTGTTAAAGATTTGTAGGTAGAGAACTTCTCTGATATTGTGAAAAATAAGAAGATAGCTACCCAAGATGCTCATTGAACCCCACATAAGGTAGATCACAAAAGAAAGTCACCAAGACATAATCATACTTGCCAAAACCAAAGACAAAGAGGGATTTTTAAGAACAGCTAGGGATAGCTAAAAAGCTACCTACTAAGGAGAGTCAGTAAGAATAAGTTCAGAGTACTTGGCAGAAACCATGCAGGAAAGAAGGCAATGAGATGACACATATAAAGAATTGAAGAAAAAAATGCCAACCAAGAATTATATATCCAGCAAAACTGTCTCTCAAATATGAAGGTGAAATTAGGACATTTCCAGCAAAAAACAGAAATCTGGGAATTTGAAAAAAAACAAACCAAAACTACAAGAAATACTAAATGGAGTTCTCTGTTTAGAAAATCACTAACATCAGATATCAATCCAAGACTAGAACACAGGACAGAGCAGCTAGATGTCAACCTAGATAGGGAAATCATAAAAATAAATCAAGATTTTAAAAAATGCTCAAAATATGGAAACAGCAAGGTCATTATATAAAAGATGACATTAAATCAATAAAGAGGGACTAAAAAATGTACTCATAGATCTTTCATATGGAGAAGTTAAGGTGATGTAAAGAAATAAAAGTTGGATTTAAACTTACAAAAATAGGGATAACTATTAAGGTAAACACAAAGGTGACTAATGGTCCTACACATCAAAATGAAATACAAGAAAAACATAAAGACTCAGCAAAAACAAAATCAATAATAGTGAAAAAGAGGAAAAGACAATATATAAAGCAAAACTATTCAGCACAAAAAATAAAGTGGAAAAAAGAAACTGTCAACAACACACAAAAAAAGACATCAAAATGACAGCACTAAACTCATAAAAAAATTACCTATCCATAATTACACTGGATGTAAATGGACTAAATGAACCAATAAAGAGGCAGAGTAGCAGAATGGATTAAAAAAAAAAAACTATATGTCTATATGATGGCTATAAGACAAACACCTAAAGACACGAACAAACTAAAACTCAAAGGATAGAAAAAAAATCAAGCAAACAACAATCAAAAAAGAGTAAGTGTGCAAATATAATTTCTGACAATATAAACTTTAAAGTTAAATCAACCATAAAGGATGAGGAAGGACACTATATAATGATTAAAGGGACAATACGCCAGGATGATATAACCATAGTAAATATTTATGCACCCAACAACAGGGCTTCAAGATACATAAAACAAACTCTAACAGCATTAGAAAGCAAGACAGACAGCTCCTCCACAAGAATAGTAGGAGACTTCAATACACCATTTTCAGTAAAGGACAGAACATCCAGGAAGAAGCTCAATAAAGACACAGAAGATCTAAATGCCACAATCAACCAACTTGACCTCATAGACATATACAGAACACTCCACCCAACAGCATTCAAGTATAATTTCTTTTCCAATGCACTTGGAACATTCTCTAGAATAGACCACATATTAGGTCACAAAGCAAGCCTTAACAAAATCCAAAACATCGAAACATTACAAAGCATATTCTCTGACTATAAAGCCATAAAAGTGGAAATCAATAGCAGAAAAAGCAGGGAATAGAAATCAAACACTTGGAAACTGAACAATACCCTGATCAAAAACAAGTGACTTATAAAAGACATCAAGGATGGAATAAAGAAATTCATAGAATCCAATGAGAATGAAAATACTTCCTATCAGAATTTTTGTGACACAGCTAAAGCAGTGCTCAGAGGTCAATTTATAGCAATAAATGCATACATCCAAAAGGAAGAAAGGTCCAAAATAAAAGAATTATCCCTACAACCTGAACAAATAGAGAGCAACGAAAGAAACCTTTCAGCACCAGAAAAAAGAAAATAATAAAAATTAGAGCAGAAATAAATGAAATAGAGAACAGAAAAACAATTGAAAAGTATTAACAAGACAAAAAGCTGGTTTTTGAAAAAATTAAAAAACTTGATAAACTACTGGCCAAACTAACAAAAGAAAAATGGGAGAGGAAGAAAATAATACAAATAAGAAATGAGACAGGTGATATCACAACAGACTCAAATGAAACTAAAAGAATCATATCAGATTACTACAAAAAATTGTACTGTAACAAATTTGAAAACCTAGAAGAAATGGACAAACTTCTAGGAACACCTAAACTAACACAAACAAAGGTAGAACAACTAAATAAACACATAACAACAGAAGAGATTGAAAAGGTAATTAAAAAACTCCCAACACAACAACAAAAGCCCTGGCCCTGACGGCTTCACTGGAGAATTCTACCAAACTTTCAGAGAAGAGTTAACACCACTGCTGCTAAAGGTATTTTGGAGCAAAGAAAAGGATGGAATACTCCCAAACTCATTCTATGAAACCAGCATATCCCTGATACAAAAACCAGGTAAAAACACCACAGAAAAGAAAATTACAGACCTATATTCCTCATAAACTTAGATGCAAAAATCCTCAAAAAAATTCTATGCAATAGAAAGCCCAACACCCGTTCATGATAAAAAAAAAAAAACTCTCAGCAAAATAGGAATAAAAGGGAAATTCCTCAAAATAATAAAGGGCATTTATACAAAGCTAAGAGCTAAAAGCCAACATCAAAACTACTAAAACTAATAAAAGAGTTTATCAGAGTATCAGGACACAAGATAAACGTACAAAAATCAGCTGGATTCCTCTACACCAACAAAGAGAACATTGAAGAGGAGATCACCAAATCAATACCATTTACAATAGCCCCCAAGAAGATAAAATACTTAGGAATAAATTTAACCAGAGACCTATTCAAAGAAATTTAACCTTTGCCTTATTCAAAGAAAACTACAAGACACTACTGCAAGAAGATAGAAGAGATCTACATAAGTGGAAAAACATACCTTTCTCATGGATAGGAAGACTCAACATTGCTATTCTATCCAAAGCAATCTATAGATACAATGGAATTCCGATCCAAATTCCAATGACATTTTTTAATGAGATGGAGAAACAAATCACCAACTTCATATGGAAAGGAAAGAGGCCCTAGATAAGTAAGGCATTACTGAGAAAGAAAAAAGTGGGAGGCCTCACACTACCTGATTTTAGAACATATACTGCCACAGTAGTCAAAACAGCCCGGTACTTGTACAACCAGATATAGAGACCAAAGGAACAGAATTGAGAATCCAGACATAAATCCATCCACATATGAGCAGCTGATATTTGACAAAGCACAAAGTCTGTTAATTGGGGAAAAGACAGTCTCTTTAACAAACGGTGCTAGCATAACTGGATATCCATCTGTGAAAAAAATGAAACAAGACCCATACCTCACACCAAGCACTAACTCAAAATGGATCAAAGACCTAAATATAAAATTGAAAACGATAAAGATCATGGAAGAAAAAATAGGGACAACACTAGGAGCCCCAATACATGGCATAAACAGTATACAAACATTATTAACAATGCACAAACACCAGAGAAGAAATTAGTTAACTGAGAGTTCCTAAAAATCAAACACTTATGCTCATCCAAAGTCTTCACCAAAAGAGTAAAAAGATTACCTAGGGACTGGGAAAAGGTTTTTGGCTATGGCAATTCCAATCAGTGTCTGATCTCTAAAATCTACATAATTCTGAAAAAACTCAGCTACAAAAAGACAAATAAACCAATTAAAAATGGGCAAAAGATATGAACGTACACTTCACCAAAGCAGACATTCAGGCAGCTAACAGATATATGAGGAAATGCTCATGCTCATTAGCCATTAGAGAAATGCAAACCAAAACTACCTTGAGATTCCATCTCACTCCAACAAGCCTGGCATTAATCCAAAAATAACAAAATAATAAATGTTGGAGAGGTTGTGGAGAGACTGGAACTCTTATACACTGCTGGTGGGAATATAAAATGGTACAACCAGTTTGGAAATCTATTTCACTTCTCCTTAAAAGCTAGAAAGAGAATTGCCACACAATCCAGCATTCCCAGTCCTTAGAATATATCCTAGAGAAATAGAAGCCTTCACACAAACAGATATATGCACACCCATGTTCATTGCAGCAGTGTTTACAATAGAAAAAGATAGAAGCAACCAAGGTGTCCATCAACAAAGGAATGGATAAATAAATTATGGTATATTCACACAATGGAATACTATGCAATTATAAAGGACAATGATGAATCCACAAAACATCTCATAACATGGAGGAGTCTGGAAGGCATTATGGTGAGTGAAATTAGTCAGTTGCAAAAGGACAAATACTGTATGAGACCACTATTATAAGAACTCAAGAAATAGTTTAAATACAGAATAAAATATTTGATGGTTATCATGGTGGGGAGGAAGGGAGACGGATATTCACTAATTAGATAGTAGACTAGAACTATTTTAGGTGAAGGGAAAAACAACACATAATGCAGGAGAGGTCAGCACAACTGGACTAAACCAAAATCAAATGTTTTCTCAATACAACCAAATGCTTCCAAGGCTAGAGTAGCAGCAATGGGGGTCTGAGAACCATAATTTCAAGGTACATCTAAGTCAACTGACATAACAAAATGTATTAAGAAAACACTCTGCATCCCACCTTGGTGAGTGGCATCTGGGGTCTTAAAGGCTAGCAAGCAGCCATCTAAGGTGCATCATTTGGTCTCAACTCACCTGGAGCAAAGGTGAATGAAGAACACCAAAGATACAAGGTGAATAAGACCCCAAGAGATAGAAAGGGCCATATAAACCAGAGACTAAATCAGCCTGAAACCAGAAGAACTAGATGGTGCCCGGCGTTGTACAACCAATGACTTCCCTGACAGGGAACACAACAGAGAATCCCTGATGGAGCAGAACAGTGGGATGCAGACCTCAAATTCTAATAAAAAGACCAGACTTAATGGTTCGACTGAGACTGGAGTGACCCCGGAAGTCATAGTACCCAGACCTTCTGTTAGAGCCAGATAGGAACCATTCCCAAAGCCAACTCTTCAGACAGGGTTTGGACTAGACTATAAGACAAAATTATATTGTTAAGGAGTGAGCTTCTTGGCTCAAGTAGACACATAACACTATGTGGGCAGCTCCTGTTGGAGGCGAGATGAGAAGGCAGAGGGGGACAGGAATTGGAAGAATGGACATGGAGAATACAGAGTGGAGAGGGGGAATATGCTGTCTCATTAGGGGGGGCAACTAGGAGTACATAGCAAGGTGTATATAAGTGTTTGTATGAGAGACTGACTTGATTTCTAAACTTTCACTTAAAGCATAATTAAAAAATAAAAACTGATAAAGTCTTCTGATTCAATTAACTATTACAACGGAAAATGTATTTTGGTCTGTCTTTCATGCAATGAATCGAGAACATACACCTTTCAATAACACAATGTACACTTAGCAAAACTACACTGATTTGGTATCTTATACTTCAATGAGAGAAACATTGCATTGTTTCCTCTTTCAAAGATTGTGTAAGGCACATTCACATCCAGGGAAACAACCTTCCAATTGAAAATATTTAAATCCCAGGTGCATTTACGAAGTTGAAAGGGAGAAACTTTACATTCTTTTCCCATTCCGAGAATGTGTAAGAAAGGTCCTCGACAATGCACTCACAGTGATTTTTAGAAACAGATAAAACCCTCTGACCTAATCAACTGGAATGAAAGAAGCTGTGTTTTGGGTTCTTTTTTATGCAGGAAATTGGGAACGTGTATATTCTCTGAATATAAGTTTTCCTTAGTAAAAGTGCATTGATTCGCCATCCTATACTTGAACAGGAGAACCTCTGCATTGTTTTTTCCTCCAGAGAACATGAAAGGCACATTCAAGTCCCATTGACCTAAATTTTGTGTTGATAGTATCTATAACCATGGTGGCTGAACATACTCCAATGGAGAAACTTTACATGCTTTTCCCATTCAGGGAATGTATAAGAAACATTCTCAGGCATGTATGCACATGTGTTTTAAAACAGATAAAAGGCTCTGATTTAATCACCTAGAATGAGAGAAACTATATTTTGGTTTCTCTTCTATGCATTGAGTTGGAAACATCCACATTTTTGTAACACGAAGTTTTCCTAGCAAAACTACATTGATTTGTGTCCTATACTTAAAGTGAAGAACCTCTTCATTGTTTCCTCCTTCAAAGAATGTGAAAGGCTGAAAGGCGTGTTCAAATTATGGCAGCTTAAAGTTCTGACTGAAAACATCTAAAACCCTACTGAATTCAAGTTCTTGAAAGGGAGAAACTTTACAGTCTTTTCCCATTCAGAGAATGTATAATAAATGCAGTGCTTTAAAAAACAGATAAAACCTCTTATCCAATCAATTATAATGAAAAAAATGTATTTTGTCTTCTCTTTCATGACTTTAATAGGAAACATGCATCTATTGGTAACACAAGGTTTACTTAGCAAAACTATATGACTTCTGCTGTCCTGTATTGAACGGATAAAACTCTGAATTGTTTGCTTGTTCAGAGACTGTGAAAGGAATACTACAGACCTGGTAACACAAAGTTCCTATTGAAAACATGTAAAACCGTGGTGGATTCATGTACTTGAAAGGCGGAAACTTTACATCCTTTTCCCATTCAGAGAATGTATAGGAAAACATTCTCAGGCAAGTACACACAGTGTTTTTTTTTAAACCACTAATCAACTAGAAAAAGAGAACCTGGTTTTTGGTTTCTCTTTCATGCAATGAAATGGGAAGACTCAAGTTTTGCTAACATGAAGTTTACTCAGCGAAACTATATCACTTCTGCCTTCCTGTGCTTGAACAGGTGAAACTCTTCATCGTTTTCCTGTTCAGAGGTTGTGAGAGGCATGTTCACAGCCAACTAACCCAAACATCCTATTGAAACCAACTAAAACTCCTGCGGATCCATGTACTTGAAAGTGAGAGACTTTACACCCTTTTCCCATTCAGAGAATGTATAAGAAATATTCTATGGCAAGTACACACAGTATTTTTTAAAAAGAGATAAAACTGTCTGATACAATCACTAAAAAAAAAAAAAAATCACTAGGTTGACATAAATTGTATTTTGGTTTCTCTTTCATGCAATGATTCGGGAACATACATCTCTTGGTAACAAAATGTTTACTTAGCAAAACTACATCACTTTAGACGTCCTTTACTTGAGCTGGAGAAAGTCTGCATTGTTTTCTCCTTCAGAAAATATGAAAGACACATTCAAGTCCCATTAACCAAATACTTCTCTTGAAAACGTTTTAAAACCTTGGTAAATTCCTGTTCTCGAATGGTAGGAACTTTACATTCTTTTCCTGTTCAGAGAATGTACAGGAAAACTTCTAAGGCATGTACAAACAGTGGTTTTAAAAAAGAGATAAAACACTTTGATTTAATCAACCAGAATAAGCAAATCTGTATTTTGATTTCTCTTTCATGCAGTGAATTGCACACATGCACATTCTTGTAACACAAAGATTCCTTTGCAAAGCTACGTTGATTTTCCATCCAACACTTCAAAGGGAGAAACCCTGCATTGTTTTCTCCTTCAGAGAATGTGAAAGTCACATTCAAGTCTCGATAACCCAAAATTTGTATTGAAAACATCTAAAACCTTGACAGATTCGTGTACTTGAAAGGGAGAAAACTTTATATTCTTTTCCCATTCAGGGAATTTGTAAGAAACGTTCTGGGGCTTGTATGCATACTGTTTTTCAAAAAACAGGTAAAACTATCTTATCTAATCAAGTAGATTGAGGTAAACTGTATTTTGGTTTATCTTTCATGCAATGATTCAGGAACATGGACCACTTGATAACAAAAGGTTTACTCAGCAAAACTACATCATTTTTGCCAACCTGTACATGAGCAGGAGAAACTCAGCATTGTTTTCTACTTCAGAGAGTATGAAAGACACAATCAAGTCCCATTAGACCAAACTTCCTATTAACTTCTAAAACCTTGGTGGATTCATGTTCTTGAAAGGGAGAAACTTTACATTCTTTTCCCATTCACAGTGGATATAAGAAACCTTCTTGGGCATGAAGGGACAGTGTTTTAAAAAAAAAAAAAAAAAACAGGTAAAACACTCTGATCTAATCAACTAGGATGAGAGACCCTGTATTTTGGTACCTCTTTCATGTAGTGAAATAGGAACATGCATCTTCTTGTAACACAAGGATCCCTTTGCAAAACTACATTGACTTTCCATCTTACACTTGGACAGGAGAAACTCTGCATTGTTTTCTCCTTCAGAATAAGTGAAAGATACATTCAAGTCCCAGTAACCAAAAGTTCCTATTGAAAACATCTAAAATCCTGCTGGATTCATGTCCTTGAGTGCAATAATCTTTACATTCTTTTACCAGTAAGAGACTGTACAAGAAATGTTTTCAGTTTTGTTCCCACATGTTTTTAAAAGCAGATCAAACACTGTGATCTAATCAACTAAAATGAGAGAAACTGTATTTTGGTTTCTCTTTTGTATAGTGAATTGGGAACATTCAGGTTGTTGTAACAAGATTTACTTAGCAAAAGTATATTTATTTGCCATCTTGTACTTGAATGAGAGAAGCCCTGTATTATTTTCTCATTTAGAGTTTGTGGAAAGCACCCTCAGGAAATACAAATTTTGTATTGAAATCATCTAAAAGCCGGGGGAATTCATGTACTTGAAAGGGAGAAACTTTACTTTCTTTTCCCATTCAGATAATGTATAAAAAAACATATATGCACACTGTTTTTTTTAAGAACACGTAAAACTTTGTCTAATCAACTAGAATGAGAGAAACTGTAGTTTGGTTTTTCTTTCATAAAAGAATTGGGAACTTTCAAGCTGATGTAACACAAGGTTTACTTAACAAAACTACTTTACATTTGCTGTCCTGTATTTGAACAGGAGAAATCCTGTATTGTTTTCTCCGTCACAGAATGTGAAAGGCACATTGACGTCCAGGTAACCCAAAGTTCCTACTGAAAACATCTGCAACTATGCTGGATTCACCCACTTGAAAGTGAGAAACTTTACATTCTTATCCCATTCAGAGAATGTATAGGAAATATTCTCAGGGATGTACACAGAGGAATTTTTAAAAACAGATAAAAACTTTGAGGCATCTACTCATGTTATTTTTTAAAAGATAAAACCATCTGATCTAATCAACTAGAATGTGAGAAAATACTTTAGTTTCTCTTTCCTGCAGTGAACTGGAGATATCTACTTCTTGGTAACCTAAGGTGTACTTAGCAAAATTACATTGATTTTGCCATCCCATATTTGAGTGGAAGAATCTCTGTATTGTAGTCTCCTTTGGAGAATATAAAACACACATTCGAGTCCCAGTCGCTCAAAGTTTCTTTGAAAACATCTAAAAACCATGGTGGATTCACATACTTGAAAGGGAAAAACATTACATTCTTTTCCCATTCAGATATAGTATAATAAATATTCTTGGTTATTGTCTTAGTTATCTAGTGCTGTCATAACAGAAACACAACAAGTGGACAGCATTAACAAAGATAAATTTATTTTCTCACAGCCTAGTAGGTTACAAGTCCAAATTCAGAGACTTGGCTCCAGGGGAAGGCTTTCTCTCTCTGTAGGCTCTGGAGGAAGATCCTTGTCCTCAATCTTCCTCTGGTTGAGGAGCTTCTCAGGCACGGGGACGCCATGTCCAAAGGGCATGCTCTGTTCCTGGTGCTGCTTTCTTGGTGGTGTGAAATCCCCTACTCTGCTTGCTTCCTTTTCCTTTTATCTCTTCAGAGATAAAGGGTAGAGCAGGCCACACCCCAGAGAAACTCCCTTTACCTTGGATCAGGGAGGTGACCTGAGTAAGCATGGTGTTACAATCCCACCTAATCCTCTTAACGTAAAATTACAATAAAAAAATGGAGGACAACGACACAATACTGGGAATCATGGCCTAACCATATTGATGCATATTTTGGGGGGACACAATTCAATCCATGACAGTTATATACTCACCAAACCAAAAACCCACTGTCATTAAGTCTGTTCCAACTCAGAGTAACCCAGAGGACAGAGTAGAACAGGCTCATAGGGTCTCCAAGGAGCATCCGGTGGATTCGAACTTCCAACCTTTTGGTTTGCAGGCGTACCTCTTAACTACTACACCACCAGGGTTTCCATATATGCAGAGTGTTTTTTAAAAACATGTAAAATCCTCTGATCTAATCAACTAGAATGAAAGAAACTGTTTTTTGTTTTCTCTTTTGTGCGATGAATCAGAAAACATTCACCTCTTGATAACTAAAGGTTTACTTACAAAAACTACATTGCTTCTGCCTTCCTGTACTTGAATGGATGAAACTTTGCATTATTTTCTCGTTCAGAGATTTTGTGAGGCACATTCATGTCCAGGTAACCCAAACATCCTACTAAAACCATCTAAAACCCTGGTATATTCATGTACTTGAAAGCGAGAAAATTTTCTTCTTATCCCATTCACAGAGTGCATAAAAATGTTCTCTCGTTCATATGCAGTTTTTAAAAAAAAAAAAAAAAACGGATTAAAAACCTCTTATCTATTCAACTAGATTTAAAAAACTGTATTTTGATTTCTCTTTTATGCAATGATTTGGGAACATGTACCTCTTGGTAATCATAGCAACCCTATAGGACAGAGTAGAACTGTCCCATAGAGTTTTCAAGGAGCTCCTGGTGGATTCGAACTGCTGACCCTTCGGTTAGCAGCCGCAGCACTTAACCTATAGGGTCGCTATGAGTTGGAATCGACTCAACAGCACTGGGTTTGGTTTGGCTTACCTTTTGGTAACAAAACGTTTCCTCAGCAAAACTGCATGGCTTTTTGCGTCCTGTACTTGAATGGGAGAAACTCTGCATTGCTTTCTCCTTCAGAGAATATGAAAGGTTCATTCAAGTCCCATTAACTAAAAGTTCCTATTGAAAACAGCTAAAACCCTGGTGGATTCACATACTTCAAAGTGAGAAAGTTTCCATTATTCTCCCATTCAGAGAAAGTATAAAAAACTTTTCTGGGCATGTACACATAGTATTTTTTACAACAGATAAACTCTCTGATCTAATCAACTAGAATGAAATAAACTTTAGTTTTTTGCCTTTCATGCAGTGAATTGGGAACATGCACTTTTCATTCTTATTCCATTCACAAGGTTTGCTGAGCAAAACTATATTGATCTGCCATCCTGTGCTTGAAAGGGAGAAGCTCTGCATTGTTTTCTCATTCAGAGGTTGTATAAGGCACATTCACATCCAGGTAACGAAAACTTCCTATTGAACCCTTTAGCATTCACGAACTTGAAAAGGAGAAACTTTTCATTCTTATTCCATTCAGAGGATGTATGAAAAATGTTCTCTGACTTATAGGCACGGTGTTCTTTAAAAACAGATAAAACCCTCTTATCTAACCAACTAGATTAAGGAAAACTGTATTTTGGTTTGTCTTTCATACAGTGATTTAGGAACATGTACCTCTTGGTAACAGAAAGTTTACTTAGCAAAACTACATGGCTTTTGCTATACTGTACTTGAACGGGAGAAGCTCTGCATCATTTTCTCCTTCAGAGAATGTCAAAGGCACGTTCAAGTTCCAGTTGCCCAAACTTCCTACTGAAAACCCTAAAACCCAGATGGATTCACATACTTGAAAGGGAGAAACTTTACACTCTTTTCCCATTCAAAGAATGTATAAGAAACTTTCTCAGGTATATATGCACAGTGTTTTTTTTTTAAAAAAAAAAACAGATAAAACTCTCCTATCTAATCAACTTAAATGAGCAAAACTGTATTTGTTTTCTTTCACATGCAGTGAGTTCTGAACATTCGTGTTCTTGTAACACAAGGTTTCCTTAACAAAACAAGATTGACTTGACACCCTATGCTCGAACGGGAGAAACTCTGCATTGTTTTCCCTTTCGGAGATTGTGTAAGGCACATACACATCTAGGTAACCCTAACTTCTTACTGAAAATGCCTAAAACCCTGAAGAATTCACTTACTTGAAAGGGAGAAATAAGACAGTATTTCCTATTAAGAAAATGTATAAGAAATGTTCTTGGGTATGCATGCACGGTGTTTTTTACAAACACATAAAACTCTACGATCTAATCAAATAGAATGAGAGGAAGCATATTTGTTTTCTCTCACATGCAGTGAATTGGGAACATGCATGTTCTTGAAACACAAGGTTTCCTTAGCAAAACTACATTCATTTGCATTTCTGCATTTGAACGGCAGAAACTGCATTGTTTTATCCTTCAGAGAATGGGAAAGGCACATTCAGTCCAGTAAACCAATTTCACTTTGAAAACATCTAAAACCCTGGTGCATCACCATACTTGGAGGGGAGGGACATTATATTCTTTTCACAGTAAGAGAATGTGTAAGAAACATCCTTAGGATTGTATGCACTTGTTTTTATTTTGTGTTTTTTGGATTAATGCCAGCCTTGTTGGAGTGAGATGGAATTTCATTGTACTTTTGATTTGCATTTCTCTAATGGCTAATGATTGTGAGCATTTCCTCATGTGTCTGTTAGCTACCTGAATGTATTCTTTAGTGAAGTGCCTATTCATATCCTTTGGCCATTTTTTAATTGGGTTATTTGTCTTTTTGCAGTTGAGTTTTTGCAGTATCATGTAGATTTTAGAGATCAGGTGCTGATCAGAAACGTCACAGCTAAAAACTTTTTCCTAGTCTGTAGGTAATCTTTTTACTCACATGGTGAAGTCTTTGGATGAGCATATGTGTTTGATTTTAGGAGCTCCCAGTTATCTAGTTTCTGTTCTGCATTGTTAGTAATGTTTTATATACTGTTTATGCTGTGTATTAGAGCTCCTAATATTGTCCCTATTTTTTCTTCCACGATCTTTACGGTTTTAGATGTTATATTTAGGTCTTTGATCCATTTTGAGCTCATTTTTGTGCATGCAGTGAGGTATGGGTCTTGTTTCATTTTTTTTGCAGGTGGATATCCAGTTATGCCGGCACCATTTATTAAAGAGATTGTCTTTTCACCGTTTAACTGACTTTGTGCCTTTGTCAAATAGCAGCTGCTCATATGTGGGGGAATTTCTGTATGGATTCTCAATTCTGTTCCACTGGTCTATGTATCTGTTGTTGTACCAGTACCGGGCTGTTTTGACTACTGTGGTGGTATAATACATTCTAAAATCAGGTAGAGTGAGGCCTCCCACTTTGTTCTTCTTTTTCAGTAATGCTTTACTTATCCAGGACCTCTTTCCCTTCCATATGAAGTTGGTGATTTGTTTCTCCATCTCATTAAAAGTGTCGTTGGAATTTGTTTCAGAACTGTGTTGTGTCTATAGATGGCTTTTGGAAGAATAGACATTTTTACTATGTTAAGTCTCCCTATCCATAAGCAGGGTATGTTTTCCCGCTTATGTAGGTCTCTTTTGGTTTCTTATAGTAGTGTGTTAATAATTTTCTTTGTACAGGTCTTTTAAGTCTCTGGTAAGATTTATTCCTAAGTGTTTTATCTTCTTGGGGGTTACTGTAAATGGTATTGGTTTGGTGATTTCCTTTTCGATGTTCTTTTTGTTGGTGCAGAGGAATCCAACTGATTTCTGTATGTTTATCTTGTATCCTGATACTCTGCTGTACAATTCTATTTGTTTCAGTAGTTTTCTTGAGGATTCTTTAAGGTGTTCTGTCTATAAGATCATGTCATGTGCAAAGAGAGATACTTTTACTTCTTCTTTATCAATCTGGATGCCTTTTATTTCTTTATCTAGCCCAATTGCTCTGGCTAGGACCTCCACCAAAATGTTGAATAAGAGTGGTGATAAAGGGCATCCCTGTCTGGTTCCTGATCTCAAGGGGAATGCTTTCAGACTCTCTCCATTTAGGATGATGTTGACTTTTGGCTTTGTACAAATGCCCTCTATTATTTGAGGAATTTCCCTTCTATTCCTATTTTGCTGAGAGCTTTTATCATGAATGGATGTTGAACTTTGTAAAATGTATTTTCTGCATCAATTGATAAGACCATGTGGTTCTTGTCCTTTGTTTTATTTATATGATGAATTACATTAATCGTTTTTCTAATGTTGAAACATCCCTGTATACCTGGTATGAATCTCATTTGGTCATGGTGAATTATTTTTTTGATATGTTGTTGAATTCTATTGGCTAGAATTTTGTCAAGGATTTTTGCAACTAAGTTCAGGAGGTACATAGGTCTGTAACTTTCTTTTCTTGTAGTGTCTTTACCTGGTTTTGGTATCAGGGATATGGCGGCTTCATAGAATGAGTTTGGGAGTATTCCATCCTTTTCTATGCTCTGAAATACCTTTAGTAGTAGTGATGTTAACTCTTCTCCGAAAGTTTGGTAGAACTCTGCAGTGAAGCTGTCTCAGCCAGGGCTTTTTTGTTGTTGTTGTTGTGAGTTTTTAAATTACTTTTCCAATCACTTCTTTTGTTATGGGGTTATTTAGTTGTTCTACTGCATGTGTTCTTTAAAACGAGATAAAATCTTCCCTCTGATCTAATCAACTAGAATGACAGAAACTCTAATTTTCGTTTCTCTTCCAAGCAGTGAATTGGGAACATTCACGTTGTTGTACCACAAGGATTACTTAGTAAAGCTACATTGCTTTTGCTCTCCAGTACTTGTACTGGAGAATCTCTGCATTGTTTTCTCCTTCAGAGAATGTGAAAGGCACATTGTAATGGATTGAATTGTGTCCCCCCAAAATATGCATCAATATGTTTAGGCTATGATTTCCAGTATTGTGTGGTTGTCCTCCATTTTTTTATTGTAATTTTATGTTGAGAGGATTAGGGTGGGATTGTAACACCAACCTTACTCAGGTAACCTCCCTGATTCAAAATAAAGGGAGTGTCCCTGGGGTAGGGCTTGTACCACCTTTTACCTCTCAAGAGATAAAAGGAAAGGGAAACAAGCCCAGTTGGGAACCTCATACCACCAAGAAAGCAGCACAAGGAGCAGAGTACGTCCTTTGGACACAGGGTCCCTGTGCCTGAGAAGCTCCTCAACCACGGGAAGATTGAGAACAAGGACCTTCCTCCAGAGCCTACAGAGAGAGAAAGCCTTCCCCTGGAGCCAAGTCCCTGAATTTGGACTTGTAACCTACTAGGCTGTGAGAAAATAAATTTCTCTTTGTTAAAGCCATCCACTTGTGGTATTTCTGTTTTGGGAGCACTAGATAACTAAGACACACATTCAAGGCATGGTAACACAAAGTTCCTATTGAAAACTCCTAAAACTCTGGTGGATTCACATATTTGAAAAGGAGAAACTGTACATTCTTTTCACGTTCAGAGAATATTTAAGAAGTGTTCTGTAGTATATATGCAGTGTTTCTTGAAACAGATAAAGCCCCCTGATCAATGAGTTAAAATGAGAGAACTGTATTTTGGTTTCTCTTTTATGCAATCAATTAGAAATATTCACATTGTTGTAACACAAGATTTAGTTAGACAAAGTACATTGCTTTTGCTATCATGTAATTGAATGGGTGAAATTCTGCATTGTTATCTCCTTCAGAGAATGAGAAAGCACATTCAAGCCTGGTAAACAAATTTCCTATTGAAAACATCTAAAGCCTTGGTGGATTCACATACTGGAAAAGGAAAAACTTTACATTATTTTCCCATTCTGAGAAATTACAAAAAAAGTTCTTGGGTATATACTCACAATGTTTTTTAAAAACAGATGAAATCTTCTGATGTAATGAACTATATTGAGAAACTGTATTTTGGTTTTTCTTTCATGCAGTGAATTGAAACATTCTACTCCCTGTAACACAAGGTTTGCTTAGCAAAACTACATCGTTTTGCTGTCCTGTACGTTGACATGAGACACTATGCATTGTTTCCTCCTTCAGAGAATGTGAAAGGCACAATCAAGTCCCAGTAACCCAAAGTTCCTCTTGAAAATATTCAAACCCTGATGGATTTATGTACTTGAATGGGAGAAAATTTACATTCTTTTTCCATTTGAAGACTGTATAAGAATCATTCTCAGGTATACATGAACAGTGTTCCCTTAAAAACAGGTAAAGCCCTCTGATCTAAGAAGTGAAAATAAGAGAAACTGTGTTTTGGTTTCTCTTTCACGCAATGAATTGGGAACTTTCAATTTGTTATAACACAATGTTTACCTAGCAGAACTACATTGCTTTTGGCATCCTATACATGAATGGGAGTACTCTGCATTGTTTTCTCCTTCAGAGAATGAGAAAGGCACATTCAAGTCCTGGTTTCACAAACTTCCTATAGAAAATGTCTAAAATGCTGGTGTATTCATGCACTTGAAAGAGAGAAACTTTACATTGTTTTCCCATTCAGAGCTGTATGAGAAATGTTCTTGGGCATGTACCCACAAAGTTTGAAAAAACTGTTTAAACCCTATGAATGTAATCCACTAGAATGATAAAAAATCTATTTTCGTTTATTTTTCATCAGAGAATTGGGAACATTCAGGTTGTTGTTACACAATGTGTATTTAGCAAAACTGAATTGCTTTTGCTATCCTATGCTTGAGTGGGAGAAACTCTGCATTATTTTCTCCTTCAGAGAATGTGAAAGGCACATTCAAGTCCTGTACCCAAACTTTCTATTGAAAATAACTAAAACCCTGCTGGATTCCTGTACTTAGAAAGGAGAAATTCTACATTTTTTTATACATTCAGAGAATGTATAGAAACATCTTGCGCATGTACATACAGTGTTTTTTAAAAAACAGATAACACCCTCTGATCTAATCAACTAGAATGAGAGAGACTATATTTTGGTTTGTCTTTCTTGCAGTGAATCCGAAACACACACCTTTTGGTAGCACTAGATTTACTTAGCAAAACTACATCGCTTTTGCCACCCTATACTTGAACGGGCTAAACTCTGCATTGTTTTTTCATTCAGAAATTGTGTAAGGCACATTCAATTCCTGGTAATTGAAACTTCCAATTGGAAATATCTAAAACTTGGTGGAATCACATGCTTGAAAGTGAGAAGCTTTACATTCTCTTCCCATTCAGATAATGTAAAAGAAACACTTGCAGGTATATATGCAGAGTTTTTTTTTTTTTTTTTTTTTAACAGGTAGAACTATCTGGCCTAATCAAGTGGAACGAAACTGTACTTTGGTTTCTCTTTCATACAATGAATCAGGAACATGCATCTCTGGGTAACACAAGCTTTACTTAGCAAAACTACATAGCTTTTTCCATCCTGTACTTGAATGAGACAGACTCTGCATTTTTTCACATTCAGAAATTGTGTAAGGCACTCACATCCATGTAACCAAATCTTCCCATTGGAAACATCTAAAACCCTTGTGAATTCATGTACATGCATGGAGAAACTTACATTCTTTTCCCATTGACAGAATGTGTAAGAAACGTTCACAGCTATGTACACACTATTTTTTAAAAACCTCTGATCTAATCAACTAAAATGAGAATAACTGTATTTTGGTTTCTCTTTTGTGCAGTGAATTGGGAAAATGCACCTTCTTATAACACTAGGATTAATACCAAATCTACATTTCTTTTGCTGATCTTTGCTTGAACTGGAGAAACAGTGTATTACCAGAGAATGTATGAGAAACTTTCTAAGGCATATGTGCACAGTGTTTTTTAAAAACAGACAAAGCCCTCTGACCTAATCAAATAGAATGAGAGAAATTTATTTGTTTTCTTTTAATGCAACAAATTTGCAACATGCAAGTTCTTGGAACATACATTTTACTTAACAAAACCACTTTGATTTGCTGTCTTGTACTTGAACAGGAGAAACTCTGAATTGTCTTCTCCTTCAGAGAAAGACACATTCAGGTACCCTTTGAAAACAGCTGAAACCCTGGTGAATTCACATACTTGAAAGGAAGTAACTTTACATGATTTTCCCAATCAAAATGTTTAAAAAACATTCTCAGGCATGTACACACGTTTATTAAAAACAGATAAAACCCTGTGAGCTAATCAAGTAGAGTGTGAGAAGGGTGTTTTGGTTTCTGTTTCAAGCAACAATTTGGTAACATGCATGTCCTTGCAACACAAGTTTTCCTTAGCTATTGCCATCGTGTGCTTTATTGGGAGAAACTCCTCATTGTTTTCTCCTTCAGGGAATGTGAAAGTCACATTAAAGTCCTGTCAGCCCAAACTTTCTATTGAAAATACCTAAAATCCTGGTGGATTCATGTACTTTAAAGGGAGAAACTTTATATGCTTTTCCCAGAGAATGTATAAGAAATCTTCCCAGGCATGTGCACACACGTTTTATAAAAACACATAACATCCTTTGATCTAATCAACTAGAATGAGAAAGTGTATTTTGGTTTCTCTTTCATGCAATGAATTGGGAATATAAAAAACTACATCACTTCTGCTGTTCTGTACCTCAGCGGGAGAAACTCTGCATTGTTTTCTCATTCAGAGATTGTGTAAGGCACATTCACTTCCAGGTAACCCAAATGTCCTATTAAAAACATCTAAAAACCTGGTGGGTTCACATACTTGAAAGGGAGAGACAACATTGTTTTCCTATTCAGAGAACGTATTAGAAACATTCTCGGGCACTTGTACACAGTGTTTTTTGAAAATAGATAAAACCTGGTGATCTAATCACCTAGAATGAGAGTTATTGTATTTTGGTTTCTCTTTCAGCAGTGAATTGGCAACATGCAAGTTCTTGGAACACGAAGTTTTCTTAGCAAAACTACGTTGGTTTGCATCCTGTACTTGAATGAGAGAAACTCTGCATTGTTTTCTGCTTCAGAGAATGTAAAATGCACATTCAATTCCTGTAAACGAAAACTTCCTATTGAAAACATCTAAAACTCCGGTGGCACAACACACTTGAATATGAGAACCTTTACATTTTTTTCCATTAAGAGAATATATAAGAAATGTTCTCAGGCATGTACACAAATGTTATTTAAAAAAAAAAAAAAAAAAAACCTCTGATCTAATCAACTAGAAAGTTAGAAATTGTGTTTTGGTTTCTCTTTTATGCAGTGAATTGGGAACATGAATGTTCTTGGAACACAAGTTTTACTTAGCAAAACTGAATCGATTTGCTGTCCTGTACTTGAATGAAAGACAATCCATGCTGTTTTCTCCTTCAGAGAATGTGAAAGACAAATTAAAATCCCATTAACCAAAACTTCCTTTTGAAAACATTTAAAACCCTGGTAGATTTACATACTTGAAAGGGAGAAACTTTACAAGCTTATCTCATTAAAAATATGTATAAGAAACATTCTCAGGCATGTGCACACGTTTTTTGAAAACAAATAAAACCTTCTAATCTAATCAACTAGAATAAGAGACATTCTATTTTGCTTTCACTTTCATGCAATGAATCAGGAGCATGCACCTCTTGGTAGTATAAGGTTTACTTAGCAAAACTACATTGCTTTTGTCGTCCTGTACTTGAACTGAAGAAACTCTGCATTGTTTTCTTGTTCAGAGATTGTGTAATGCACATTCAAGACCAGGTAATCCATACTTCCTATTGAAAACACTTAAATCATGGTGCAGTCATGGACTTGAAAGGGGGAAACTTTACATTCCTTTCCCAGAAAGAGAATGTATAAGAAATGCTTTGGGACGTGTGCACACAGTGTTTTTTAAAAATAGATAACAACCTCTGAACTAATCAACTAGAATGAGATAAACCATATTTTGTTTTCTGTTTCATGCAGTGAATTGGGAACATACACATTTTTGGAACAGAAGGTTTATTTTGTAAAACTACATTAATTTGCCGTTCTTTAATTGAATGGGAGAAACTATGTATTGTTTTCTCCTTCAGGGAATGTGAAAGGTCAGTCAAGTCCCATTAACCAAAACTTCCTATTCAAAACTTCTAAAACCCTGGTGAATTCATGTAATTCAAACGGAGAAACTTTACAGGATTTTCCCATTAAGAGAACATATAAGAAACATCCTCAGGCATGTATGCAAATGTATTTAAAAAATAGATAAAACCCTCTGATCTAATCAACAGGAAAGAGACTGTATTTTGGTTTCTCCTTAATGTAATGAGTTGGGAACATGCACCTCTTTGTAATACAAGGTTTACTCTGCAAAACTACTTTGTCCTAGCCATCCTGTACTTGAATGGGAGAGACTCTGCATTGTTTTCTCATTCAGAGATTGTGTAAGGCACATTCATGGCTGAGTAATCCAAACACCCTATTGAAACAACTAAAATCCTTGTGGATTCACATGCTTGAAAGGGAAAAATTTTACATTCTTTTCCCATTCAGAGAATGTATAAAAACAAATTTCTCTGGCATGTATGCACAGTGTTTTTTAAAAAAAACCAGAAAAATTCTCTGATCTAATCTACTACAATGAGAGAAATTATATTTTGGTTTCTCTTTCACCAGTGAATTGGGAACACGCATGATCTTGGAACACAGGTTTACTTAACAAAACTACCTTGATTTGCCTTTCTCTATTTGACGGGAGAACCTGTGCATTGTTTTGTACTTCAGAGAATGTGAAAGGTACATTCAAGTCCCATTTACACAGACTTCCTACTGAAAACGTAAAAACTCTGGTGGCTCAATGTGCTTGAATGGAAGAATCTTTACAAGCTTTTCCCATTCAGAGAATATGTAAGAAACATTCTCAGGCATGTGCGCACATGTTTTCAAAAAACATTTAAGACCCTTTGATCTAATCAACTAAAATAAGAGAAACTGTATGTTTGGTTTCTCTTTCACACAATGAATCGGGAACATGTATTTCCAGGTGACAGAGGGTTTACTTAGCAAACTACCTTGCTTTCACCATCCTTTACTTGAACAGGAGAAATTCTGCATTGTTTTTTCCTTCAGAGAATGCGGAGGGCATTTTCAAGTCCCATTACCCAAACATTCTATTGAAAGCACGTAAAACCCTTTTGGATCCATGTACTTGAAAGGGAAAAACTTTACATTCTATTCCCAGAAGAAGAAAGTACAAGAAATGTTCTAAGGCATGTATGCACATATTTTTTAAAAAACAGATAAAACACTCTGATCTAATCAAATAAATAAGAGAAAGTGTATTTTGGTTCATCTTTCATGCAATGAATTGGGAACATGCACCTTTTGGTAACACAAGTTTTACTTAGCAAAACTACATTTTTTTTTTTTTGGCCATCCTGTACTTGAACAATAGAAACCCTGCGTTGTTTTCTTGTTCAGAGTTGTGTTAGCCACATTCTCACCCAGGCAACCCAAACTTCCTATTGAAAACATCTGAAAGTTTGGTGGATACACGTCCTTGAAAGGGAGAAACTTTACATTCTTTTCCCATTGAAAGAATGTATAACAAAATTTTTCAGGCATGTAAGCACATGTTTTTTTAGAAACAGATAAGAGTCTGATCTAATCAACAAGAACAAGAAAAACTTATTTTGGTTTCTTGTTCATGTAGTCAATTGGGAACATGCACGTTCTTGTAACACAAAATTTACTTATCAATACTACATTGCTTTTGCCGTCCTGTACTTGAATGGGAGAAACTCTGCATTGTTTTCTCCTTCAGAGAATGTGAAAGACACATTCAAATCCCATTATCAGAAACTTCCTATTGAAAACATCTAAAACCTTGGAGGATTCACATTCTTGAAAGCAAGAAATGATACATTCTTTTTCCCAGTAAGGGAATGTGTAAGAAAGTTCAAAAGCATGTATGCACATGTGTTCTAAAAACAGATAAAACCATCTAATCTAATCAGCTACAATTTAAGAAACTGTATTTTGGTTTCTGTTTCATACAATGAATCAGAAACATAGACCTCTTGGTAACACAAGGTTTACTTTGAGAAATTACAATGCTTTTGTGGTTTTGTACTTGAACGAGAGAATCTCTGCATTGTTTTCTCCTTCAGAGAATGTGAAAAGCACATTCAACCCTGTGCACCCAAACTTCCTAATGACAACATCTAAAATGCTGGTGGATTCATGTACATGAAAGGGAGAAACTATTTTTTGGCCATTTGGAGAGTTACAGGAAACGTTCTGAGGCATTTTTAAAAACAGATATAAAGCTGAACTAGCCAACTACAATTTACAGAAACTGTATTTTCATTTCTATTTTACATATTCAGGAGCATGCACATCTTTGTAACACAAGGTGGGATCTTTGGGACCTTTTGTTTGCTTGTTTTCTTTTTGTTTTTGTTCATTTCTCAGTTTCTCATATCTCTCTGCTTATCTTCTTTTCCTGTCTTCTGAACACCTCACACTGTGTGCCATCCCCACCCCTTCTAGCCAGGCTGTACTGTGTGGCTTGGGATCAACATGCCCAGTCTGTGCAGCTGTGCTGGTGGTATCCCTGGGAGCATTTCTTTATTTTTTAAATTTTTATCTGTTTTGTCCTTTTTGTTTTTGTCTGCTTGCCTTGTTTTCCTGTCTCCTAAATACCTGGTGCTACATGCCATCCCTGCCCCTTATAGTTGGGCTGTACTGTGTGGCTTGGAGGCCACTTTCCCAGTCTGTGAAGGTGGAATGGTGGGATCCCTGGGGGCCTTTATTTTCTTTTTGTTATTATTTTTTGTTTTCCTTCATTTCTCAGTTTCTGATCTTTCTCTTCTTTCCTTCATTCCTGTCTCCTGAATACCTGATGCTGTGTCCCTTCTCTGCCCCTTCTAGATGGGCTGTGTCCCAAGTCCTGGGAGCCACTTCTCTGGTCACTGTGGGATCTCTGGGGACATTTCTTTTGTCTTTTTCTTTTAAAATTTATTTATTTTCTCTCTGTCTTTTTTTTTTCTTCTTCTTCATTTCGCAGGTTCTATTCTCTCTCCACTTTCCTTCTTGTTCTGTCTCCTGAATACCAGGAGTTGTGTGCCATTTCCTCTCGTTCTAGAAAGGCTGTTCCCCAAGGCCTGGGATCCACTTCCCTGGTAGTCAGTGGGCTCTTTTTGAATTTTTACTTATTTAGCTTTCTCTTTTTCTTTTTTCTGTTTTGTTTTCCTTCATTCCTCGGTTTCTCATCTCTCCACTCCATTGGTAGGCTCCCTCACCACTATTTTTTTGGCTCCTTTTTCTTCTCTCTCTCTTCTTTCCCATAACCAACTGAGCTCCACACATCACAACCTCCCCCCTCTCTCCTGACTATCTGCACTGTGCTTGAACACTGCTGCCCCTGAGCAGTACAGGCATGTCCTACAAGAACCTACTGTGCACTTACCCTTAGCCAGCCCTGTCGGCCCCAGTATGTGCCACAAACAACCCATCTCAGACCCTTCCCTCAACTGGACCTGTCCTGCTGCACCACACCTGAGTGATTGGCCCACCCCATTGGACAAGGAAGTGGACATTATAGTGTCCACAGAAGAGCAAAGAACACACAGCATGTCTGCTTGGACACAACAAAATAAAACAAAAAAGCAGTGAAAACAAACAAATCTACAATCAATAAGTGAAGAAAATAATTACTGAATGTCCCAAAGACAGCAGACAATATCAAAAGATATTTAAAAAAAAAAAAAAAGGACAGGATGTTTCCAGTAGGCATCCAAAATAAAACACCAGATGAATTTCCAGTAGAAGAAAAGGCATTAGAACTACCTGATGGAGAATTCAAATTTCTAATATTCAGAACTACCTAAGAGATGAAGCAAAAAACAGACAAAAATGAGGAAAAAGAGACAATTTCATGGAAAAGGCAGGAAATTCATGGAAAATACAGACAAAACAATGGAAGAATTCAGGAAAATAATACAAGAGCAAAAGGTCCAAATAGTTCAAAACTGGAAATCATACAAAAACAACAATTAGAAATCCAAAAGAAAAAAAGTTTTCAGAAATGGACAGTATCATAGAAGGTCTGAGAAGCAAATATGAAATGATGGAAGGCAGGATCAGTGAAATGGAAGATAAATACTTGAATACCACTTTGAAGAAAAACTAGAAAAAGACTGAAGAAAAATGAAGAAACACTGAAAATTATGTGGGATATAATAAAAAATGAGTTAGTAATCAGAGTTCCAGGACAGGGGAGAAAATAGAAATCACAGAGAGGATTGTTAAAGAATTTTTGACAGAAAACTTCCTTAATATCATGAAAGATGACAAGTTGACCATCCAAGAAGCTCAATGAACCCCTCATAGGATAGACCCTAAAAGAAAATCACCAAGTATATCATATTCACACTCACCTAAACCAAAAATAAAGAAACCTGAGAGCAGCTAGGGAAAAATGAAAAGTCACATACAGAGGGGAAACAATAAGACTAAGCTGTAATTACTCAGCAGAAACTGTGTTGGCAAGAAGGCAATAGGATGACATATATAAAACCTTGAAAGAAAAAAAATTGCCAACCAAGAATAATATATTCTGCAAAGCTTTTGTTCAAATCTGATGGTGCAATTAGAATACTTCCAGATAAAAGGAAATTAGGGGAATATGTAAAAACAAAGCCAAACTTAGAAGAATTATTAAAGGGGGCCCTTTTGTTTGAGAACACACAATATCAGACAACAGCCTGAATCTAAGACACAAGATCACACCAGCCAGAAAGCAACCTAGGAAGTGAAATCTCAAGAACTATTCAAAAACAAAAGTTTTACAACAGGGAACCAGAGAGGTAAATCTGTAAATGACAGCAACGTCAGATCAATAAAAGAGGAAATAAACAATGTAGGTAGAGAACTTTCTAATGGAGAGGAAGTCAAGGCTGTACCAAGTGATAATAGACTGATTCAAACCTAAGAAGATAAGGGTAAATATCAAGGTAAATGCAAAGAAATTTGACAAGAGTACTCATCAAAATAAAGAAGGAAAACACAGAGTCACAGTAAAACAAAATCTATAAACAGAAAAAATGAAAAAAAAAATCCACAAACAAAAGGAATTCAACACAGGAGAGTAAGAGGAACAAAGAAAACATCAGCACCACAAAGAAAGGACTACAAAATGACAGGAGTGAACTCACACCTATCAATAAGTACACTGACTATAAATGGACTAAATGCATCAATAGAGAAAGTGACAGAATGGATTAAAAAAAAAAAAAAAACAGGATCCATCAATATGCTGTCTACAAGAGACACATGTTAGAAACAAAGACTTAAATTTATTAAAAAAATCAAAGGATGGAAAAATATATATCAAGCAAACAGCTACCAAAAAAGAGCAGGGGTGGCAATACTAATCTCAGATGAAATAGACTTTAAAAGGAAACCCACCTTAATAGACAGAGAACAGCACTATATAGTGATTAAAGGGCTGATCCATCATGAAGACAACCATAATAAATAGCTATGCACACAGTAACAGGGCTCCAAAATATATAAACTCTAGCAGAATTGAAAAGAGAAATTGAGAATTCCACAATAATAGTAGGAGACATCAACACACCACTCTAGGCAAAGGACAGAACACCCAGAAAGAAACTCAATAAAGATACAGAAAATCTAAAGGACAAAATTAGCTAACTTGAACTCATAGATATGTATAGAACATTCACCCAAGAGCTGCCAAGTACACATTTTTTTTCCAATGCACATGGAACGTTCTCCAGAATAGACCACATCTTAGGCCACAAACCAACCCTCAACAAAATCCAAAACATTGAGATAATACAAAGTACCTTCTCTGATCACAATGCCATCAAAGTAGAAATTAACAACAGAAACAGCAAGGGAAAGAAAAAGCAATCACACGGAAGCTAAATGACACCCTGCTTAAAAACCACTGGGTAAGAGAAGAAATCAAAGATGGAATCCAAAAATTCCTAGAATCAAATGACAAATGAAAACACATCATACAAAAACCTTTGGGATGCAGCAAAGGTAGCGCTCAGAGATCAATTTATAGCAATAGATACACACATCAAAAAAGAAGAAAAGGACAAAATCAGAACATTATCTACACAACTCAAACAAATAGAAAGAGAACAGCAAAAGTAGCCCACAGGCACCTGAAGAAAGGACATAATAAAGATCAAAGCAGAAATAAATGAAATGGAGAATAGAACAATAGAGTCAACAAAAACAAAAGCTGGTTCTTTGAAAGGATCAACAAAATATACAAACCACTGGCCAAACTAATAAAAGAAAAACAAGAGAGGACACAAATAACCCAAAGAAGAAATGAAATGGGTGATATTACAAGAGACTCAACCGAGATTAAAAAAAAAAGATCATAACTGAGTATTATGAAAATTTGTACTCCAACAAATTTGAAAACCTAAAGGAAATAGACAAATTTTTAGAAACACACTGCCTATCCAAATTGACACAAAATGATGTTGAAAATATGAACAAATCCATAGCAAGAGAAGAGAATGGAAAGGTAATTTTAAAAATTATCAACAACAGCAACAAGAAAGCCCTGGCCCAGATAGCTTCACTGGAGAATTCTACCAAACATTCAGAGAAGAGATTACACCATGTCATGGATTGAATTTTGTCCCCCCCAACAATGTGTGTATCAACTTGGTTAGGCCATGTGTAGTTGTCCTCCATTTTGTGATTGTAATTTTATGTTGAGAGGATTAGGGTGGGATTGTAACGCCACCCTTACTCAGATCACCTCCCTGATCCAAGGTAAAGGGAGATTCCCTGGGGTGTGGCCTGCCCCGCCTTTTATCTCTCAAGAGATGAAAGGAAGGGAAGCAAGCAGACAGTTAGGGACCTTATACCACCAAGAAAGCAGCACCAAGAGCAGGCTGCATCCTTTGGACATGGGGTCCCCGCACACGAGAAAATCCTCAACCAGGGGAAGATTGAGGACAAGGACCTTCTTCCAGAGCCAACAAAGAGAGAAAGCCTTCCCCTGGAGCTGACACCCTGAATTTGGACTTGTAACCTACTAGACGGTGAGGGAATAAATTTCACTTTGTTAAAGCCATAGACTTGTGGTATTTCTGTTATGGCAGCACTAGATGACTAAGACACACCAGTACTACTCAAAATATTTCAGAACATATAAAAGGACGAGATATGTCTGAATTCATGGAAGCCAGCATAACCCTGTACCAAAGCCAGGAAAATATCTACAAAAAAAGAAAATTATAGTCCAATGTTTCTTATGAATACAGATGCAAAAATCCTCAACAAAATTCTAGCCAATAGAATTCAACATCATATAAAAAATAATACACCACCATCAAGTAGGATTCATAGTAGGTATGCAAGGATGGGTCAGCGTTAGAAAATCAATCAACGTAATCCACCACATAAAAGAATCACATGATCATCTCAATCGATGCAGAAAAGGCATTTGACAATTTCCAACACCCATTCCTGATAAAAACTCTCCATAAAATAGGTATAGAATGGAAATTCCTGAACATAATACAGAGCATCTACACAAAACCAACAATGAACATCATTCTTAATGGAGAGAGGCTGAAAACATTCCCCTTGAGAACAGGAACAAGACAAGGATGCCCTTTATCACCACTCCTATTTAACATTGTGCTGGAAGTCTAGCTAAAGAAATAAGGCAAGAAAAATAAATAAAGAGCATCCAAATTGGTAACAAGTAAAATTTTCCCTATTTGTGGATGACATGATACTATACATAGAAAACTCAAAACAGTCCATGAGAAAACTACTGGAACTAATAGAAAGATTCAGCAGAGTAGCAGAACACAAGATAAACAGAAAAATCAGTTGGATTCCTATACACCAATAAAGAGAGCTATGAAAAGGAAATCAGGAAAACAATGCCATTTATAATAGCCCCTAAAAAGAGAAAATACTTAGGAATAAATCTAACCAGGGTTGTAAAACACCTATACAAAGAAAACTACAAAACACTGCTGCAAAAAACCAAATGAGAGCTACATAAATGGGAAAACATAACGTTCTCATGGATAGGTAGGGTCAACATTGTGAAAATAACAATTCTACCCAAAGCAATCTACAAATATAATGTAACTCCGATCCAAACACAAACAGCATGCTTTATAGAGGTGGAAAAACTGATCATTAACTTTATATTGAGATGGAAGAGGTCCTGGTTAAGTATAGCACTATCGAAGAAGAATAAAGTAGGGCTTTTTTTTTTTTCACACTACCTGACCTCAGAACCTACTATACAGCTGTTATAGTCAAAACAGCCTAGTACTTGTACAATGACAGATACATTGACCAATGAAACAGAATTGAGAATCCAGATGTAAATCCATCTACCTACGGTCACCTGATATTTGACAAGGGCCCAAACTTCATCAAATAGGGAAAAAACAGTCTTTTTAATATGGTGCTTGCAAAACAGGATGTTCATCTGCAAAACAAATGAAACAGAAACCATATCTCACACCATACACAAAAACTAATTCAAAATGTATGAAAGACCTAAATACAAAACCAAAAACTATAAATATTACAGAAGAAAAAATAGGATCAATGCTAGAGGCCCTAATACACAGTATTAACAGTATTCACACCATAACTGATAACACACAGACTCCAGAAAATAAACTAGCTAACTGGGATCTTTTAAAACTTAAACACTTATGCTTACCAAAAGACTTCACCAAAAGAGTAAAAAGAGGACCTACACACTGGGAAAAAAACTTTGGCTATTACAAATCCTACAAAGGTCTAATCTCTAAAATCTACAGGAAAATTCAACAGCTCTACAACAAAAAGACAAGCCAGTTAAAGATGGGCAAAGAAAATGAACAGACACTTTTCACCATGAGGCTAACAGACAGATGAGGAAATGCTTGTGATCACTAGCGATTAGTAAAATGCAAATGAAAACCACGATGAGATGTCACCTCACCCTGGTATTACTGGTAGGAATCAAAAGAACTGGAAAATAACAAATGTTGGAAAGGCTGTGGGGAGATTGAACTCTTTTGCACTTCTGGTGGATATGGTGCTTCCTTAGAAAGTGGAAATAGAAATACCATGATCCAGCAATTCCACTCCTAGGAATATATCCTAGAGAAATAAGAGTCATCATACCTATAGACATATACACACCCATGTTCTTTAAAGCATTGTTCACAATAACAAAAAGATGAAAACAACCTAGATGCCTATCAACAGATGAATGAACAAACTACAGTACATACACACCATGGAGTACTTTGCAACAATAAAGAACAATGATGAATCTGAGAAGCATCTCACAATATGGATGAATCTGAAAGGTATTATGCTGAGTAAATAAGTCAGTCACAAAAGGACAAATATTGTATGAAACTAATGCTATAAAAATTCATAAAAAATTTAACACACAAGAGGAACAATCTTTAATGGTTACATGGGAGGTTATGAGGGAGGGGAAAGGTGGGGATGGAAAAACACTAAATAGACAATAGATAAGTAGTAATTTGGTGAAGGGAAAGACACTACAGAGTACTGGGGAAGCCAGCACAGCTTGTACAAGGCAAGGGCATGGAAGCTCCATAGACACATTCAAACTCCATGAGGGAATGAAGTACTGGGCTGAGAGCTGTGGGGACCATGGTCTCGGCGAACATCTAGCTCAACTGGCATAATATAGCTTATAAAGAAAATGTTTTACATTCTACTTTGATGAGTAGCATCTGTGAGCAGCCATCTAATATACTTCACTGGTCTTACCCCTTTGGGAGTAAGAACTTTGGGTTTCCAGCCTCTGCATGTTCTTTCACATTCTGTGACGGAGAAAGCCAGCAGAGTTTATGCTTTCAAGTACATTACTGCAAAAGCGAAGTAGTTTTGCTAAGTAAACCTAGTGGTACCAAGAGGTACATGTTCCCAATTAATTGCATCAAAGAGAAACCAAAAAGAGTTTCTCTCATTCTACTTCATTAAGTCAGAGGGTTTCATCT
This sequence comes from Loxodonta africana, assembly GCF_030014295.1. Lineage (NCBI taxonomy): Eukaryota > Metazoa > Chordata > Mammalia > Proboscidea > Elephantidae > Loxodonta > Loxodonta africana. Next base: position 90,265,607 of record NC_087352.1, on the reverse strand, counting down.
GCTTTTAAAAAACGCTGGGTTTCTTGTACATTCTCAGATTGGGAAAAGAATATAAAGTTTGTCCCATTCAAGTACACGTGGCTGCCAGGGTTTTAAATGTTTTCACTGCAAACTTTGTGTTAACAGAATTTGTGCCTTCACGTTCTATGAAGGAGAAAACAGTCAGAGTTTCTCCAATTCAAGTACGTTACTGCAACAGCAATTTAGTTTTGCTAAGTAAACCTTCTGTTACTGGGAGGTATATTTTCCCAATTCACTGCCTGATAGAGAAACTAAAAGACACTTGTTCTCATTACCTGTTTTTAAAAAACTGTCTGTAAAGATGCTTGAGAACCATTGTCGGAACTGTGAAAGAATTTGAATGGAGAAACTTTACATTCTTTCTCATTCAGAGAATGTATAAGAAACCTTTTGGTCATGTATGCAAACTTTTTAAAAAACAGGTAAAACCCTCTGACTTCAAGTAGAATGAGAGAAAGTGTATTTTGGTTTCCCTTTGATGTCATGCAGTGAATTGGGGACACGTACATTCTTGTAACACGAGTTTTACTTAGCAAAACTCCATTGCTATTGTGGTAATGTGCTTGAATGGGAGAACTCTGATTGTTTTCTCCTTCATAGAATGTGAAAGACACATGAAGTCCCAGTAACACAAATTTCATATTAAAAAAGCCTAAAACCCTGGCAGCTGCACGTATTTGAATGGGAAAAACTTAAATTCTTTTCCCATTCACAGAATGTATAAGAAACCTTCTTGGGCATGTATGCTGTGTGTTTTAAAAACAGATAGAGCCCTCTGACGTAATCAAATAGAATGAGAGAAACTGTATTTTGATTTCACTTTCATGCAGTGAATTGGGAACACGTATCTCTTGGTAATGCAAATTTTGCTTAGCAAAACTACATCACTTTTGTGGTAATGTGTTTGAACAGGAGAAGCTGCATTATTTTCTACTACTCCATTGCTATTGTGGTAATGTGCTTGAAAGGGAGAAACTCTGTCTTCTCTTTCATGGAATGTGAAAGGCATATGCAGTCGTAGTAACACAAATTTCATATTGAAAAAGTCTAAAGCCCTGGCAACTGCCAGTAACCGAAAGCCAGTATTGGAAACTTCTAACACCCTGGTTAACATTATGTTCTTCAAAAGAACAAAGTTTATATTCTTTCTCAATTCAGAGAATGGTTCTCGGGCATTTTTGCAGAGGGTTTTTTAAAAACAGATCAAACCCTCTGACTTAATCAAGTAGAATGAGACAAAGGCAAGTTCTTGTAACACAAGGTTCCCTTAGCTAAACTCCATCACTACTACTGTAATATACTTGAATGGGTGAAATTCTGATTGTTTTCTCCTTCATGGAGTGTGAAGGGTACATACGTGGAAGTCCCAGTAAGCTAAATTTCATATTGAAAATATATAAAACTCTGGTGGCTTCCATTCTTGAAAGTGACGAATCTTACATTCTTCTCCCATTCAGAGAATGTATAAGAAACATTTTTGGGCATGTGTGCAGAGCGTTTTTTTTTTTTTTTAAAAAACAGTTCAAACTCTTTGACTTAAGTAGAAGGAGAGAAAGTGCTTTTTGGCTTCTCTTTCATAGAGTGAATTGGGAACATGTATCTCTCGGTAATACAAGGTTTACTTAGCAAAACTACATCGCTTTTGTGGCAACGTACTTGAAAGTAGAAACCCTGTTTCCTCTTTCATAGAATATGAAAGGCACATGGAAGTGCCTGTAACCCAAAGTTCATATTGAAAACATTTAATACCCTGGTGGCTTTACCTTATTAAAATGGACAATCTTTACATTCTTTCACAATTCAGAGAATGGATCTCAGGCATATTTGCAGAGGGCTTTTTAAAAACAGATAAAACCCTCTGACTTTATCAAGTAGAATTAGAGAAACTGTATTTTGGTTTGTCTTTCATGCACTGAATTGGGAACATGCACCTTCCTGTAACACAAGTTTTACTTAGCAAAACTACATTGCTTTTGTGGTAATGTACTTGATCAAGAGAAAGTCAGATTGTTTTCTCCTTTATGGAATGTGAAAGGCATGTGCAAGTCCTGGTAATTCAAATTTCTTATTTAAAACATCTAAAACCCTGGTGGTTGCATGTTTTTGAATGGGAGAATCTTTACATTCTTTTCTCATTCAGAGAATGTTTTAGAAATCTTATCAGGCATGAACACACACTGTTTTATAAAAATAGATAAAACCCTTTGACTTAATAAAGTTGGATGGGAGAAGCTGTGTTTTGGTTTCTTTTTCATGCAGTAAATTGGGAACATGAACCTCTGGGTAACATAAGGTTTACTTAGCAAAACTACATCACTTTTGCATTAATGTACTTGAAAGTAGGAACTCTGATTGTTTTCTCCTTTGTAGAAAGTGAAAGGCACATGGAAGTGCTGGTAACCCAAATTTCTTATTGAAAACATCTAAATTGTTGGTGGCTTTACCTTTTGAAAGGGTCAATCTTTACATGCAAGTTCTTGTAACACAAGGTTTGCTTAGCAAAACTACATTGTTTTGCAGTAACGTACTTGAACGAGAGGAAATCAGATTGTTTTCTCCTTCATGGAACGTGAAAGGCACATGCAAATCCTGGTAACCCAAAGCTCATATTGAAAACATCTAAAACCCTGGTGGCTGCACGTATTTGAAAGGGGGGGAACTTTATATTTTTTCGCATTCAGAAAATATATAAGAAAAATTCTCCAGCATGTACACAGAGTGAGTTTTAAAAACAGATAAAACCCTTGACTCAATAAAGTAGAATGAAAGAGTGTGTTTTGCTTTCTCTTTCCTGCACTGAATTGAGAACATGTACATTATTGTAACACAAGGTTTATTTGGCAAAACTACTTTGCTTTTGCAGTAATGTACTTGAAAGTAGAAGTTCTGATTTTTTTCTCCTGCATAGAATGTGAAAGTCATATACAAGTGCCAATAACCCAAAGTCTGTATTGAAAATAGATAAAACTTTTGTGGCTTTATGTTCTAGAAAGGGAAAACTTTATATTTGATAATTCAGAGAATGGTTCTTGGACATTTTTGCAGAGGGGTTTTTAAAATCAGACCAAGCTTTCTGACTTAATCAACCAGAATGAGAGAAACTGTATTTTGGTTTCTCTTTCATGTGATGAATTGGAAACATGCACGTTCTTGTAACACAAGGTTAACTTAGCAAAACTACATTTCTTTCGCAGTAATATTCTTGAACAGGAGAAGTTCTGATTGTTTTCTCCTTCATGGAATGTGAAAGGCACATCAAGTCCTGGTGACCCAAAGTTCATATTGAAAATATCTAAAGCCTGGTGCTGCACATATTTGAATGGAAGAAACTTTACATTTTTTCCCATTCAGAAAATGTATAAGAAACCTTATCAGGTATGTTTGCACAGTGTTTTTTAAAAACAGGTAAAACTCTCCGACTTATCAAGTAGAATGAGATAAGCTGTATTTTGGTTTCTCTTTCATAGAATGAACTGGGAACATGTACCTCTTGGTAACACAAGGCTTAATTAGCAAAACTACATCACTTTTGCAGTAATGTACTTGAAAGTAGGAACTTAGTTCTTTTCTTCACAGAGTGTGAAAGGCACATGGAAATGTCCATAATCTAAAGTTCATATTGAAAACATCTAAAACCCTGGTGGCTTGACCTTATTGAAAAGGAAAACCTTTGCATTCTTTCACAATTCAGAGAAATGCTCTCCAGCACATTTGCAGAGAGTTTTTAAAAACAGATAAACCCTCTGACTTAATCAAGTATAATGAGAGAGGAGGTGGGGCCAAGATGGCAGAGTAGTCAGACACTTTGGGTGATCCTGCATACAGCAAAGTCCCGAAAAAAACAAGTGAATCGATTATATATATGACAAGCTTGGAGCCCTGAACATCAAATGCAAAGTTGGGAAATCAGACTGAGGGGCATGGGGAGGGAGAGATGGTTCAGAAGTGGCAAGGAATAGCCAGACATGACTCAGAGGGGACTGGTGCCCCTCAGGCACTACCCCCTGACCTCCACTGCGGTGGAGCTATCCATAGCGTTCAGGATGCAGTCTCCACAGGGAGACAGAGCGAGCCAAACAGAGTCTACTTACACCTCCAGAATCAGAGAATAGAGCTCTCAGCAAAAGATAAGTGCTTGCATCTAATTTACCTCGCAGATCAAATAACACCCCTTGTGAAAGAACTCTCTCCCATTATCTGATCCCCTAGCCCTCAGCCCTAGTCCCCAAGCCAGTTTCAGTGGCTGTCAATTTCCCTGGGCCTGAGATAGGTTCTGCTGCATGCCTTGAGCCATTCTCCCAGCCTTGGAGAAGGAACAAATTAACAAATGGGGAGGAAATAATCTGCTGGCTCCCCTAAGCTGAGAACTCAGGAGAGAAGTGGTTCCTGTGTAGGTATAATTGGTCCATGGTCTTTGAATACCTTTCACCCCTGCATGGATCTGTGTGGGCCCATTTCAGGAGATTAGGCCCTTGCTGGCAAACTGCAATGGTATATACAAATGAGATCTGACCTCAACTGTTTCAGCTGTGTGGTGGAGTGGTGGGTTTTTGACATTAGACACAGCTCTGCCCATTAAGCAGAGTCCTCACCCACCCATATCACGGGACTGGGGACTGGTGGCCCCACCCACACCACTTATCCACCTGCAACAGGGGTCTCAGGATAAGTGGTCCCTCCCAGTCCTTACAGCCAAAAACATCGGGTGCGCATGGTCCAGCTGCAGGACCCACCCACCTGTGCATTCTAGCATGTGATCCTCTGCTGCAACCAGATACCTGTGCCTACAGCAATCACCGCTGCTCCTCCAAAACTGTAGGAGAGCCTGCACCACACTCTTGGTGACTGACTACCTGAACTCCTCAGCTGAATCTATACAAAAAAGTGAATTGACTCCTAGGCTCATATACCTGGTAACAGCTATAGCCATCTGGTGACAGGACATTAGAGCTTCAAAGGAGCAAATAATCAAGCTAGCTTACTCAAGCAGCCTATGTGGGCATATCAAAACAAAAGAAAGCAAGAAGGTGGGACACAGTAAGCAAACATAAAATAAATTAATACAATAACTTAGAGATGGCTTGGAGACAACAGTCAATAAAGACTGTCAAAGAAAATTAAAAAAAAAAAAAAGAAGCAGACCATTATCTCTTCAATAAGTTCCCAAACAAAGAATCAAGGAATCTTCCAAAAGAAGTGATATTCCTGGAATTACCAGAGGTAGAATACAAAAGATTAATATACAGAACACTTCAAGATCAGGAAGGAGATCAGGCAAAATGCAGAGCAAGCAAAGGAACACACAGATAAAGTAGTAGAGGAAATTAAGAAGGTTATCCAAGACAATAATGACAAATTTAATACTGTGCAAGAATCCATAGAGAGATAGTAATCAGAAATTCAGAAGATTAACAGTAAAATTTCAGAATTAGACCACTCATTAGAAAGTCAGAAAAACAGAACTGAGAAAATGGAAGTCAGAATTAGTGAGATTGAAAATAGAACACTTGGCACCAATATATTTGAAGAAAAGTCAATTAACAGAATTTTTAAAAAATTGAGAAACCCTAAGAGTCATATCCCCTACATGTCTGTCAGTTTGCCGTACTGTGGGGGCTTGTGTGTTGCTGTGATGCTGGAAGCTCTGCCACCGGTATTCAGATACCAGCAGGGTCACCCACTCAGGACAGATTTCAGCTGAGCTTCCAGCCTAAGACAGACTAGGAAGGAGGACCCAGCAGTCTGCTCCTGAAAAGCATTAGCCAGTGAAGACCTTATGAATAGCAGAGGAACATTGTCTGATACAGTGCTGGAAGATGAGCCCCCCAGGTTGGAAGGCACTCAAAAGATGACTGGGACAGAGCTGCCTCCTCAAAGTAGAGTTGACCTAAATAACGTGGATGGAGTAAAGCTTTCGGGACCTTCATCTGCTGATGTGGCATGACTCAAAATGAGAAGAAACAGCTGCAAACATCCATTAATAATCAGAACCTGGAATATACGAAGTATGAATCTAGGAAAATTGGAAAACGTCAAAAATGAAATGGAACGCATAAACTTCGATATCCTAGGAATTAGTGAGCTGAAATGGACTGGTATTGGCCATTTTGAATCCCACAATCATATAGTCTACTATGCTGGGAATGACAACGCAAAGAGGAATGGTGTTGCATTCATCATCAAAAAGAACGTTTCAAAATCTATCCTGAAGTACAACGCTGTCAGTGATAGGATAATATACATACGTCTACAAGGAAGATCAGTTAATACAAATATTATTCAAATTTACGCGCCAACCACTAGGGCCAAAGATGAAGAAATAGAAGATTTTTATCAGCTGCTGCAGTCTGAAATTGATCAAACATCCAGTCAAGATGCATTGATAGTTACTGGTGATTGGGATGCGAAAGTTGAAAACAAAGAAGGATCAGTAGTTCGAAAATACGGCCTTAGTGATAGAAACAATGCCGGAGATCAAATGATAGAATTTTGCAAGACTAATGACTTCTTCCTTGCAAATACCTTCTTTCACTAACATAAACGGAGACTATACACACGGACCTCACCAGATGGAACACACAGAAATCAAGTTGACTATATCTGTGGAAAGAGACGATGGAAAAGCTCAATATCAGCAGTAAGAACAAGGCCAGGGCCCGACTGTGGAACAGACCATCAATTGCTCATATACCAGTTCAAGCTAAAACTGAAGAAAATCAGAGCAAGTCCACAAGAGCCAAAATATGACCTTGAGTATATCCCACCTGAATTTAGAGACCACCTGAAGAACAGATTTGAAACACTGAACTGTAGCGACCAAAGACCAGACGAGTTGTGGAATGACATCAAGGACATCATCCATGAAGAAAGCAAGAGGTCACTGAAAAGACGGGAAAGAAAGAAAAGACCAAGATGGATGTCCGAGGAGACTCTGAAACTTGCTCTTGAGCGTCGAGCAGCTAAAACAAAAGGAAGAATTGATGAAGCAAAAAAACTGAACAGAAGATTTCAAAGAGCGTCTCGAGAAGACAAAGTAAAGTATTATAATGACATGTGCAAAGAGCTGGAGATGGAAAACCAAAAGGGAAGAACATGCTCGGCGTTTCTCGAGCTGAAAGAACTGAAGAAAAAATTCAAGCCTCGAGTTGCAATAGTGAAGGATTCCATGGGGAAAATATTAAACAATGCAGGAAGCATCAAAAGAAGATGGAAAGAATACACAGAGTCATCATACCAAAAATAATTAGTTGATATTCAACCATTTCAAGAGGTGGCATATGATCAGGAACCGATGGTACTGAAGGCAGAAGTCCAAGCTGCTCTGAAAGCATTGGCGAAAAACAAGCCTCCAGGAATTGATGGAATATCAATTGAGACGTCTCAACAAACAGATGCAGTGCTGGAGGTGCTCCCTCGTCTATGCCAAGAAATATGGAAGACAGCTACCTGGCTAACTGACTGGCAGAGATCCATATTTATGTCTATTCCCAAGAAAGGTGATCCAACTGAATGTGGAAATTATAGAACAATATCATTAATATCACACACAAGCAAAATTTTGCTGAAGGTCATTCAAAAACGGCTGTAGCAGTATATCGACAGGGATCTGCCAGAAATTCAGGCCGGTTTCAGAAGAGGGTGTGGAACCAGGGATATCATTGCTGATGTCAGATGGATTCTGGCTGAAACCAGAGAATACCAGAAGGATGTTTACCTGTGTTTTATTGACTATGCAAAGGCATTCGACTGTGTGGATCATAACAAACTATGGATAACACTGCGAAGAATGGGAATTCCAGAACACTGAATTGTGCTCATGAGGAACTTTTACATAAATCAAGAGGTAGTTGTTCAGACAGAACAAGGGGATACTGATTGGTTTAAAGTCAGGAAAGGTGTGCATCAGGGTTGTATTCTTTCACCATACCTATTTAATCTCTATGCTCAACAAATAATCTGAGAAGCTGGACTATATGAAGAAGAATGGGGCATGAGGATTGGAGGAAGACTCATTAACGACCTGCATTATGCAGATGACACAACCTTGCTTGCTGAAAATGAAGAGGACTTGAAGCACTTCCTAATGAAGATCAAAGACCACAGCCTTCAGTATGGATTGCACCTCAACATAAAGAAAACAAAAATCCTCACAACTGGATAAATGAGCAACACCATGATAAACGGAGAAAAGATTGAAGTTGTCAAGGATTTCATCTTACTTGTATTAGGGCCTCTAGCATTGATCTTATTTTTTCTTCCATGGTCTTTATAGTTGTTGTCTTTACATTTAGGTCTTTGATCCATTTGGAATTAGTTTTCGTGTATGGTGTGAGGTATGGGTCCTGTTTCATTTTTTTTGCAGGTTGATATCCAGTTTTGTCTGCACCATTTGTTAAAAAGACTGTCTTTTCCCCATTTTATGGACTTTGGGCCCTTGTGGAAGATCAGGTGACTGTAGGTGGATGGATTTACACCTGGATTCTCAGTTCTCTTCCATTGGTCAATGCATCTGTCATTGTACAAGTACCAGTGTTTTGACTACTGCAGCTGTATAGTAGGTTCTGAGGTCAGGCAGTGGGAGTCCTACTTTATTTTTCTTCTGCTTTTTTTTACTTATGTGGGGTTTCTTCCCTTTCCACATAAACTTAATGATTAGCTTTTCCATCTCATTAAAGAATGTTGCTGGTATCTGGATAGGGATTGCATTGTATTTCTAAACTACTTTGGTTAGAATTGTCATTTTCTCAATGTTGAGTCTACCTATCCATAAACATGGTATGTTTTTCCATTTATGTAAGTCTGTTTTGGCTTCTTGCAGTAGTGTTTTGTAGCTTATTTATGTGCTGGATTGCATTGATTGATTTTCTAATGTTGAGCCATGCTTACATACCTGGGATGAAGCCTACTTGGTCATGGTGTATTATTTTTTTGATATGATGCTGAATTCTACTGGCTGGAATTTTGTTGAGGACTTTTGCATCTATATTTATGAGAAATATCGGTCAGTAATTTGCTTTTTTTGTGGGGTCCTTGCCTGGTTTGGGTATCAGGGTTATGCTGGTTTCATAGAATGAATTTGGAAGAATCACTTCCTTTTCTGTGTTCTGAAATAGTTTGAGTAGTACTGGTAAAAACTCTTCTCTGAATGGTAGAATTCTCCAGGAAGCCATCTGGAGCAGGGTTTTTGTTGTTGTTGTTGGGAGTTTTTTTTTTTTTTAATTACCTTTTAAATCTCTTCTTTTGTTATGGTCTCTTCAGACTTTTCCACATCATTTTGTGTTAGTTTGGGTAAGTACTGTGTCTCTAGAAATTTGTCCGTACCCTCTAGGTTTTCACATTTGTTGGAGTGTAGTTTTTAATAATACTGTTACGAGCCTTTTTATTTCACTTGGTTCTGTTGTAACGTCTGCCATTACATTACTTATTCGGGCTATTTGCATACACCCCTGTTTTTCTTTTGTCAGTTTGGCCAGTGGTTTGTAGATTTTGTTGACCGTTTCAAGGAACCAACTTTTGGTTTTGTTGATTCTTTCCATTGTTTTTCTACTCTCTATTCCATTTATTTCTGCTGCAATCTTTATTAGTTCCTTTCTTCTGGTGGCTGTGGGGTTCATTTGCTGTTCCCTTTCTATTTGTTCAAGTTATGTAGCTAATGTTTTGATTTGGTCCCTTTCTTCTTTTTTGATGTGTCCATCTATTGCTATAAATTGACTTCTGAGCACCACCTTTTCTATGTCCCAAACGTTTTGCTATGATGTGTTTTCATTCTTGTTTGATTCTATGAAATGAAGAAAAACAAAAAGGAAGAAAGGGAAAGAGAAAATAAGAAATAAATTTTAAAAAAGAAAGCCCTTTAGGGTTCCCACTTGCACAGCTATGCAGATGGAGAAAGTGACTTCCAGCTGTGCAGTACATCCTGGCTAGAAGGGGCGGAGATGGCACACAGTGCCAGTTATTCAGGAGACAGGAAAAGAAGGTAAGTAGACAGGGTCGAGAAACTGAGAAATAAAGAAAACCAAAAAAGAAAAATGATAGACAAAAAGAAAGAAAAGCCCCAGCAATCCCACCGGTGCAGCTGCAGAGACTGAGGAAGTGGCTCCCAAGCCACATAGTACAGGCTGGCTAGAAGGGGCGGAGATGGCACACAGCACCACGTATTTAGGAGACAGGAAAAGAAGGTAAGTAGAGAAAGCTGAGAAACTGAGAGATGAAGCAAGATAAAAAGGAAAAAAGAGTGTATAAGGAACCATCTCAGGCACGTACACACACTGCTTTCTAAAAACAGATAAAACCCTGTGACTTAATCAAATAGAATGAGTGAAACTGTATTGGTTTCTCTTTTATAGATTGAATTGGGAACATGTACCTCTTGGTAACACAAGGTTTACATAGCAAACTACATTGCTTTTGCAGTAATGTACTTGAACGAGAGAAACTGATGGTTTTCTCCTTCATGGGATGTGAAAGGCACAGGCAACTTCTGGTAACCCAAAGTTCACATTGGAAACATTTAAAACCCTGGTGGCTGCACGTGTTTTAATGTGAAAAACTTAACATTCTTTCCTCATTCAGAGAATGTATAAGAAACCTTCTGTGGTATGTACACATAGTGTTTTTTAAAAACAGATAAAACTCTCTGACCAGTTGAATGAGAGAAACTGTTTAGGTTTCTTTTTCGTAGAATGAATTAGGAACATGTAGCTCTTGGGAACACACGGTTTACTTAGTAAAACTACACTGTTTTTGTGGTAATGTACTTGAATGAGAGAAACTGATGGTTTCCTTCTTCATGGAATGTGAAAGGCAAATGCAAGTGCCAGTAATTCAAAGTTGATATTGAAAACTGTTGACTCTACGTTCATGAAAGGGACAAGCTTTACACTCTTTTCCATTCACAGAATATATGAGAAACCTTCTAAGGCATTTACACTCAGTGCTTTTTAGAAACAGGTAAAACCCTCTGACGTAATCAAGTAGAATAAGAGAAATTGTATTTTTGGTTTGTTTTTCATTCACTGAATTGGAACCATGCATGTTCTTGTAACACAAGGTTTACTCAGCAAAAGTATATATCCCTTTTGCAGTAATGCACTTCAAAGTACAAGCTCTGATTATTTTCTCCTTCACAGAATGTGTAAGTCACATGCAAGTTCCAGTTACCCAAAGTTCATATTGAAAACTCCAAAAACCCTGGTAGCCATGTATATGAAGGGGAGAAACATTACATTCTTAACCCATTTGCAGAAGGTATAAGAAACCTTCTTGGGCATGTATGCACACTGCTTTTTTTTTAATTGTGCTTTAAGTGAAAGTTTACAAATCAAGTCAACCTCTCATACAAAAATTTATATACACCTTGCTATATACTCCAAATTGCTCTCCCCTAATTTTTTTTTTTTTATGAAACAGCACACTCCTTTCAACTCTCTCTTTGCATGTCCGTTTGGCCACCTTCTGACCTGTGCCCTCTCATCTCCCCTCCATAAAGGAGATGCCAACATAGTCTCATGTCTCTACTTGATTCAAGGAGCTCATTCTTCACCAGTATCATTTTCTATCCCATTGTCCAGTCCAATTCTTGTCTGAAGAGTTAGCCTTGGGAAGGGATCCTGTCTTGGGCTAACAGAAGCTCTGGGAACCATGACCACGAGGGTGCTTCTAGTCTCAGTCAGACCATTAAGACTGGTTTTTTATGAGAATTTGGGGTCTGCATCCCACTACTCCCTCAGGGGTTCTCTGTTGTGTTCTCTGTCAGGGCAGTCATCGGTTGTAGCCAAACACCATCTAGTTCTTCTGGTCTCATGTTGATGTAGTCTCTGGTTTATGTGGCCCTGTCTGCTTCTTGGGCTTATAATTACCTTGAGTCTTTGTGTTCTTCACTCTCTTTTACTTCAGGTGGGTTGAAACCCATTGAAGCATCTTAGATGGCCGCTTGCTAGTGTTCAAGACCCCAGACGACACTCTCCAAAGTGGGACGCAGAATGTTCTCTTATAGATTTTATAATACCAATTGACTTAGATGTCCCCCGAAACCATGGTCCCCAAATCCCTGCCCCTGCTACACTGGCCTTCAGAGCTTACAGTTTATTCAGGATACTTCTTTGCTTCTGGTTTAGTCCAGATGTGCTAATCTCTCCTGTACTCTGTATTGTCTTCCCCTTCACCTAAAATAGTTCTCATCCTCTATCTAATTAGGGAAAACCACTCTTCCTCCCTTCCTCCCTCCCCCTAATCATAACCATCAACGAACATTTTCTTCTCTGTTTAAACTATTTCTTGAGATCTTATAATAGTGGTCTTATACAATACTTGTCCTTGTGCAGCTGACTAATTTCACTCAGCATAATGCATTCCAGATTCCTATATGTTATGAAATGTTTCACAGATTCATCACTGTTCTTTATCGATCTGTAGTATTCCATTTTGTGAATATACCATAGTTTATTTATTCATTCATCCATTGATGGGCACCTTGGTTGCTTACATCTTTTTCCTATGGTAAACAGTGCTGCAATGAACATGGGTGTGCATATATCTGTTCATGTAAAGGCTGTTATTTCTCTAGGATATATTCCAAGGAGTGGGATTGCTGGATCATAGGGTAGTTCTATATCTAGGTTTTTAAGGAAGAGTCAAATAGATTTCCAAAGTGGTTGTACCATTGTACATTCCCACCAGCAGTGAATAAGTGTTCCAGTCTCTCCACAACCTCTTCAACATTTATTATTATGTGTTTTTTGGATTAATGCCAGCCTTGTTGCAGATGGATTCTCATTGTAGTTTTGATTTGCAATTCTCTAATGGCTAATGAGAATGAGAATTTCCTCATATATCTGTTAGCTACCTGAATGTCTTCTTTAGTGAAGTACCTGTTCATACCTTTTGCCCATTTTTTAATTGGGTTGTCTTTTTGTTGTTGAGTTTTTGCAGTATCGTGTAGATTTTAGAGATCAGGTGCTGATCGGAAATGTCACAGCTAAAAACTATTCCCCAATCTCTAGGCAATCTTTTCACTCTTTTGGTGAAGTCTTTGGAGGAGCACAGGTGTTTGATTTTTAGAAGCTCCCAGTTATCTAGTTTTTCTTCTGCATTGTTAGTAATGTTTTAATACTGTTTATGCCATGTATTAGGGCTCCTAGCATTGTCTCTATTTTTTCTTCCATGATCTTTATTGTTTTAGATTTTATATTTAGGTCTTTGATCCATTTTCAGTTAGTTTTTCTACATGGTGTGAGGTATGGGTTTTGTTTAATTTTTTCTGCAAATGGATATCAAGTTACGCCAGCACATTTTGTTAAAGAGACTGTCTTTTCCCATTTAAGTGACTTTGGGCCTTTGTCAAATACCAAGTGCTCATATGTGGATGGATTTATATCTGGATTCTCAATTCTGTTCCATTGGTCTATGTATCCGTTGTAGTACCAGTACCAGGCTTCTTTGACTACTGTGGCAGTATAATAGGTTCTAAAAACAGGTAGAGTGAGGGCTCCCACTTTGTTCTTCTTTTTTAGTAATGCTTTACTTATCCGGGGCCTCTTTCCCTTCCATATAAAGTTGGTGATTTGTTTCTCCATCTCATTAAAAAATGTCACTGGAATTTGGATCAAAATTGCATTGTATCTATAGATCGCTTTTGGTAGAATAGACATTTTTACAATGTTAAGTCTTCCTATCCATGAGCAAGGTATGTTTTTCCACTTATGTAGGTCTCTTTTGTTTTCTTGCAGTAGTGTTTTGTAGTTTTCTTTGTATAAGTCAATTACGTGTCTGGTAAGATTTATTCCTAAGTATTTTATCTTCTTGGGGGCCACTGTAAATGGTATTGATTTTGTGGTTTCCTCTTTGATGTTCTTTTTATTGGTGTAGAGGAGTCCAATTGATTTTTTTATATTTATCTTGTATCCTGATACCCTGCTGACCTCTTCTATTAGTTTCAGTAGTTTTCTGGAGGATTCCTTAGTATTTTCTGTGTATAAGATCATGTCATCTGCAAATAGAGATACTTTGACTTCTTCCTTGCCAATCTGGATGCCCTTTATTTCTTTATCTAGCCCAATTGCTCTGGCTAGGACCCCCAGCACGATGTTGAATAAGAGTGGTGATAAAGGGCATCCTTGTCTGGTTCCCGTTCTCAAGGGGAATGCTTTCAGACTCTCTCCATTTAGGATGATGTTGGCTGTTGGCTTTGTATAAATGCCCTTTATCATGCTGAGGAATTCTCCTTCTATTCCTATTTTGCTGAGAGTTTTTATCATGAATGGGTGTTGAACTTTGCCAAATGCCTTTTCTGCATCAATTGATAAAATCATGTGATTCTTGTCTTTTATTTTATTTATATGATGGATTACATTAATTGTTTTTCTAATGTTGAACCATCGCTGCATATCTGGTATGAATCCCAGTTGGTCATGGTAAATTATTCTTTTGCTATGTTGTTGAATTATATTGGCTAGAATTTTGTTGAGGATATTTACATCTAAGTTCATAAGGGATATAGGTCTATAATTTTCTTTTTTAGTGGTGTCTTTACCTGGTTTTGGTCTCAGGGATATGCTGGCTTCATAGAATGCTCCTTTTCTATGCTCTGAAATAACTTTAGTAGTAGTGCTGTTAACTCTTCTCTGAAAGTTTGGTAGAACTCTGCAGTGAAGCCATCCGGGCTAGGGCTTTTTTTGTTGTTGTTGGGAGTTTTTTGATTACCTTTTCAATGTCATCTTTTGTTATGGGTCTATTTAGTTGTTCTACCACTGTTTGTGTTACTTTAGGTAGGTGGTGTGTTTCTAGGAATTCATCGATTTCTTCTAGGTTCTCAAATTTGTTAGAGTACAATTTTTCACAGTAATCCAATACGATTCTTTTAATTTCAGTTAGGTCTGTTGTAATATCACCCATCTCATTTCTTATTTGAGTTATTTGCTTCCTTTCCTGTTTTTCTATCATCAGTTTGACCAATGGATTATTGAATTTGTTATTTTTTTTCAAAGAACTAGCTTTTGGTCTTGTTAATTCTTTCAAATGTTTTTCTGTTTTCTATTTCATTTCATTCTTCTCTAATTTTTATTATTTGCTTTTTTCTGGTGCCTGAGGGTTTCTTTTGTTGCTCTCTTCATATTTGTTCAAGTTATAAGGATAATTCTTTGATTTTGGCCCTTTCTTCTTTTTGGATGTATGCATTTATTGATATAAATTGACCTCTGAGCAGTGCTTCCACTGTGTCCCAAACTTTGTGATAGGAAGTGTTTTCATTCTCATTGGATTCTATGAATTTCTTTACTCCATCCTTAATATCTTCTATAACCTGGCTTATTCCAGGCTTAATGTCTTCTATATCCCTGTCTTTTTTGAGCAAGGTATGTTCAGTTTCCAAGTGTTTAATTTCTTTTTCATGCTTTTTCTGTTATTGATTTCTTCTTTTGTGGCCTTATGGTCAGAGGCAATGGTTTGTAATATTTCAATATTTCGGATTCTACTAAGACTTGCTTTATGACCTAATATGTGGTCTATTCTAGAGAAGGTTCCATGTACACTAGTAAGGAAAGTATACTTGAACTTCTATTCGGTGGAGTGTTCTGTATATGTGT
Organism: Loxodonta africana; assembly: GCF_030014295.1. Classification (NCBI taxonomy): domain Eukaryota; kingdom Metazoa; phylum Chordata; class Mammalia; order Proboscidea; family Elephantidae; genus Loxodonta; species Loxodonta africana. The sequence goes on along the minus strand of NC_087352.1, from coordinate 90,250,005 downwards.
ATATGTTCAAGTTGGTTGATTGTGGCATTTAGATCTTTCGTGTCTTTATTGAGCTTCTTTCTGGATGCCCTGTCCTTCGCTGAAAGTGGTGTTTTGAAGTCTCCTGCTGTCATTGTGGAGCTGTCTATCTCACTTTTCAATGCTGTTAGAGTTCGTTTTATGTATCTTGCAGCCCTGTCATTGGGTGCAGGAATATTTAATATGGTTATATCCTCATGGTATATTGTCCATTTAATCATTATATAGTGTCCTTACTTATCTTTTGTGGCGGATTTAATTTCAAAGTCTATTTTGTCAGAAATTAATATTGCCATTCCCGCTCTTTTTTGATTGTTGTTTGCTTGATATATTTTTCCATCCTTTGAGTTTTAGTTTGTTTGTGTCTCTAAGTTTAAGGTGTGTGTATTGCAAGCAACATATAGATGGATCACTTTTTCTTTTAAATCCATTCTGCCACTCTCTGGTGCATTAAGTCTATTCACATTCAGAGTAATTATGGATAGGTATGAATTTAGTGACATCATTTTGATGTCTTTTTTGTGTGTGTTCTAGAAGTTTCTTTTTCTCACTCAATTTTTTGTGCTGAGTAGTTTATATATTGTCTTTTCTTCTTGTTCATTGTTGTTGGTTTTGTTTCTGCTGAGTCTCTATTTTTTTCTTGTATTTTATTTTGATGTGTAGAATTGTCTCCTTTGTGGTTACCTTAATATTTACCCCTATTCTTTTAAATTTAAATCTAACTTTTATTTCTTTATATTGCTTTGTCTTCCTCTTCATATAAAAGATCTATAACTACATTTCTTAGTCCCTCTTTATTGCTTTAATATTGTTTTCTTTTGCCTAATAACATCGCTGTTTCCCTCTTTTGAGCGTTTTTCTATCTGGATTAATTTTTGTGATTTCCCTGTCTGGGTTGACATCTGATTGTTCTGTCCAGTGTTCCAGTCTTGAGTTGATACCCGATATTATTGATCTTCTAACCAAAGAATTCCCTTCAGTATTTCTTGTAGTTTTGGTTTGTTTTTACGAATTCCCAAACTTCTGTTTATCTGGAAATGTCCTAATTTCACTTTCATATTTGAGAGACAGTTTTGCTGAATATACAATTCTTGGCTGGCAATTTTTTCTCCTTCAGTGCTTTGTATAAGTCATCCCATTGCCTTCTTCCCTGCATGGTTTTGCCGAGTAGTCTGAGCTTATCTTTGTTGACTCACCTTTGCAGGTGACTTTTCATTTATCCCTAGCTGCTCTTAATATTCTCTCTTCGCCTTTGGTTTTGCAAGTTTGATTATAATAGGTCTTTGTGACTTTCTTTTAGAATCTGCCTTATGTGGACTTTGACGGGCACTTTGGATAGATATCTTCTCTTCTTTCACGATATCAGGGAAGTTTTCTGCCAATAAGTCTTCATCAATTCTCTATTTTCAGTTAACCCTCCCTGTTCTGGTACTCCAATCACTTATAGGTTATTTCTCTTAATAGAGTCCCTCATGTTTCTTAGAGTTTCTTCATTTTTAAAAAATTCTTTTATCCTATTTTTCTTTGAATATATTGGTGTGAAGTCTTTTATCTTCAGTCTCACTAATTTTGACTTCTATTTCCTCAATTCTACTTCTGTAACTTTCTATCGAGTTGTCTAATTTTGTAATTTTATTGTTAATCTTCTGAATTTCTGATTGCTGTCTGTCTATGGATTTTTTCAGCTTATTAAGTTTTTCATTATGTTCCTGAATAACTTTTTTAATTTCTTCAACTGCTTTATCTATGTGTTCCTTGGCTTGTTCTATATATTGCCTGTTCTTTCCTGATGTCTTGAAGGGTTCTGTATATTAATCTTTTGTATTCTGCATCCAGCAATTCCAGGAAGGCACTTTCGTCTAGAAAATCCCTTGATTCTTTGTTTTGAGAGCTTGTTGATGTGATCATGGTCTGTTTCTTTATGTCATTTGATATTGACTGCTGTCTCTGAGCCATCTATATGTTATTGTATTGGTTTATTAGTTTATTTTATGTTTTCTTACTGTGTCATAGCTTCTTGCTTTGTTTTGTTTTGTTTTGATATGCCCAAATGGGTTGCTTGAGTGAGCTAACTTGATCATTTTCACCTTTGAAGCTCTGACGTCTTGTCACCAGATGTCTAGGGCTGTTATTATGTATATCAGACTAGGAGTCCATTCACTTTTCTTGTATGGATTCAGTTCAGGTGTCCAGGTAACTGCTCATCAAGTGTGTGGTACAGGCTCTATCCTACAGCCTTAGAGGAGCAGAGGTGATTGGTGTAGGTACTGGTAATCGGTTGTAGCAAGGGGTCATGCTCTGAACAAGGCAAAGGGCTGAGAATCATCCCCCAAGTGTCTCTGAGGAAAGCATGTCCCTATTCCCTACAGCATATAGGTGGGTGGGTTCTTCAGACAGACCATGGGCACCCAAAGTTTTTGGTTGTAAGTACTGGGAGGTACCAGTTATCCTTGGACACCTGTCACAGGTGGAGCCACCATTCCTTAGGCCCCTGATGTGGGTAGGTAAAGACTCTGTTTAATAGGCAAAGTGGTGTCAAATGTCAAATACCCACCTCTCCACCACACAGCTGAAACAGTTGTTGCCTGCCAACAAAGGCCTATTCTGAAATAGGCCCACACAGGCTCATGCAGGGGGGAAAGGTTCTCAAAGTCCGTGGACTGTTTATGCCTGGAGAGGAGCCACTTCTGTCCTGAGCTCCCCAGGTTAGTGGAGCTGGCAAATTATCTTTTCCCCCAAATGTGAATTTGTTCCTTCTCCAAGGCTGGACAGATGGTTCTATGTGCTCAACAGGGCCTATCTCAGGCCCAGGCAAATCAACATACGCTGATGCTGGCTTGGGAGCAGGGGGCGTGGTAAAACATATGCAAGTACTTAACTTTTACCAAGAGCACTGTTCTTCTCTCTGTCTGGAGGTGTGAGTAGGCTGTGTGGCAGGCTGCTTCTCCCTAAGGAAAATGAGTGGCCAAAGCCACTCCCAGGAAGGGTGCCTGGGGGCTTCTGGCAATTCACGTCCAGTAACTCCTCTCCACTTCTGAACTGTCTCTTCCTTCCCTGCTCCTCAGTTCATTTTCTAACTTTGCCTTTGATGTTCAGGGCTCCTAGCTTGTCATAAATATACTCCTTTCACTTTTTTTCAGGTCTTTGTTGTAAGAGTGCTCAATGGAAGCATCTGTCTATTCCAACATCTTGGCCCTGCCTCCACACTGCTTTTTAAGAACAGATAAAAACCCTCTGACTTAATCAAGTAGAAAGAATGATACTGTGTATTGGGTTCTCTTTTATAGGATGAATTGGGAACATATACCTCTTGGTAACACAGTATTTACTTAGCAAAACTACATCTTTTTTGCTAATATAATTGCAAGTAGAACCTCTGATTGTTTTCTCCTTCATAGAATGTGAAGGCACATGCATGTGCCATAACCCAAAGTTCGTACTGAAAGCATCTGAAATCCTGATGGCTTTACATTCTTGAAAGGGACAAATTTTACATTCTTTAACAATTAAAAGAATGGTTCTCAGGCATCTTTGCAGAGGGTTTTGTAAAAACAGGTAAAACCCTCTGACTTAATCAAATAGAATGTGAGAAACTGTATTTTGATTTCTCTTTCATGCAGTGAGTTTGGAACATATAACACTTGTTAACACCAAGTTTACTTAGCAAATTACTTTGCTTTTGTGATAATGTACTTAAATAAGAGAAACTCTGCATTGTTTTCTACTTCAGGGAATCTTCAAGGCTCATGCAAGTGCCTGTAACCCATAGTTCATACTGAAAGCATCTAAAACCCTGGTGGCTTTATTTTCTTGAAAGAGACAAACTACATTCTTTCACAATTCAGAGAATTGTTCTTGGGCATCTTTGCAGAGGGTTTTTTAAAAACAGATATAACCCTCTGACTTAAGCAAGTAGAGTGAGAAAAAGTATATATTGAATTATTTTTCATGCAATGAATTGAAAACAGGCACATTCTTGTAACACAAGTTTTACTTAGGAAAATTACATTGCATTTGCAGTAATGTACTTGACCGTGAGAAACTCTGGTGGTTTTGTCTTTCATGGGATGTGAAAGGCACATGGAAGTCCCAGTAAGAAAAATTTAATACTGAAAACATCTAAAACTCTGATGAATTCATGTTGTTGAAAAGGAGAAATAAAGAGGAGGAACCAATATGGAGCTATAGACAGAAGCACCATGCCATCCCTCCACAGCAAAGACTGAAAAAACTAAGGAAAACAGAAAGACATCATTTGGAACCCTAAGCATCAAATGAAGAGATAAAGAACTCAGCCAAACACCAAATGGAATAAGAAACTGACAGGGAACACAGAGAGAAGAGACATACATGTGGAGGTCCCCTTAATCAGCTAATGCAGTATGGATTCACCATCTTGGACTTCTGTTGGAGATTGGTGGACAGGAAGTATGGAAAAGTAGCTTCATGAGGCTCCCAGAAGGAGACAGAGCACCCGGTAACCAGTAATATACATTTTCTCACCTCCCATCCTTCTCCCCTCTGTTTTGTACCTGGCTGAAGTCACTCAGCCAGCTGGGAAGAGCAGAGTTGGTGCTGCTTGGATTTGCCCTGCCCACACTGCCTGGCTTCATCAGTGCCATTTGTTTTGTGTTGCTTTTTTTGGCTTCTTTTGGTTTCCTCCCTGTCTCTCACCAATGCTCCCTCCTTTCTCTTGAGCACCTGACTCCGTGTACCAGCTTTGCTTCTTCTCGAAAAGCTGTGAAGCACCACTCGGCTGGAGAACTGCTTCCCTGGACTGCTCCCACCACACGGTGGGATCCCTGGGGTCTTTTTCTGTTTAATTTAGTCTTGTTTGTTTTCTTTTTATTTTTTTGTTGTACTGCCTGGCTGGGAGGCACTTCCCAGCCTGTACAGCCATGCCAGTGGGATCCCTTGGGACATTTCTTTTTTTGTTTTGTTTTGTTTGTTCCTTTGTTTTCTTTTTCTTTGTGTGGCTTGTGATCCCCTACTAGCCAGGCTGTAATGTGTTGCCTGGGAGTCAGTTTCCCGGTCTTCACAGACACACCAGTGAGATCCCTGGAGGCTTTTCTTTTTCTTATTTTTATTTATTTTCTCTTTTTCTTTTGGTTTTTCTCCGTTTCTGAGTTTCTCATATCTCCACTTTGATACTAAGCTCCCTTAAGACCCTTTTTTCTTTTGTAAATTTGTTTGTTTTTGGCCCCTGTTTATCTTTCCTCTCTCTCTTCTTTCCCATACTCAGCTCCACACATCACAACCTTCCCCTTCCTTCCTGCCTACCTGCAGCTTGTGCTGAACATACACTTGCAAGCAGCAAAGGCATGGCCTACTGGAACCTGCCTTGCACTGACTCGCTGCTTGCCCTGTCTGCCCTAGTACACTGCACACACAACCCATCCTTCCCTCCATTCCAGCTGGATCTGCCTTGATGCACTATAGCTGAACAAGTATCCCTGCCCATTGGACAAGGAGGTGGAAATATGCCCATGGATGAACAAACAACAAAGAACACAGAGCCTGCCTGCTCAGACACAGCCAAATAAAACAAAAAAGCAGAACAAAAGAAATAAATCTACAATCCGGAAATGAAGAAAATAACTACTGAGTGTCCTGAAGACAGCAGATAATATCAAAACATATTTTAAAAAAGGACAGGATGGTTCCAGTAGGCACCCAAAATAAAACACAAGATGACTTTCCAGAAGAAGAAAAGGCACTAGAGCTACCTGATAGGGAATTCAAGTCTCTAAGATTCAGAGCTACCCAAGAATTGAAGCAAAAAGCAGACAAAAATAAGGAAAAAATAAACAAATTCACAGAAAAAGCAGACAAATTCATGGGAAATACAGACCAAAAAATGGAGGAATTCAGGTAAATAATACAGGAACAAAATGCCAAAACAAGTTCATGACTAGAAATCATTAAACAAAACAAAACAATAAGAAATCCAAAAGGTAAACTACAAGATTTCAGAAACGGACAGTGTCATAGAAGGACTGAGGAGCAGGTTTGAAATAATGGAAGACAGGATGAGTGAAATTGAAGACACGCACTTGGATAGCACTTTGAGGAAAAATCAGAAAAAAGAAAGAGGAAAAAAGAAGAAACTCTGAGAATGATGTGGCATAAAATCAAAAGCAAAAATTTGTGAGTGATCGGACTTTCAGAATAAGTGGAGACAATGAAAAACAGAGGATCATTGAAGAATTGCTGACAGAAAACTTCCCTAATATCATGAAAGATGAAAAGCTGACCATCCAAGAAGCTCAATGAACACTATATAGGATAGACTCCAAAAGAAAATCACCAAGGGATATCATAATCACTCTCGCTAAATTAGCCAAAGACAAACAAAGAATCCTGAGAGCAGCTTGAGAAAAAGGAAAGTCATATACAGAGGGGAAGCAATAAGACTAAACTCTGATTATTTGGCAGAAACCACGCAGGCAAGAAGGCAGTTGGATGATATATATACAACCCTGAAGGAAAAAAATTGGCAACCAAAAATAATATATCATGCAAAACTCTTGTTAAAATGTGATGGTGAAATTAGGGCATTTCTGGATAAACAGAAATTAAGGGAATATGTAAAAAATAAACCAAACTTACAAGAATTATTAAAGGGACTCCTTTACTTTGAGAACAAATAACATTAGACCACAGCCTGAATCTAAGATGCAAGATTGTACCAGCCAGATATCAACCTAGGAAATGAACTCTCGAGGACTATCCAAAACAAAAAGAATTACAACAGGGAACCAGAAAGGTTAATCTGTAAATGACAGCAATGTCAGAACAATAAAAGAGGGAATAAACAGAGTAGGTATAGAAGTTACTAATGGAGAGGAAGGCAAGGTGATACCAAGTAATAATAGACTGGTTCAAACCTAGGAAGATAAGGTAACCACAAAGAAAGTAAACAAACCTACTCATCAAAATAAAGAAGAAAAACGTGAGGTTTCAATAAAAACAAAACCAACAACAACAAAAAGGAAATGAAAAAAAATTGCAAACAAACCAAATTCAGCACAGGAGAATAAGAAGAACAAAGAAAACATCAGCACAACAATAAAAAAAAATCCTACAAAATGACAGCAATAAACTCATGCCTATCAACAATTACACTGAATGTAAATGGCCTAAATGCACCCATGAAAAGACAGAGAGTGATAGAATCGATAATAAAACAGGATCCATCAATATGCTCTCCACAAGAGACACACCTTAGAAACAAAAACATAAATTTATTAAAAATCAAAAGATGGAAAAAATACATCAAGCAAACAGCTACCAAAAAGAGCAGAAGTGGCAATAGTAATCTCAGATAAAATAGAGTTTCAGACAAAATTCTCCATAAAAGACAAAGAAGGGCACTATATAATGATGATCCATCATGAAGACATAATCATAATAAATATCTATGCACCCAATGACAGGTCTCCAAAATACATAAAACGCACTATAACAGCACTGAAAAGAGAAATTGACAGTTCCACAATACCAGCAGGAGATACCACTCTTGGTAAAGGACAGAACATCTAGAAAGAAACTCAACAAAGATACAGAAGAGCCAAAGGCCACAATCAGCCAACTTCACCTCATAGACATAAATAGAACACTCCACCCATCTACACATTCTTCTCCAATGCACATGGAATGTTCTTCAGAATAAACCACATCTTAGACCACAGAGAAACCATCAACAAAATCCAAAACATTGACATAATAGAAAGTACCTTCTTTGACCACAACACCATCAATGTAGAAATTATCAACAGGAAGAGCAAGAAAAAAAGTCGATTACATGGAAACTGAATAACGCCCTGTTTTAAAACTCTTGGGTAATAGCAGAAATCAGAGATGGAATAAAAAAAATTCCTAGAATCAAATGAGAAAGAAAACACATCATACCCAAATCTTTGGGACACAGCAAAGGTAGTCCTCAGAGGTCAATTTATAGCAAGAGGTGGACACATCAAAAAAGAAGACAGGGACAGAATCAAAGCATTAGCTACAAACCTGAACAAATAGAAAGTGAACAGCAAAAACCCACAGCCACCAAAAGAAAGGAATTAATAAATATCAGATCAGAAATAAATGGAATAGAGAATAGAAAAACAATAGCATCAACAAAACCAAAAGTTGGTTCTTCGAAAGGGTCAACAAAATCAACAAACCACTGACAAAATTGAAGAAAGAAAAACAGGAGAGTACGCAAGTAACTCAAATAAGAAATGACATGGGGGCCATTACAACAGATCCAACTGAAATAAAAAGGATCATAACAGAGTAGTATGAAAAAGTATTCTCCAACAAATTCAAAAACCGAAATGGACTAATTCCTAGAAACTTACTACCTACCTAAACTAACACAAAACGGTGTTGAAAATCTGAACAGACACATAACAAAAGAAGAGATTGTAAAGGTAACTAAACTCACAACAACAACAAAATATCCTGGCCCAGATAGCTTCACTGTAGAATTCTACCAAACATTCAGAGAAGAGCTTACACCAGTACTACTCAAACCATTTCAAAACATAGAAATGGAAGGGATACTTTTGAATTCATTCTATGAAGCCGGCATAATCCCGATGCCAAAACCAGGCAAAGACATCACAAAAAAAAAAGAAAATTACAGAACAATGTCTGTCATGAATATAGATGCAAAAATTCCCAACAAAATTCTAGCCAGTGGAATTCAGCATCATATAAAAAAAAATAATGCACCACAACCAAGTAGGATTCATACCAGGTATGTAAGAATGGCTCAACGTTAGAAAATCAATCAACATAATGCACCACATAAATAAAATAATCACATGATCATCTCAATTGATGCAGGAAAGCCATTTGACAAAGTCCAACACCCATTCCTGATAAAAAACTCTCAATAAAATAGGTATAGAAGGGAAATTTCTCAACATAAAAAGGGCATCTATACAAAACCAGCAGCCAACATCATTCTTAATGGAAAGAGGCTGAGAACAGGAATAAGACAATGCCCTTTATCACAACTCCTATGTAACATTGTGCTGGATGTTCTAGCTAAAGCAATAAGGCAAGAAAAAAAAGAAAGGGCATCCAAATTGGTGATGAAGACTTTAAACTGTCCCTATTTGCAGATGATATGATACTATACATAGAAAACCCCAAAGACTCCACAAAAAAAAACTATTGGAAGTAATAGATTCAACAGAGCAGCAGGATACCAGATAAACACATAAAAATCAGTTGGATTCCTATATAGCAATAAAGAGAATGATGAAAAGGAAATCAAGAAAACAATAACATTTGTAATAGCCCCTGAAAAACTAAAGTACTTAGGAATAAATCTAACCAAGGATGTTAAAGACCAGTGCAAAGAAAACTACAAAACACTACTGCAAGTAACCAAAAGAGATCTACATAAATGGAAAAACATACCATACTTATGGATTGGTAGACTCAACATTTTGAAAATGACAATTCTACCCAAAGCAATGTACAAATACAATGCAATCCCAATCCAGACACCAACCACATCCTTTAATGAGGTGGAAAACTAATCATTAAGTTTATATGAAAAGGGAAAGAGCCCTGGATAAGCGAAGCACTATTGAAGAAGAAGAATAAAGTAGGAGGATTAGCACTACCAGACCTCAGAACCTACTATACAACTGCTGTAATCAAAACAGCCTGGTACTGGTACAATGACAGATACATAGACCAACGGAACAGAATTGAGAAGCCACATGTAAATCCATCCACCTACAGTCACCTGATCTTTGACACGTGCCCAAAGCCCATTAAATGAGGGAAAAGACAGTCTTTTTTAACAAATGGTGCTGGCAAAACTGGATGTCCATTTGCAAAAAAAAGGAAACAGGACCCATTTCTCACACCATACACAAAAACTAATTCAAAATGGATCAAAGTTCATAGAAGAAAAAAGTAAGATCTATGCTATAGGCCCTAATACATGGCATTAACAGGATACAAACCATAACTAATAACACACAAACTCCAGAAGATAAGCTAGGTGACTGAGACCTTCTAAAAATTAAACACATACTCATCAAAAGACTTCATCAAAAAAGTAAAAATAGAGACTGGGAAAAAAATTTTGGCTATTACAAATCAGATAAAGGTCTAATCTCTAAAATCCGCAGGAAAATCCAACACCTCTACAACAAAAAGACAAATAATCCAATTAAAAAATGGACAAAGTAAGTGAACAGACACTTCACCAAAGAAGACATTAAAGCAGCCAGCAGACACATGAGGAAATGTTCGAGATCTCTAGCCATTAAAAAAAAAAAAAAATTTTTAGAGAAATGCAAATCAAAACCAAGTTGAGATACCATCTCACCCCAGCATTACTGGCACGAATTTAAAAAAACAGGAAAATAACAAATGTCGGAGAGGCTGTGCGGAGATTGGAGCACTTATGCACTACTGGTGGGAATGCAAAATGATACAACCATTTTGGAAAATGATATGGCGCTTCCTTAGAAACCTAGAAATGGAAATATCATATGATCCAGTAATCCCATTCCTAGGAATATACCCTAAAGAAATAAGAGTTCACACGAATAGGGAGGGATATGTACACTCTTGTTCATTTCAGCATTGTTATAAATAGCAAAAAGATGGAAACAATCTAGATGCCCATCAACAGATAAAAGGATAAACAAACTGTGGTACATACACACAACGGAGTATTACACAAAAATAAAGAACAATGATGAATCTGCAATATATCTTGTAACAATGATGAATCTACAGGGCATTGTACTGGGTTAAATAAGCCAATCACAAAAGGGCAAATATTGTATGAGACCACTATTGTAAAAACTCATGAAAAGGTTTACACACAAAAAGAAACAATCTTCGATGGTTATGAGGGAAGGGAGGGGTGGGGGATGGAAAAACACTAAATAGACAATAGACAAGTGGTAACTTTGGCAAAAGGTAAGACAGTACACAATATTGCGGAAGCCAGCACACCTTGTACGAGGCAAGGTCATGAAAGCTCCATAGACACATTCAAACTCCCTGAGGGACTGAATTGCTAGGCTGAGGACTGACTGTGATCTCACGGAACTTTTAGCTCAATTTGCATAATATAGTTTATAAAGAAAACATTCTACATTCTACTGTGGTGAGTAGTGTCTGAGGTCTTAAAAGCTTGGGAGCGGTCATCTAGGATACTCCACTGGTCTCACCCCTTCTGGAGCAAGGAATAATGAAGAAAACTAAAGATACAAGGGAAAGATTAGTCCAAAGGACTAATGGATCACATCTACCATGGCCTCCAGCAGACTGAATCCAGTACAACGAGAGGGTGGCTGGGTACCACCACTGACTGTTCTGACAGGGATCACAATAGAGGGTCCCAGACAGAGATGAAGAAAAATGTAGAACAAAAGTCTAACTTACAAAAAAGACCAGATTTACAGGCATGACAGGGAAACCCCAAGATTATGGCTCCCAGACACACTTTTAGCTCAGTAATCACTCCCCAGGCTCACCCTTCAACCAAAGATTAGGCAGAGCCATGAAACAAAATGAGACTAAAAGGGTACAACAGCCCAGTGGCAAGGACTGGAAGAGAGGAGGGCACAGGAAAGGGGGTAATAGGGAACCCAAGGTCGAGAAGAGACAGTGTTGACATTTTGTGAGGCTGTTAGCAAATGTCAGAAAACAATATGCATACTGTTTAATGAGAAACTAATTTGTTCTGTAAATGTTCATTTATAGTACAATGAAAAAAATAAAATAAAACAGAAAAAGAAAGGGAGAAATTTACATTCTTCTCCCATTCAGAGAATGGTTCTCCAGCAGATACGCACAGTATTTTTTAAAACAGATAAAGCCATCTGACTTCATCAAGCAGAATGACAGAAACTCTATGAACATGTTCGTTGTTGTAACAAAGGTTAACTTACAAAACTACACTGAGTTTGATGTTCTGCACTTGAACAGAAGAAACACTGCATTGTTTTCTCCTTCTAAGTATTTAAAAGGCACATTCAAATCCATGTAACCCAAAGTTCCTATTGAAAACATTTAAAAATCTATTGGATTCAAATACTTGAAAGGGAGATACTTCACACTCTTTTCTCATTTAGACATTGTTTAAGAAGCATTCTCGAGAATGTATGCAGTTTTTTAAAAAACTGGTAAAAAATCCTCTGACTTAACTAGAATGAGAAAAGCTGTGTTGTGGTTTCTCTTTCATGCATCGAATTGGGAACATGCATCTCTAGGTAACACAAGGTTTACGTAGTGTAACTACATCACTTTCACATTCTTGAACTTGAACAGGGAAAACTGCATTGTTCTCTCATTCCAAGATTGTGTAAGGCACATTCAAATCCCAGTAACCCAAAGTTCCTATGGAAAATAGCTGAAACCATGCTGGATTCAAATACTTGAATGGGAGAAAATTTACATTCTTTTCCCATTCAGTGAATGTTTAAGAAACGTTCTTGAAGACGTATGCACGTTTTTAAGAAACAGATAAAACCTGACTTAAGCAAGTAGAATGTGTGAAACTATTTCGGTTTCTCTTTCATGTGTTGAATGGGGAATACGCATCTCTATGTAACAAAAGATTTACTAAGTAAAACTACATCGCTTTTGTCTTCCTGTACAATGAAGGGAAGAAACTTTGCATTGTTTTGTCTTTCTGAGATTGTATAAGGCACATCCACATCCCTGTAGCACAAAGTGCATGTTGAAAACATCTAAAACACTGTTGACTTCACGTACTCAAAACGAAGAAACGTTACGTTCTATTCCCATTCAGAGAATGCATAGGAAACGTTCTCAGGTAAGTAGTCACAATGATTTTTTTTTAAAAAAAGATAAAACCCTCTGGCTCATTCAAGTAGAATGATTGAAACTGTATTTTCATTTCTCTTTCATGCAGTGGTTTGGGGACATGCTCTTTCTTGTAAACACAAGGTTTAGTTAGCAAAACACTTTACTTTCGCTGCCCTGTACTGTAACAGGATAATCTCTGCATCCTTTTCTCCTTCTGAGAATGTAAAATGGAATTCAAATCCTGGTAACCAAAAGATTCTATTGAAAACATCTCAATCTCCAGTGGATTTAAATCCTAGAAAGGGAGATATTTTGCATTCTTTTCCCATTCAGAGAGTGTTTAAGAAAGGATCTCGATGATGTAGGCACAAATTAAAAAGAAAAAAAAAAGCCCTCTGACTTAATCAAGTATAATGAGAGAAACTGTATTTTGGTTTTTTTTTTCACGCAGCAAATTGGGAACATGTACTTCTTGGTAACACAAAGTTTACTTAGGAAAACTACATAGCTTTTGCTGTCCTGTACTGGAACAGGAGAAACTCTGTATTGTTTTTTCATTCAGAGATTGTGTAAGGCACAGTAAAAAATCAGAAGCACAAATTTTCTATGGAAAACATCTAAAACCTTGTTGGCTTCATGTACTTGAAAGAAGAAACCGTAATTATTTTTTCTTTTCAGAAAATTTATAGAAAATGTTCTCTAGCACGTATGCACAGTGTTTTCTAAAAACAGAAAGAAACCTCTGACCTAATCAAGTACAATGAAAGAAACTATTTTGGTTTCACAGTCATGCTGTGAATTGGGAACATGCTCATTGTTGTAGCACAAGGTTTATTTAACAAAACTACATTACTTTTGCTGTCCTGGCTGGAATGTAAAAAGACAGATTCAAATTCAGATAACACAAAATTCCTATTGAAAACGTCTAAAATGCCAATGGGTTCAAGTACTTGAAAGGGAGATACTTTACATTCTTTTCCCATTCAGAGAATGTTTAAGAAATATTCTAGAGGACATATGCTCATGTTTTTTAAAAACCCTCTGACTTAATCAAGTAGAATGAGAGAAACTGTCTTTTGGTTTCTCTGTCATGCATTGAGTTGGTAACATGAGCCTCTATGTAACACAATATTTACTAAGCAAAGCTACATTGCTTTTGCTGTCCTGTACTGGAATGGGAGAAACTGTCCATCGTTTTCTCCTTCAGAGTAGGTAAAAGCCACACTCAAATCCTGTAACCCAAAGTTGCTATTGAAAACATCTAAAAGTCTAGTGGATTCAAGTATGTGAAAGGGAGAAACTTTACATTCTTTTCCCACTCAGACAATGTTTAAGAAACATTCTCTAAGATGTATGCACAATGTTTTTCAAAAGAGTAAAACTCTCTGACTTAATCAAGTAGGACGAGAAAAACTGTATTTTGGTTTCTTTTTAATGCATTACGTTGGGAATATGCACTTTTAGGTACCACAAGGTTTTCTTAGGAAAACTACTTTGCTTTCACCTTCCCGCATTTTAATGTGAAAATCTCTGCATTGTTTTCTCATTCAGAGATTATGTAAGGAATATTCACATCCAGGTAACACAAAGTTCCTATGGAAAACACCTAAAACACTTTTGTCTTCACATACTTGGAAGCGTGAAAATTTCATTCTTTTCACATTCAGAGCATGTACAGGAAACATACTCGGGCATGTGAGCACAGTGTTTTTTAAAAAGAGATAAAACCCTCTGACTTAATCTAGTGGAATGAGAGAAACTCTATTTCAGTTTCTCTTTCGTGCACTGAATTGCTAACATGCACCTCTAAGTAACACAAGATTTACTTAGGAAAACTGCGTAGATTTTGCCATCTTGTTCTTGAACAGGACAAACTTTGCATTGTTTTCTTCTTCTAAGAATGTAAAAGGCACATTGAAATCCAGGTAAGCAAAAGTTCCTATTTAAAACATTTAAAACTCTGGTGAATTCAAGTACTTGAAAGGGATACACTTTACATTCTTTTCCTATTCAGGCAATGTTTAAGAAACTTTCTTGCATATGTATGTACATGATTTGTAAAAACTCCGACTTAAGTAGAATGAGAGAAAGTGTATTTTGGTTTCTGTTTCATGCATTGAATTGGGAACATGCACCTCTAGTTAACACGTGGTTTACTTAGCAAAACCATGTTGCTTTTGCCTTCCTGTATTTGAACAGTGGAAGCTCTGTATTGTTTTCTCATTCAGAGATTGTGTAAGGCACATTCAAATCCCAGTAACCCAAATTTCCTATGGAAAACAACTAAAACACTGGTGGATTCAACTACATGAATGAGAGAAAATTTACATTCTTTTCTCATTCAGTGAATGTTTTTTTTTTTAATACAGATAAAACCATCTGATTTAATCAAGTAGAATGAGAGCAACTGTATTTTGGATTCTCTTTCATGCACTGAATTGGGAATATGCACCTCTATGTAATTCAAAATTTACTAAGCAAAACTACATCGTTTTTGCCTTCCTGTACTTGAGTGGGAGAAACTCTGCATTGTTTGCTTGTTCAAAGATTGTGTACAGCATTTTCATGTCCCTGTAACACGAAGTGCATATTGAAAACAACTAAAACCCTGTTGGCTTCATGTACTTGAAAGGGAGAATGTTTACATTCTATTCCCACTAGGAGAATGTATAGGATACATCCTCGGGCTTGTACTCAAAGTGATTTTTAAAAACAGATAAAACCCTCTGGCTTATTCAAGTAGAATGAGAGAAATTGTATTTTCATTTCCCCTTCATGCAGTGAATTGGGAACATGCTTTCTTGCAACACAAGGTTTAGTTAGCAAAACTACATTGCTTTTGCTGTCCTGTACTGGAATAGGAGAAACTCTGCATTGTTTTCTACTTCTGAGAATGTAAAAGCCATATTCAAATCCAGGTAATTCAAAGTTCCTAATGAAAACATCTAAAACTCTAGAGGAATCAAGCACTAGAAAGGTAGATATTTTACATTCTTTTCTCATTTAGAGAATGTTTACGAAACATTCTCAAGGATGTACACAAAAGTTAAAAACAGATAAACCCCCTGATTTATTCAAGTACAATGAGAGAAACTGTACTATGCTTTCTCTTTCATGCAGTGAATCAGGAACATGCACCTCTAGGTAACACAAGGTTTACTAAGCAAAACTATGTTACTTTTCCTTCCTGTGCTTGAATGGGAGAAACTCTGCATTGTTTCTCATTCAGAGATTCTGTAAGGCACATTCACATTTGTGTAACAGATAGTGCGTAATTAAAACATCTAAAACCGTGTTGGCTTCACATACTTGAAAGGGAGAAACTTTACATTCTTTCCCCATTCAGAGAATATATCGGAAACGGTATGGGGTATGTACACACAGTGTTTCTTAGAAACAGATAAATCCCTCTGACTTAATCAAGTACAATGAGAGAAGCCGTATTTAGGTTTCTCTTTTGTGCATTGAATTGGGAACATGCACCTCTAGGTAACTCAAGGTTTACTTAGTAGAACTACCTCACTTTCGCAGTAATGACCTTGAATGGGAGAAACTGTATTATTTTCTCATTCAGAGGTTGTGGAAGGCACATTCATATCCCAGTAACCCAAAGTTCGTATGAAAAACACCTAAAACCCTGGTGGATTCAAGTACTTGAAAAGGAGAAACTTTCCTTTTCCATTCAGAGAATGTTTAAGAAACATTCTTGAGGATGTATGCACATGTTTTTTAAAAACAGATAAGACTCTCTGACTTAATCAAGCAGAAGGAGAGAAGCTGTATTTTGGTTTCTCTGTCATGCAGTGAATTGGGAAAATGTACCTGTAAGTATGTGTAAGACACGTTCAAATCCTGGTAACCCAAAGTTCTTATGGAAAACATTCAAAAGCCTGGTGGATTCAAGCACTTGAAAGGAGAATCTTTACATTCTTTTCCCATTTGGAGAATGTTTACAAAACATTCTGGGGTATGGACGCACGGCAATTTTTTTTTTTTTTTTTAACTTTTATTGAGCTTCAAGTGAACGTTTACAAATCAAGTCAGTCTGTCACATACAAGTTTATATACATCTTACTCCGTACTCTCACTTGCTCTCCCCCTAATGAGTCAGCCCTTCCAGTCTCTCTTTTGGTGACAATTTTGCCAGCTTCCCACTCTCTCTATCCTCCCATCCCCCCTCCAGACAGGAGATGCCAACACAATCTCAAGTGTCCACCTGATATAATTAGCTCACTCTTCATCAGCATCTCTCTCCCACCCACTGTCCAGTCCCTTTCATGTCTGATGAGTTGTCTTCGGGGATGGTTCCTGTCCTGTGCCAACAGAAGGTCTGGGGAGCACGGCCACAGGGATTCCTCTAGTCTCAGTCAGACCATTAAGTATGGTCTTTTTATGAGAATTTGGGGTCTGCATCCCACGGATCTCCTGCTCTCTCCGGGGTTCTCTGTTGTGCTCCCTGTCAGAGCAGTCATCAATTGTGGCCGGGCACCAACTAGTTCTTCTGGTCTCAGGATGATATAGGTCTCTGGTTCATGTGGCCCTTTCTGTCTCTTGGGCTCTTAGTTGTCGTGTGACCTTGGTGTTCTTCCTTTCCCTTTGCTCCAGGTGGGTTGAGACCAATTGATGCATCTTAGATGGCCACTTGTTAGCATTTAAGACCCCAGACGCCACATTTCAAAGTGGGATGCAGAATGTTTTCTTAATAGAACTATTTTGCCAATTGACTTAGAAGTCGCCGTAAACCATGGTCCCCAAAACCCCGCCCTTCCTCCGCTGACCTTTGAAGCATTCATTTTATACCGGAAACTTCTTTGCTTTTGGTCCAGTCCAATTTGGTCCTTCCCTTCACCTAAAGCAGTTCTTATCTACTAATTAATCAATAAAAAACCCTCTCCCTCCCTCTGTCTCTCCCCCCGCCTCGTAACCACAAAAGTATGTGTTCTTCTCAGTTTATACTATTTCTCAAGCTCTTATACTAGTGGTCTTATACAATATTTGTCCTTTTGCCTCTGACTAATTTCGCTCAGCATAATGCCTTCCAGGTTCCTCCATGTTATGAAATGTTTCAGAGATTCGTCACTGTTCTTTATCGATGCGTAGTATTCCATTGTGTGAATATACTACAATTTATTTACCCATTCATCCGTTGATGGACACCTTGGTTGCTTCCAACTTTTTGCTATTGTAAACAGAGCTGCAATAAACATGGGTGTGCATATATCTGTTTATGTGAAGGCTCTTGTTTCTCTAGGGTATATTCTGAGGAGTGGGATTTCTGGGTTGTATGGTAGTTCTATTTCTAACTGTTTAAGATAACGCCAGATAGATTTCCAAAGTGGTTGTACCATTTTACATTCCCACCAGCAGTGTATAAGAGTTCCAATCTCTCCGCAGCCTCTCCAACATTTATTATTATGTGTTTTTTGGATTAATGCCAGCCTTGTTGGAGTGAGATGGAATCTCATCGTAGTTTTAATTTGCATTTTTCTAACAGCTAATGATCGAGAGCATTTTCTCATGTAGCTGTTAGCTTCCTGAAAATCTTCTTTAGTGAAGTGTGTGTTCATATCCTTTGCCCACTTCTTGATTGGGTTGTTTGTCTTTTTGTGGCTGAGTTTTGACAGAATCATGTAGATTTTAGAGATCAGGCACTGGTCGGAGATGTCATAGCTAAAAATTCTTTCCCAGTCTGTAAGTGGTCTTTTTACTCTTTTGGTGAAGTCTTTAGATGAGCATAGATGTTTGATTTTTAGGAGCTCCCAGTTATCTGGTTTCTCTTCATCATTTTTGGTAATGGTTTGTATTCTGTTTATGCCTTGTATTAGGGCTCCTAGGTTTGTCCCTATTTTTTCTTCCATGATCTTTATCGTTTTAGTCTTTATGTTTAGGTCTTTGATCCACTTGGAGTTAGTTTTCGTGCATGGTGTGAGGTATGGGTCCTGTTTCATTTTTTTGCAAATGGATATCCAGTTATGCCAGCACCATTTGTTAAAAAGACTATCTTTTCCCCAATTAACTGACACTGGTCCTTTGTCAAATATCAGCTGCTCATACGTGGATGAATTTATATCTGGGTTCTCAATCCTGTTCCATTGGTCTATGTGCCTGTTGTTGTACCAGTACCAGGCTGTTTTGACTACTGTGGCTGTATAATAGCTTCTGAAATCAGGTAGAGTGAGGCCTCCCACTTTCTTCTTCTTTTTCAGTAATGCTTTGCTTATCCGGGGCTTCTTTCCCTTCCATATGAAATTGGTGATTTGTTTCTCTATCCCCTTAAAATATGACATTGGAATTTGGATCGGAAGTGCGTTAAATGTATAGATGGCTTTTGGTAGAATAGACATTTTTACTATGTTAAGTCTTCCTATCCATGAGCAAGGTATGTTTTTCCACTTAATTATGTCCTTTTGAATTTCTTGTAGTAGAGCTTTGTAGTTTTCTTTGTATAGGTCTTTTACATCCTTGGTAAGATTTATTCCTAAGTATTTTATCTTCTTGGGGGCTACTGTGAATGGTATTGATTTGGTTATTTCCTCTTCGGTGTTCTTTTTGTTGATGTAGAAGAATCCAAGTGATTTTTGTATGTTTGTTTTATAACCTGAGACTCTGCCAAACTCTTCTATTAGTTTCAGTAGTTTTCTGGTGGATTCCTTAGGGTTTTCTGTGTATACGATCATGTCATCTGCAAATAGTGATAGCTTTACTTCCTCCTTGCCAATCCGGATACACTTTATTTCTTTGTCTAGCCTAATTGCCCTGGCTAGGACTTCAAGTACGATGTTGAATAAGAGCGGTGATAAAGGGCATCCTTGTCTGGTTCCCGTTCTCAAGGGAAATGCTTTCAGGTTCTCTCCATTTAGAGTGATATTGGCTGTTGGCTTTGCATAGATGCCCTTTATTATGTTGAGGAATTTTCCTTCAATTCCTATTTTGGTAAGAGTTTTTATCATAAATGGGTGTTGAACTTTGTCAAATACCTTTTCTGCATCAATTGATAAGATCATGTGGTTTTTGTCTTTTGTTTTATTTATGTGATGGGTTACATTAATGGTTTTTCTGATATTAAACCAGCCTTGCATACCTGGTATAAATCCCTCTTGATCATGGTGAATTATTTTTTTGATGTGTTGTTGGATTCTATTGGCTAGAATTTTGTTGAGGATTTTGCATCTATGTTCATGAGCGATATAGGCCTATAATTTTCTTTTTTTGTAATGTCTTTACCTGGTTTTGGTATCAGGGAGATGGTGGCTTCATAGAATGAGTTGGGTAGTATTCTGTCATTTTCTATGCTTTGAAATACCTTCAGTAATTAGTAGTGGTGTTAACTCTTCTCTGAAAGTTTGATAGAACTCTGCAGTGAAGCCATCTGGGCCAGGGCTTTTTTTTGTTGGGAGTTTTTTGATTACCGTTTCAATCTCTTTTTTTGTTATGGGTCTATTTACTTGTTCTACTTCTGAGTGTGTTAGTTTAGGTAGGTAGTGTTTTTCCAGGAATTCATCCATTTCTTCTAGGTTTGCAAATTTGTTAGAGTACAATTTTTCATAATAATCTGAAATGATTCTTTTAATTTCATTTGGTTCTGTTGTGATGTGGTCCTTCTCATTTCTTATTTGGGTTATTTGTTTCCTTTCCTGTATTTCTTTAGTCAGTCTAGCCAATGGTTTATCAATTTTGTTAATTTTTTCAAAGAACCAGCTTTTGCTTTGTTAATTCTTTCAATTGTTTTTCTGTTCTCTAATTCATTTAGTTCAGCTCTAATTTTTATTATTTGTTTTCTTCTGGTGCCTGATGGGTTCTTTTGTTGCTCACTTTCTATTTGTTCAAGTTGTCGGGACAGGTCTCTGATTTTGGCTCTTTCTTCTTTTTGTATGTGTGCATTTATCGATATAAATTGGCCTCTGAGCACTGCTTTTGCTGTGTCCCAGAGGTTTTGATAGGAAGTATTTTCATTCTCGTTGCTTTCTATGAATTTCCTTATTCCCTCCTTGATGTCTTCTATAACCCAGTCTTTTTTCAGGAGGGTATTGTTCATTTTCCAAGTATTTGATTTCTTTTCCCTAGTTTTTCTGTTATTGATCTCTAGTTTTATTGCCTTGTGGTCTGAGAAGATGCTTTGTAATATTTCGATGTTTTGGACTCTGCAAAGGTTTGTTTTATGACCTAATATGTGGTCTATTCTAGAGAATGTTCCATGTGTGCTAGAAAAAAAAGTATATTTTGCAGCAGTTGGGTGGAGAGTTCTGTATAAGTCAATGAGGTCAAGTTGGTTGATTGTTGTAAGTAGGTCTTCCGTGTCTCTATTGAGCTTCTTACTGGATGTCCTGTCCTTCTCCGATAGTGGTGTGTTGAAGTCTCCTACTATAATTGTGGAGGTGTCTATCTCACTTTTCAGTTCTGTTAAAATTTGATTTATGTATCTTGCAGCCCTGTCATTGGGTGCATAAATATTTAATATGGTTATGTCTTCCTGATCAATTGTCCCTTTTGTCATTATATAGTGTCCTTCTTTATCCTTTGTGGTGGATTTAAGTCTAAAGTCTATTTTGTCAGAAATTAATATTGCTACCCCTCTTCTTTTTTGCTTATTGTTTGCTTGATATATTTTTTTCCATCCTTTGAGTTTTAGTTTGTTTGTGTCTCTAAGTCTAAGGTGTGTCTCTTGTAGGCAGCATATAGACGGATCGTGTTTCTTTATCCAGTCCATGACTCTCTGTCTCTTTATTGGTGCATTTAGTCCATTTACATTCAGCGTAATTATAGATAAATAAGTTTTTAGTGTTGTCATTTTGATGCCTTTTCATGTGTGTTGTTGGCAATTTCATTTTTCCACATACTTTTTTGTGCTGAGGCGTTTTTCTTAGTAAATTGTGAGATCCTCATTTTCATAGTGTTTGACTTTATGTTAGTTGAGTCGTTACGTTTTTCTTGAGTTATGGAGTTCTTATACCTTTTTGTGGTTACCTTATTATTTACCCCTATTTTTCTAAGTAAAAACCTAACTTGTATCATTCTATATCGCCTTGTATCATTCTCCATATGGCAGTTCAATGCCTCCTGTATTTAGTCCCTCTTTTTGATTATTGTGATCTTTTACCTATTGACTTCCATGATTCCCTGTTATGTGTATTATTATTATTATTTATTTTTTTATATATATTTTTTAATAACTTTCATTAAGCTTCAAGTGAACGTTTACAAATCCAGTCTGTCACATTTAAGTTTACATACATCTCACTCCCTACTCCCACTTGCTCTCCCCCTCTTGAGTCAGCCCTTTCAGTCTCTCCTTTCTTGACAATTTTGCCGGCTTCCCTCTCTCTCTATCCTCCCATCCCCGCTCCAGACAAGAGTTGCCAACACAATCTCAAGTGTCCACCTGATATCATTAGCTCCCTCTTCATCAGCGTCTCTCTCCCACCTGTTGACCAGTCCCTTTCATTTCTGATGAGTTGTCTTCGGGGATGGTTCCTGTCCTGTGTCAACTGAAGGTCTGGGGAGCATGGCCGCCGGGATTCCTCCAGTCTCAGTCAGACCATTAAGTTTGGTCTTTTTATGAGAATTTGGGGTCTGTATCCCACTGATCTCCTGCTCCCTCAGGGGTCCTCTGCTGTGCTCCCTGTCAGGGCAGTCATCGATTGTGGCCGCGCTCCAACTAGTTCTTCTGGTCTCAGGATGATGTAGGTCTCTGGTTCATGTGGCCCTTTCTGTCTCTTGGGCTCTTAGTTGTCGTGTGGCCTTGGTGTTCTTCCTTTTCCTTTGCTCCAGGTGGGTTGAGACCAATTGCTGCATCTTAGATGGCCGCTTGTTAGCATTTAAGACCCCAGACGCCACATTTCAAAGTGGGATGCAGAATGATTTCATAATAGAACTATTTTGCCAATTGACTTAGAAGTCCCCGCAAACCATGTTCCCCAGACCCCCGCACTTGCTCCGCTGACCTTTGAAGCATTCATTTTATCCCGGAAACTTCTTTGCTTTTGGTCCAGTCCAATTGAGCTGACCTTCCATGTATTGAGTGTTGTCTTTCCCTTCACCTTAAGCAGTTCTTATCTACTGATTAATCAATAAAAAACCCTCTCCCACCCTCCCTCCCTCCCCCCCTCGTAACCACAAAAGTATGTGTTCTTCTCAGTTTATACTATTTCTCAAGATCTTATAATAGTGGTCTTATACAATATTTGTCCTTTTGCCTCTGACTCATTTCGCTCAGCATAATGCCTTCCAGGTTCCTCCATGTTATGAAATGTTTCACAGATTCGTCACTGTTCTTTATCGATGCGTAGTATTCCATTGTGTGAATATACCACAATTTATTTACCCATTCATCCGTTGATGGACACCTTGGTTGCTTCCAACTTTTTGCTATTGTAAACAGAGCTGCAATAAACATGGGTGTGCATATATCTGTTTGTATGAAGGCTCTTGTATCTCTAGGGTATATTCCTAGGAGTGGGATTTCTGGGTTGTATGGTAGTTCTATTTCTAACTGTTTAAGATAACGCCAGATGGATTTCCAAAGTGGTTGTACCATTTTACATTCCCACCAGCAGTGTATAAGAGTTCCAATCTCTCTGCAGCCTCTCCAACATTTATTATTATGTGTTTTTTGGATTAATGCCAGCCTTGCTGGTGTGAGATGGAATCTCATCGTAGTTTTAATTTGCATTTCTCTAATGGCTAATGATCGGGAGCATTTTCTCATGTATCTGTTGGCTGCCTGAATATCTTCTTTAGTGAAATGTGTGTTCATATCCTTTGCCCACTTCTTGATTGGGTTGTTTGTCTTTTTGTGGCTGAGTTTTGACAGAATCATGTAGATTTTAGAGATCAGGCGCTGGTCGGAGATGTCATAGCTGAAAATTCTTTCCCAGTCTGTAGGTGGTCTTTTTACTCTTTTGGAGAAATCTTTAGATGAGCATAGGTGTTTGATTTTTAGGAGCTCCCAGTTATCTGGTTTCTCTTCATCATTTTTGGTAATGTTTTGTATTCTGTTTATACCTTGTATTAGGGCTCCTAGGGTTGTCCCAATTTTTTCTTCCATGATCTTTATCGTTTTAGTCTTTATGTTTAGGTCTTTGATCCACTTGGAGTTAGTTTTCGTGCATGGTGTGAGCTATGGGTCCTGTTTCATTTTTTTGCAAATGGATATCCAGTTATGCCAGCACCATTTGTTAAAAAGGCTATCTTTTCCCCAGTTAATTGACACTGGTCCTTTGTCAAATATCAGCAGCTCATACGTGGATGGATTTATGTCTGGGTTCTCAATTCTGTTCCATTGGTCTATGTGTCTGTTGTTGTACCAGTACCAGGCTGTTTTGACTACTGTGGCTGTATAGTAGGTTCTGAAGTCAGGTAAGGTGAGGCCTCCCACTTTCTTCTTCTTTTTCAGTAGTGCTTTGCTTATCCGGGGCTTCTTTCCCTTCCATATGAAATTGGTGATTTGTTTCTCTATCCCCTTAAAATATGACATTGGAATTTGGATCGGAAGTGCGTTAAATGTATAGATGGCTTTTGGTAGAATAGACATTTTTACTATGTTAAGTCTTCCTATCCATGAGCAGGGTATGTTTTTCCACTTAAATATGTCCTTTTGAATTTCTTGTAGTAGAGCTTTGTAGTTTTCTTTGTATAGGTCTTTTACATCCTTGGTAAGATTTATGCCTAAGTATCTTATCTTCTTGGGGGCTACTGTGAATGGTATTGATTTGGTGATTTCCTCTTCGGTGTTCTTTTTGTTGATGTAGAAGAATCCAAGTGATTTTTGTATGTTTATTTTATAACCTGAGACTCTGCCAAACTCTTCTATTAGTTTCAGTAGTCTTCTGGAGGATTCCTTAGGGTTTTCTGTGTATATAATCATGTCATCTGCAAATAGTGATAACTTTACTTCTTCCTTGCCAATCTGGATACCTTTTATTTCTTTGTCTAGCCTAATTGCCCTGGCTAGGACTTCTAGCACAATGTTGAATAAGAGCGGTGATAAAGGGCATCCTTGTCTGGTTCCCGTTCTCAAGGGAAATGCTTTCAGGTTCTCTCCATTTAGAGTGATATTGGCTGTTGGCTTTGCATAGATGCCCTTTATTATGTTGAGGAGTTTACCTTCAATTCCTATTTTGGTAAGAGTTTTTATCATGAATGGGTGTTGGACTTTGTCAAATACCTTTTCTGCATCAATTGATAAGATCACGTGGTTTTTGTCTTTTGTTTTATTTATGTGATGGATTACATTAATGGTTTTTCTGATATTAAACCAGCCTTGCATACCTGGTATAAATCCCACTTGATCAGGGTGAATTATTTTTTTGATGTGTTGTTGGATTCTATTGGCTAGAATTTTGTTGAGGATTTTTGCATCAATGTTCATGAGGGATATAGGTCTATAATTTTCTTTTTTTGTAATGTCTTTACCTGGTTTTGGTATCAGGGAGATGGTGGCTTCATAGAATGAGTTGGGTAGTATTCCGTCATTTGCTATGCTTTGGAATACCTTTAGTAGTAGTGGTGTTAACTCTTCTCTGAAAGTTTGGTAGAACTCTGCAGTGAAGCCGTCCGGGCCAGGACTTTTTTTTGTTGGGAGTTTTTTGATTACCGTTTCAATCTCTTTTTTTGTTATGGGTCTATTTAGTTGTTCTACTTCTGAATGTGTTAGTTTAGGTAGGTAGTGTTTTTCCAGGAATTCATCCATTTCTTCTAGGTTTGCAAATTTGTTAGAGTACAATTTTTCATAATAATCTGAAATGATTCTTTTAATTTCATTTGGTTCTGTTGTGATGTGGTCCTTCTCATTTCTTATTCGGGTTATTTGTTTCCTTTCCTGTATTTCTTTAGTCAGTCTAGCCAATGGTTTATCAATTTTGTTAATTTTTTCAAAGAACCAGCTTTTGCTTTGTTAATTCTTTCAATTGTTTTTCTGTTCTCTAATTCATTTAGTTCAGCTCTAATTTTTATTATTTGTTTTCTTCTGGTGCCTGATGGGTTCTTTTGTTGCTCACTTTCTATTTGTTCAAGTTGTCGGGACAGGTCTCTGATTTTGGCTCTTTCTTCTTTTTGTATGTGTGCATTTATTGATATAAATTGGCCTCTGAGCACTGCTTTTGCTGTGTCCCAGAGGTTTTGATAGGAAGTAGTTTCATTCTTGTTGCTTTCTATGAATTTCCTTATTCCCTCCTTGATGTCTTCTATAACCCAGTCTTTTTTCAGGAGGGTATTGTTCATTTTCCAAGTATTTGATTTCTTTTCCCTAGTTTTCCTGTTATTGATCTCTAGTTTTATTGCCTTGTGGTCTGAGAAGATGCTTTGTAATATTTCGATGTTTTGGACTCTGCAAAGGTTTGTTTTATGACCTAATATGTGGTCTATTCTAGAGAATGTTCCATGTGTGCTAGAAAAAAAAGTATATTTTGCAGCAGTTGGGTGGAGAGTTCTGTATAAGTCAATGAGGTCAAGTTGGTTGATTGTTGTAATTAGATCTTCCGTGTCTCTGTTGAGCTTCTTACTGGATGTCCTGTCCTTCTCCGAAAGTGGTGTGTTGAAGTCTCCTACTATAATTGTGGAGGTATCTATCTCGCTTTTCAATTCTGTTAAAATTTGATTTATGTATCTTGCAGCCCTGTCATTGGGTGCATAAATATTTAATATGGTTATGTCTTCCTGATCAATTGTCCCTTTTGTCATTATATAGTTTCCTTCTTTATCCTTTGTGGTGGATTTAAGTCTAAAGTCTATTTTGTCAGAAATTGATATTGCTACCCCTCTTCTTTTTTGCTTATTGTTTGCTTGATATACTTTTTTCCATCCTTTGAGTTTTAGTTTGTTTGTGTCTCTAAGTCTAAGGTGTGTCTCTTGTAGGCAGCATATAGATGGATCGTGTTTCTTTATCCAGTCCATGACTCTCTGTCTCTTTATTGATGCATTTAGTCCATTTACATTCAGGGTAATTATAGATAAATAAGTTTTTAGTGTTGTCATTTTGATGCCTTTTTATGTGTGTTGTTGACAATTTCATTTTTCCACATACTTTTTTGTGCTGAGGCGTTTTTCTTAGTAAATTGTGAGATCCTCATTTTCATAGTGTTTGACTTTATGTTAGTTGAGTCGTTACGTTTTTCTTGTTTTTTATCTTGAGTTTTAGAGTTGTTATACTTTTTTGTGGTTACCTTATTATTTACCCCTATTTTTCTAAGTAAAAACCTAACTTGTATTGTTCTATATCGCCTTGTATCACTCTCCATATGGCAGTTCAATGCCTCCTGTATTTAGTCCCCCTTTTTGATTATTGTGATCTTTTACCTATTGACTTCCATGATTCCCTGTTATGTGTATTTATTTTTGTTTTAATTAATCTTAATTTGTTTGTTTTTGTGATTTCCCTATTTGAGTTGATATCAGGACGTTCTGTTTTGTGACCTTGTGTTGTGATGATATCTGATATTATTGGTTCTCTGACCAAACAATACCCTTTAGTATTTCTTGTAGTTTTGGTTTGGTTTTCGCAAATTCTCTAAACTTGTGTTTGTCTGTAAATATCTTAATTTCGCCTTCATATTTCAGAGAGAGTTTTGCTGGATATATGATCCTTGGCTGGCAGTTTTTCTCCTTCAGTGCTCTGTATATGTCGTCCCATTCCCTTCTTGCCTGCGTGGTTTCTGCTGAGTAGTCAGAACATATTCTTATTGATTCTCCCTTGAAGGAAACTTTTCTCTTCTCCCTGGCTGCTTTTAAAATTTTCTGTTTATCTTTGGTTTTGGCCAGTTTGATGATAATATGTCTTGGTGTTTTTCTTTTTGGATCAATCTTAAATGGGGTTCGATGAGCATCTTGGATAGATATCCTTTCGTCTTTCATGATGTCAGGGAAGTTTTGTGTCAGGAGTTCTTCAACTATTTTCTCTGTGTTTTCTGTCCCCTCTCCCTGTTCTGGGACTCCAATCACCCGCAGGTTATCCTTCTTGATAGAGTCCCACATAATTCTTAGGGTTTCTTCATTTTTTTTAATTCTTTTCTCTGATTTTTTTTCAGCTATGTTGGTGTTGATTCCCTGGTCCTCCAGATGTCCCAGTCTGCATTCTAATTGCTCGAGTCTGCTCCTCCGACTTCCTAGTGCGCTGTCTAATTCTGTTATTTTATTGTTAATCTTTTGGATTTCTACATGTTGTCTCTCTATGGATTCTTGCAGCTTATTAATTTTTCCACTATGTTCTTGAATAATCTTTTTGAGTTCTTCAACAGTTTTATCAGTGTGTTCCTTGGCTTTTTCTGCAGTTATCCTAATTTCATTTGTGATATCATTAAGCATTCTGTAAATTAGTTTTTTATATTCTGTATCTGATAATTCCAAGATTGTATCTTCATTTGGGAAAGATTTTGATTCTTTTGTTTGGGGGGTTGGAGAAGCTGTCATGGTCTGCTTCTTTAAGTGGTTTGATATGGATTGTTGTCTCCGAGCCATCACTGGGAAACTAGTTTTTCCAGAAAATCCACTGCGTCCAGTCCAAATCCCTGCAGGACGGTTCCCCGGCTTGGACGCTGCTCTTTCTGCTCCAAGACCAGTCACTGCCTCCCGGGGACTTCTCCTACCGGCTGCGTCCCACGCCACCTGTGGAACCGGCTGGTCCCCCTCCCGGGGTTAGTTCAGGGGGGTGGAGCAGGTCTCTGTGCTTGTGCCGTACCTGACTGGTCCGCTGGCTCCAGGCTCTGGAAACAATCGCTGCTTCCCCGTATTAGTTCGTTCTCCGTCTCTAAATCTGTGTTTGTTGTTCAGGGTTCGTAGATTGTTATGTATGTGATCGATTCACTTGTTTTTCCGAGTCTTTGTTGTAAGAGGGATCCGAGGTAGCGTCTGCCTAGTCCGCCATCTTGGCTCCGCCCCCTATTATTATTATTTTTAATTAATCTTAATTTGTTTGTTTTGTGATTTCCCTATTTGAGTTCATATCAGGACATTCTGTTTTGTGACCTTGTGTTGTGCTGGTATCTGATATTGTTGATTTTCTGACCAAACAATATCCTTTAGTATTTCTTGTTTTTTTTTGGTTTGGTTTTTGCAAATTCTCTAAACTCGTGTTTATCTGTAAATATCTTAATTTCGCCTTCATATTTCAGAGAGAGTTTTGCTGGATATATGATCCTTGGCTGGCAGTTTTTCTCCTTCAGTGCTCTGTATATGTCGTCCCATTCCCTTCTTGCCTGCATGGTTTCTGCTGAGTAGTCTGAACTTCTTGATTCTCCCTTGAAGGAAACCTTTCTTTTCTCCCTGGCTGCTTTTAAAATTTTCTGTTTATCTTTGGTTTTGGCCAGTTTGATGATAATATGTCTTGGTGTTTTTCTTTTTGGATCAATCTTAAATGGGGTTCGATGAGCATCTTGGATAGATATCCTTTCGTCTTTCATGATGTCAGGGAAGTTTTGTGTCAGGAGTTCTTCAACTATTTTCTCTGTGTTTTCTGTCCTCCCTCCCTGTTCTGGGACTCCAATCACCCACAAGTTATCCTTCTTGATAGAGTCCCACATGATTCTTAGGGTTTCTTCATTTTTTTTTAATTCTTTTCTCTGATTTTTTTTCAGCTATGTTGGTGTTGATTCCCTGGTCCTCCAGATGTCCCAGTCTGCATTCTAATTGCTCGAGTCTGCTCCTCTGACTTCCTATGGCGTTGTCTAATTCTGTAATTTTATTGTTAATCTTTTGGATTTCTACATGCTGTCTCTCTATGGATTCTTGCAACTTATTAATTTTTCCACTATGTTCTTGAATAATCTTTTTGAGTTCTTCAACAGTTTTATCAGTGTGTTCCTTGGCTTTTTCTGCAGTTTGCCTTATTTCGTTTGTGATGTCTTGAAGCATTCTGTAAATTAGTTTTTTATATTCTGTATCTGATAATTCCAGGATTGTATCTTCATTTGGGAAAGATTTTGATTCTTTTGTTTGGGGGGTTGTAGAAGCTGTCATGGTCTGCTTCTTTATGTGGTTTGATATGGACTGCTGTCTCTGAGCCATCACTGGGAAACTAGTTTTTCCAGAAAATCCGCTAAAAAAAAATGCAGTCAGATCCCTATCAGAATTGCCTTTGGGTTATAACCACCACCTTGTTCCCTGTAAGGATGAATGTCTGAGATTTGGATTATATATGCTTGGCTGTAGCTGGTTCTGTGTTTTTAGTCCAATTAGGGGTGGATTTTTGGTCCCTGGGTTTTTTTTTTTTTGTTGTTGTTGTTGTTCCTTCTCTCAGGCCGAAAGAGTGGGTTAGGAAAAGACCAAAAGAAGAAAAAAAAAAAAGGGGGGGGAAGCAAAGCCGCCACGGAGCTGGAGGCAGAGCCATTGCAGGCAATTCAAATGTTAATGAAGCCGCCTGGGAAGGGTGGGGGAGGGATCAGAGAGATAGGAGAGTAGCACCTCAGAATATAGCCAGAGTTGCTTTTCTTGCTTGGAATGACTATTATATCTGAGATTCCTGCGGGGCGTGTCGCCTATGTGTGCTGGCTGTGTGGAGATTGCCCCCCGGGGATCTGACTCACTGAAGCCGCGGTCAGATCCTCCGCTGCCAGTCCCATGCCCAGCGTAAAGGTTCCCCTGCTGGGACGGTGCACTCCTGAGTCCAAAATCAGTTGCTGCCTCCCGGGGACTTCTCGTCCCACCAGCCGTCGCCACGCCGCCTCTGCAGACCGGCTGGATCCCCTCCCGGGGTTGGTTCAGGGGAGTGGAGCAGCTCTCCGTGCTTGTGCTGTGCCAGCACCCAGTCAAAATCCCGGCGGGACGGTTCCCCGGCTAGGACGCTGCTCTCCCAGCTCCAAGACCAGTCACTGTCTCCCAGAGACTTCTCCCCCCGGCTGCGTCGCCACGCCGCCCACGTGAACCGACTGTGCCCCCTGCCGGGGTGAGTTCAGGGGGGTAGGGCAGGGCCCCTTGTTTGCGCTGTCAGCTCCCCTGGGCTCTGCCCTAAATCGGGCGCCAAAGGTTACCTGACTGGGATGCTGGCTCCAGGCTCCGAAAACAATTGCTGCTTCCCCGTATTTGTTCGTTTTCCATCTCTAAATCTGTGTTTGTTGTTCAGGGTTCGTGGATTGTTATGTACTTGATCAATTCACTTGTTTTTCCGAGTCTTTGTTGCAAGAGGGATCCGGGGTAGCGTCTCCCTAGTCCGCCATCTTGGCCCCGCCTCCCCATTTCATTTTTGACAACTTCCAATTTTTCTGGATTCATACTTCATATATTTCACATTCTGATTATTAATGAATATTTACAGCTGTTTCTTCTCATTTTGAGTCTTGCTATATCAGCAAGTGAAGGTCCCAAAAGCTTGACTCCATCCATGTCATTAAGGTCAACTCTACTTTGAGGAGGCGGCTCTTTCTCAGTCATCTTTTGAGTGCCTTCCAACCTGAGGGGCTCATCTTCTGGCACTATATCAAACAATGTTCCGTGGCTATTCATAGGGATTTCACTGGCTAAATCTTTTTAGAAGTTGGCTGCCAGGTCCTTCTTCCTAGTCTGTCTTGGTCTAGAAGCTCATCAGAAACCAGTCCACCATGGGTGACCCTGCTGGTGTTTGAATACCGGTGGCATGGCTTCCAGCATCACAGCAACACGCAAGCCCCCACGGTACAACAAACTGACAGACGTGGGGGATTCCACATCTACTTCACGTCCATTCTACCACTTTCCTATATCTATTCCACCTCTTTTCCACCTCTATTACACTTCTACTCCACATTTTCACATTTCTATTACACATATGTTCCACATTGTCTATTCCGTATCATATAGCACATGTCTATTTTGTGTCTATTTCACATGTATTCCTCATCTATTCCACATCTGTGCCTCATCTATTCCAACTGTATTCTATATCTATTGCACACCTATTCTGCCTGTATTCCACATCTTTTCCTCATCTGTTCCATATCGTGTATTTTATGCCCTTTCCATGTCTATTCCATATCTGTCCCACTTCTATTCCACATCTATTTCAGATGTATTCCACATCTACTCCACATTATCTATTCTGTCTATTCCACATCTATTCTGACTGTATTCCACGTTCCATCAATATTCCCCTACTATTTCACTTCTATTTCTCCTGTATTCATCTATTCCATGTACATTCCACATCTATTCCATGTGTTTCACATCGTCTATTCCACCTCTATTGCACATCTATTCCACTGGTGCACATCTATTTTATGTTTATTCCTCGTCTATTCCACATCTTTTCCATATCTATTCCATGTCTGTTTCACACCCATTCCATGTCTCTTCGACGTCTATTCCACATCATCTATTCTGCATCTATTCCATGAGTATTTTAAGTCTAGTCCATCTCTACTCCATGCCTATTCCATTTCTATTCAACTTCTATTACACGTCTATTCCACATCTATTCCATGTCCATTCCACCATTATTCCACCTCTAGTCCATGTGTGTTCCACATCTATTCCAATATGATCCACATTCTCTGTTCCACATCTATCCCACTTGATTTATTCCACGTCGATTTCACCCCTACTTCATATCTATCTCACATTGTCTATTCCATATCTACTCTACATCTCTTCCATGTCTTTTCCACATCTATTCCACCACTTTTCCACTTCTATTCCATATCTATTTCACATCTATTCTACATTTATTCCCCATCTATTCTGTCTATTCCATCTCTAGTCCACATCATTGATTCCATGTCTATTCCCCATCTATTCTAATTAAGTTCCACGTCCATTCCACATCTATTTCACATCTATTCCACAGTCTTTTGACATCATCTATTCCATGTCTATCCCAAGCCTATTCCACATCTATTTCAAGGGTGTCCCACCTTTATTCCCTCTCTATTCCACTTTTAGTCCACATCTCTACCATATCTATTCCACATCCATTCCACATATGTTTCACATCATCTCTTCCATGTCTATTGCACATCATTTAGTCCACGTCTATTCCAAGTCTATTTCACATGTATAGCTCATCTTTTCCACATCTATTCTTAGTCCATTCCATGTCTATTACACATGTATTCTGCGTCTATTCCACACCTCTTTCACATCATCTGTTACACATCTATTTCACCTTTATTAAACTTCTGTTCCACACCTACCCCACTTCAGTCCACATCTATTCCATGTCATCTATCTCACGTCTATACCACATCTATTCCACATCTATGTAATGCCTATTCCACTTTCATTTCACATATATTCCACCTCTATTCCACATATATTCATCATCTATTCCACATCATTGATTCCATGTGTATTCCCCATGTATTTCACTTCTATTGTGTGTCTATTCCATGTCTATGTCAGTTCCACGTCTATTCCATGATTATTCCCCCTCTATTCCATCTGTTCCACATCTATTCCACATTGTCTATTCCACATCTATTTGATATCTTTTCCACATTTATCGCACACCTATTCCACATCTACTCCACATTGTCTATTCCACTGCTATTCCATGTCTATTCCACATCTATTTCACTTTTATTCCACCTGTATTCCACCTCTATTTCACATCTATTCCCCATCATCTATTCTACACCTATTCCACATCTATTTAAATATCAATTCCACTTTTATTCCACACTTATTCCATATATGTTCCACATAGTATATGCCTCATCGATTCCACATCATTTATTCCATGTCTATGCCAACCTATTCTACCTCTATTACACATTTATTATACGGCTATTCCTTGTCCATTCCACCTCTATTCCACATGTATTCTACATCTATTCTATATCATCTATTACAAGTCTATTCCCTACCTATTTCAAGTATATACTACATCTATTTCAAGTCTACTTCAACACTATTCCACCTCTATTCCACATATTCCTCATCAATTTCACATCTACTCCACATCATCTATTCCAGGTTTATTCCACGTCTATTCCACAATTATTTCACATCTATTTCATGTCTATTCCACATCTTCTATTCCATGTTTACACTATGTCTATTCTGCATCTTTTTGTGTCTATTCTGCATCTATTCCAGGTCTTTTCCTTGTCTATTCCACATCTATACCATGTCTACTCCACATCTATTCCACATCTAATCCATATTTATTCCATGTCATCTATTCAAGGCCCATTCCATGACTGTTCTACCTCTATGCCACATCTGGAAACCCTGGTGGCATAGTGCTTAAGTGCTACGGCTGCTACCCAAAGGGTTGGCAGCTTGAATCTACCAGGTACTCCTTGGAAACTCTATGGGGAAGTTCTGCTCTGTCCTATAGGGTCGCTGAGTCAGAATTGACTCGACGGCACTGGGTTTTGGTTTTGGTTATGCCACATCTATTCCACATCATCTATTCCAAGTCTCTTCCATGCCTTTTCCATGTCTATTTCACACATATTCCACGTTGCCTATTCCACATTTATTCCACATCTATTCCAACTCATTCCACGTCTATCCCACATCATCTATTCCACCCTATTCCATGCCTATTTCAAGTCCATTCCATGTCTATTGCACGTCTATTCCACCACTATTCCACCTCTTTTCCACATCTATTCTACATATGTTCCACACTGTCTACTCCATATCTATTGCACATCATTTATTCCACATCCATTCCACTTCTATTTCACATGCATTTCTTGTCTATTCCATAATTTTTTCACAGCTATTCCACCTCTATTCCACATCGTTTATTCCACGTGTGTACCACCATTTCACCTCTTTTCCACCTCTATTTCACATATGTTCCACATCCTCTATTCCATGACTATTCTATGCCTATTCAACATCTACTCCATGCCTTTGCCACATCTATTCCACAACTATTGCACATTTATTCCACGTCATCTATTCCACACCTATTCCGTGTCTATTCCATCACTATCCTACATGTATTCTACATCTTTTCACACCTAGTCTGCATTATCTATTCCACCTCTGTTCCACATCTATTCTACATCAATTCCATCTGTATTCTGCATCTATTCCTCATCATCTAATCCACATTTATTCCATGTCCATTCTACATCTATTCCACATCTAGTCCATGTCTATTCCACCTGAATTCCACCCCTATTCCACATTTATCCACATCTATTTCACATCATCTATTTCACATCTATTCCACCTCATCTATTCCGTGTCTATTCGGCATCTACTCTGCATGTATTCCTCTTTCATTTTGATACTTTGCTTCTGTATTCCGCCTCTACTCTGCCACTATTAACCTCTATTCCACACCCTTTTCCTAATCTATTCCGTATTATCCATTCCACATCTATCTCACATCCATTCCACACCTATCCAAATCAATTCCACATCTATTCCACATTTCTTCCACATCTATTCCACCTCAATTCTACCTCTATTTCACATCTATTCCACACCTAGTCCACATTTTTTCCACGTCTATTCCACATCATCTATTCTGCATCTGTTCCACATCTATTTGACATCTATTTCAGATCTATTCCACATCATGTATTCCGTGTGTGCTAAGCATCCATTCAGTGTCCTTTCCGCATCTACATTGCCTTTATTCCACCTCTATTCCACCTCTATCCCACATCTCTTCCAAACTTAGTCTACATCTTCCATATCTATTCCACATCATCTCTTCCTTGTCTATTCTGCTTCTACTCCCAGCACCTATTCCATATCTATTCCACACCTATTTCGTATCTATTCCACATCTAGTTCGTATCTATTCCACATATGTTGTACACCTATTCTACATCTATTCACATCATCTCTTCCATGTCTATTCCACATCATCTATTTCATGTCTATTCCACATCTATTTTTACAACAATTCCACATCTATTCCATGCTATCGATTTACATCTATTCCATATCATTTATTTCACGTCTAATCCACCTCATCTATTTGGGTCTATTCGGAGTCTACTCCACATGTATTCTGCCTTCATTTTGTGTACTTTGCTCATATATTCTGCCTCTATTCCTCCTCTATTCCAACTCTCTTCTACAGCCTTTTCCTAATCTATTCCATATCATTTATTCCACATCTATTTCACATCCATTCCACACCTATTTCACATCAGTTCTTCATTTATTCCACATCTCTTCCACTTGGTCTATACCACGTCTACTCTGCATCTATTCCACATCTACTCCACATCTGTTTCACAAAGTCTTTTCTATGCATATTTCACATCAACGATTCCGTGTCTATTGCACGTCTATTCTGCATCTATTCCCCATTGTCTATTCCACGTGCACTCCACATCATTTATTCTGTGTTTATTTCACATCTATTCCACTTCTATTCCACCACTGTTTCACGTGCATTCTACATCTATTCCACCTGGATTCCACATCTATTCCTCATCATCTAATCCACTTCTATTCCACGTCTATTCTGTATCTATTCCATGTTTATTCCACATCTATTTGACATCTGTTCACATTCACTCCACTTCTATTCCGCATCATCTCTCCTGTATCTATTCCTCGTCTCTTTTACAATGATTTCACATCATCTATTCCACATCTTCTGTTCAGTGTCTATTTGGCATCTACTCCATGTGTATTCCACGTTCATTAAGTGTACTTTCCGCCTATATTACACCTCTATTCGCCTCTATTCCACCTCTTTTCCACAGCCCTTTTCTATTCTATTCCATACCATCTATTCCATATCAACTCCACACCTATTCCACATCAGTTCTACATTTATTCCACATCATCTATTCCGTGTCTATTCCACCTCAATTTCACCTCTACCTCACATCTATTCACATTCATTCCACATCATCTATTCCACACCTATTTCACATCTATTCTACTTCATCTCTTCTGGATCTGTTGTGCACCTCTTTTACATCAATTCCACATCGACTCTTTCACATCTATTCCACGTCTGTTCTGACTCATATATTCAGCATCTCTTTGGTGTGTACTCTACATTCATAATGAGTACTTTCCGCCTCTATTCCGCCTCTATTCCACCACTATTCATCTCTATTCCACAGCCCTTTCCTAGTCTATTTCATATAATCTATTTCAAGTCTATTTCACACCGAATCCACACCTATTCCACATCAATTCCACATTTCTTCCACATCATCTATTCCACATCATCTATTCCAAGTCTATTCCACCTCTAACCCACATCTATCCACATTTGCTCCACATCTATTCCTCATGTTTTCCACATCTATTGCACTTCTATTAATCATCGATTCTACACCATCTATGTCACCTTTATTCCAACTTATTCCACATCTATTCCACATCATCTATTCCACGTCATGTATTCCACATCTAGCCCACATTTACTCCACCTCTACTCCATATCTATTCCACATCATCTATTCAACATCACCTATTCCACGTCATCTGTTCCACATCATCTCTTCCACATCTATTCCTCATCATTTATTCCACCTCTTTTCCACCTCTACTCCATATCTGTTCCACACCTATTTCACATCTTTTCCACATCTATTCCTTGTCTATTTCACCTTTTCCCACATCTATTCACATCATCTATTCCAAAACATCTATTCCACATCTTCTTCTCCACATCATCTATTCTACATTCATCCACATCTATTCCATGCCTATTCCAAGTCTATCCCACCTCTATTCCACATCACCTGTTCCACATCATCCATTCCACATGGATTCCACATCATGGACTCCACATCTAGCACACATGTATTCCACATTATTTATTCCACCTCTACTCCACATCTATACCACTTCTATTGCACATCATCTAGCCTACATTTATTCCACCTCTGTTCTGCATCTATTAAACATCCATTCCACATGTATTCCACACCATCTATTTCACCTCGATTCCACCTCTGTTTCACATCATCTATCCCATATCATCTATCCTACATCTATTCATGATATTTTATATCTGTTTCACGTCTATTCTGTGTCTATTCCACCTCTATTTCACATCTATATCTATTCCACATCATGTATTCCACCTCTATTCTACATCATCTATTCCGTGTCAATTCCAGGTCTAGTCCACGTCTATTGCACATCTATTCCAAGTCTATTTTGCCTCTATTCCACATCTGTTAAACATCTATTCCACATCATCTATTTTACATCATCTATTAAACATCACCTCTTGTGCATCTATTCTGTGTCTAGTCCACCTCTATTTTACCCCTTTTCACATTTTTTCCACATTATCTCTTCCACTACTATTCTACCACCATTCCACCTCTATTCCACATGCAATCCACATCATCTATTTCACATTGATTCCACATCTATTCCACACCATCTATTCAACATCTATTCCACATCTAATCCACATTTATTCCATGTCTATTCTACATCTATTCCACCTCTATTTTGCTTCTATTCCACCTCTACTCCACATCTATTCCTAATCTATTCCACATCTGTTCCATATCATCTATTCCACAACATCAATTCCATGTCTACTACATCTATTTCAAGTTTATTCCAAGTGTACTCCTCATCTACTCCACGTCTATGCCACCTCTGTTCCACCTCTATTCCACATCATCTATTTTGTGTCTATTCCACATCTATCCAAATCATCTATTCCACATCTATTTCACGTGTATTCCAAGTGTATTTTGCATGTATTTCACTTCTGTTCCAACTCTATTCCACCTGTATTCCATCTCTCTTCCACTTGTCTTCCACCAACAGTAAAGAACAATGATGAATTTGTGAAACATCTTACAACACGGATGAATCTGGAGGGCATTATGCTGAGTGAAATACGTCAATCACAAATGGACAGATATTGCATGAGACCACAAGTATAGAAACCCAGGAAAAGTTTTACACACAGTGAAAACTGATCTTTGATGGTTATGAGTAAGGGGAGGGTTGGGGAAGAGAGAAATCACTAACTAAATTGTAGGCAAATGTTAATTTTGGTGAAGGGAAAGACAACACACGATATAGGGAAAGCCAGCACAGCTTGACCAAGGCAAAATCATAGAAGCTTCCTAGACACACCCAAACACCTTGAGGGACCAAGTTACTGGGGCTTAGGGCTAGGGATCATGGTCTTCTTTAATATCTAGGTCAATTGGCATAACATAATTCATAAAGAAAACATTCTACACCCTACTTTGGTGAGCAGAGTCTGGGTCTTAAAAGCTTGTAAGTGGCCACCTGAAATGCATCTATTGGTCCCATCACGTTCTGAGCAAAGGGGAATGAAGAAAACCAAAGACACAAGCAAAATAGTAGTCCAAAGGACTAATGGACCACATGAATCACAGCTTCCACCAACCTGAGCCCAGAAGAACTATATGTGCCAGACTACCACCACCAACCGCTTTCACAAGGATCTCAATAGACAGTTTCAGACAGAGCAGTAGAAAAATGTAGAAAAAATCCAAATTCACAAAAAAGACTGGACTTACTGGTCTGACAGAGATTAGAGGAGTTCCCTAGAATATGGCCCTGGACACCATGCTACCTCAGCACTGAAGCCACTCCTGAAGTCCATCTTTCAGCCACCTATTAGATAGGCCTATAAAACAAAAAATAACACACATGAGGAATGTGCTTCGTAGTACAATCAAGTATATGAAGCCAAATGGGCAACATCTGCCCAAAAGCAAAGATGAGAAGGCAGACAGGGACAGGGAAACTGGATGCACTGATGTGGAGAAGTTAGGGTGGAAAGAGAGTAGGAAAGAGTGCTGACGCATTGTGAGGATTGCAACCAATGTCCCAAAACAATTCATGTATACATATTTGAATGAGAAATTTGTGCTGTAAACATCAGCTAAAACACAATTAAAAAAAGAATTAAGGGAAAGGGCAAAAGATAAAAATGCCATTTTCAATTGTGTCATTGACTCAATGATAGCCTGTGAGCAATGCTCACTCTATGGGGATTACCCTTATTTCATTTGTAAAATGAAGGTTTATTTTGAGTGTGATAAAGCTGTCTGTAGGGAATGGTTTTGAAAGAGACACAAAGAAATGTAGCTAATTATGCACCCATTCACATAAAAGAATTAGAAGAAATCGAGGAAAGGATTACATTCTAAAGATAATTTATACTTGGGAACCAGCTATATACCAAATACCAGAAAGAAAGATAGACTAGGATGGTATCCAGTTAATGGATGGTGCCTGTACAAGGAATAGGTGGTATATGCTGGGAAAAGTGCATGTTCACCTTGAAAAGTCTATAGAATATCCAGAGAGATACAGAATAAGTGCTTGGAAATATTGGTCTACAGTTTAGATGAGAAATCAGGATAGTCAGTTAAAATTTTGAGTCACTATTTCAGTGAAATAGGATATTTCATGGGAGCATTGGTGGTTCACTGGCAGAGTTCTTACCTTCCATGTGGGAGACTAGGGTTTGTTTCCTGCTAATGCACCTTATGTGTAGTAAAATTTTGCTGAAGGTAATTTAAAAAAGGTTGCAGCAGCACATTGACTGGAAATTGCCAGAAATTCAAGCCAGGTTTAGAAAAGGGTGTAGAATGAGGAATATCATTACTCATGTCATATGAATCTTGGCTGAAAGCAGAAGATAGCAGAAGGGTGTTTACCTGCATTTTATTGACTATGCAAAGGAATTTGACTGTGTGGATCATAACAAATTATGGGTAATATTGGGATGAATGGGAACTCTAGAACAGTTAATTGTGGTCGTGCAAAACCCATACATAGAACAAGAAGCAGTTATTTGAACTGAACAAGTGGGTATTGCATGGTTTAAAATCAGGAAAAATGTGATCAGGGTTGTATCCTTTTACCATACGTATTCAATCTGTATGTTGAGCAAATAATCTGAGAAGCTGGACTATATGATGAAGAATGTGGCATCAGGATTGGTAGAAGGCTCATTAATAACCTGTGACAGCAGATGACATAACCTTACATGCTGCAAGCAAAGAGGACTTGATAACTTACTGATGAAGATCAAAAACTACAGCCTTCAGTGTGGGTTACACCTCAAACATAAAGAAAACAAAAATCCTCACAACTGGACCAATGAGCAACATCATGATAAACAGAGAAAAAGATTGAAGTTGTCAAGGATTTTGTTTTACTTGGATCCACAATCAACAGCCATGGAAGCAGAGTCAAGAAAACAAATGATGAATTGCATTGGGCAATTCTGCTGCAAAAGAACTCTTTAAAGTGTTCAAAAGCAAGGATATTACTTTGAAGACTAAGGTGCACCTGACCCAAGCCATGGTATTTTCAATCATCTCATATATATGTGAAACCTGGACAATGAATAAAGAAGACTGAAGATGAACTGATGCCTTTAAATTATGGTGTTGTCAAAGAACATTGAATATACCATTGAGTGTGAGAAGAATGAACAAGCCTGTCTTGGAAGAAGCACAACCAGAGTGTTTCTTCGAAGCATTGATGGTGAAACTTCTCATGTACTTAGCGCATGTTAGCAGAAGGGACCATTTCCTGGAGAAGGACACCATGCTTGGTAAAGGAGAGGATCAGTGATTAAGAGGAACACCCTTGACAAGACAGATTGACACAGTTGCTGCAAAAATGGGCTCAAACACAACAGCATTTGTGAGGATGGTGCAGGACTGGGGCAGTGTTTCCTTCTGTTGTGATTAGGGTTCTATGAGTCACAAGTGACTCGATGGCACCTAACAACAGTGCACCTCATATGTATAACACCTGTCTGTCAGTGGAGGCTTGTGTGTTGCTATGATGGTGAACAGGTTTCAACAGGTCTTCCAGACTATGACAAACTAGGAAGAAAGGCTGTGAGATCTACATCCCAAAATCAGCCAACAATGACCCTATGGATCACAATGGTCCAGTCTTCAATCAACTGTGGAGAAATTGCAGGACTGGTCAGCATTTCATTTGGTTGTGTTTGGGGCTGACTGTAAAATAGCTAACAACACTTCACTGAAAGCTTTTTCTTTGGATATCCGTCCATTCATTCAGCAACCATTTAGTGAGTGCTCATTTTATGTCATGCACTTATTCCGATGTTAGAAATAAATCAGGTATCCCAGCCTTCACGAAGTTTACAACCTAGCGAATACAGATGTGCTTGTCCAGAGAGAAGAAAAAAAAACTACCATTTTTTGTGAGTTTATTCTACATGCTAATACAGTAAAAAGTACATTGTTCCAAAAAAAAATCACCTAATTCTACAAGAGGAATAATCTAAGGGATAAATATTTCAGTTTCAGTTTATACATAAGATAATAATAATAATAAAAAAAGATAATAAAGGATCTGAAATTTTAAATAACTTTCTCCAACCCATGTAGCTAGTAGTTAGCAGAATTAGGCTCCAAACTAAGTCTTTTTTTCTGACTCTAATGCTCTTAACTCCAACACTGCATAAAAGTAGTTAG
This sequence comes from Loxodonta africana, assembly GCF_030014295.1. Taxonomy (NCBI): domain Eukaryota; kingdom Metazoa; phylum Chordata; class Mammalia; order Proboscidea; family Elephantidae; genus Loxodonta; species Loxodonta africana. The sequence goes on along the minus strand of NC_087352.1, from coordinate 90,207,862 downwards.
CAGAATTAGGCTCCAAACTAAGTCTTTTTTTTCTGACTCTAATGCTCTTAACTCCAACACTGCATAGATAATAAAAAAGCCCTGAAGAAGCAGGCTGGGAAATGCTCCTATGTAAGGGAAGCCAATGGAAGATAGCCTTCTGTACGGAGGGAAGTGGAGAATTAAAAAGAAAGAGAATTGCCCCCAAATGGAAGAAAGACTTTGGACACAGTGGGGAGGAGGTAAAGGGACGATCCATTGGGTCAAAAATTCCCAGAGGTGTGAGGTCACACAGTGTGCAGAGAATCCACTGAAGTTAGCTATTAGAATGTCAATGGTGTGACCAGAGAGCAGCCAGAGCCAGAAAAGGTGGGCTGGTGGAAAACAAGCAAGTGGCAACATTGACTGTGAGAATATATCACAAAATATAATTGGAGAGACTTTGGGAAGGAGAGTAGAAATACATTGCCTTAGCAAGAGGGGGAGTTAGAATAAAGATGGTAGTTTGAATGTTTTAAGAAATTTCAGATTTTTTTTTCAACAAAAAAATTCCATATGGCTACACTTTGGGAGCACTTTTTTTCAGAGTAATAGGATGAAAGACTGTTGACTTTTGTAATTTTATATCTGCCAGAATTCTATTGATCTTTTATTTGAGGAAACAAAGTAAACACTTCCAATATTAAATGTAGTTCACATAAATTTCTTATCAGGATTTTTATAAGATACTTAATACAAAAACTAAAAAAAAAAAAAAAACTAAAGCTCTAGCCAAACCAAGTAGCTGAGACAAAGGTTATGGATATCTCACTGCCATAAGTATCGGTATTATGATATAACGGCTCGTGTTCATTGTGGAATAAATATGTAGCTACTGTGTCTTTGTTAAAAGAACCGCTGAATCTTATCATTATATAAAATGATAGGTATAATTCAAACCATGATTTGTCTAAGATTTCGAACAAAACAAGATGGAGAAATGTGATTTCTGGCAAGAAAAAGCAGGTCACAACGGCTACACAGGGAGGCGGCCCCCAAGTCTGGAATTTGATGAGCACTTGAAGGCATCACCTTGAACTTCAATAGGTTGTTCACTGTTTTTGCAAACTTATAGTCACTTAATTTACCCATGTTTGGAAAAAGAAAAAAACAAAACATCACAGCAATAATCAGCTTGATCTTTGAGTAAGTTCATGCTTTCCCTTTGAAAAAGTCATTAGGATTTCTAAAGGGCCCATCCTTTAATCATGTGAGGAATAACACCAGAGTAATTTTATAAATACCTTGGCAAAACTAATGTTCTTAAAACCAAAAGCATATATACCCTATAGTACAAGCCAGAACAGCGACAGATGAGACTGAAAAATGCTAATTTATTTATGCTGATACTGATCTAATAAGTGCAGGAGGAGATGGTAAAACTAGCATACGATGAAGGAATTTTTAAAATCTGTTTTTTTAAATAAATATTTATGTGCCAAAGTTCTGCTTTATTAGCACTAGTGGAAAGATGACCTTTTTTCCTAGGACTGTTTATCAACAAGGCTATTGGAGACCTTCTCCAGGTATATTTCCAATTATGTCTACCTTTGCCTGCACACCACCCAGGAAAATATTCACCTCTCAAGATGGTTGATCTGAGATGTTTGCAGAGAAGCCACTGTTCATCTTATGGCAACCTGCTAAGGACACAAAGTTTTTATTTAAAAAGCCTTAAAGCTGGTTTTAAATTATGGTATTCTAGGGAGAAAACACATGTAACTAACCTAGCCATAACATCAATGTTACTTATTCTTATTCTGATGAATGCTTATAAAGCTGTACACAAGTAAGCTTTTTAAATACCATAGTACTTTTTTAACTAGGCAATCCTTTCCATAGGAGTCCTGGTGGCTTGGTGTTAAAGCACTTGGCTGCTAATGAAAGGTGGGCAGTTCAAACCCACCAGCAACTCTGTGGGAGAAAGATGTGACAATAAACTTCTGCAAAGATTACAGCCTTGGAAATACTACGGGGCAGTTATACTCTGACCTATAAGGTCATTAAATCAAATTGACTACAAAAGCTCAATACCATCAGTCAGAACAAGGCCAGCGGCTGACTGTGAACAGACCATCAATTGCTCCTATGCAAGTTCAAGCTGAAACAAGAAAATCAGAGCAAGTCCACGAGAACCAAAATACAAACTTGAGTATGTCCCACCTGAATTTAGAGATCATCTCAAGAATAGATTTGACACATTGAATACTAATGACTGAGGACAAGAAGAGCTGCAGAATGACATCAAGGACATCATACATGAAGAAAGCAAGAGGTCATTGAAAAGATGGGAAAGACAGAAAAGACCAAGGTGGATGTCAGAGGAGACTCTGAAACTTGCTCCTGACCACTGAGCAGCTAAAGCAAAAGGAAGAAATGATAAAGTAAAAGAACTGAACAGAAGATTTCAAAGGGTGGATCCAGAAGACAAAGTAAAGTATTATAATGACATGTGCAAAGAGCTGGAGATAGAAAACCAAAACGAAGAATTTGCTCAACGTTTCTCAAGCTGAAAGAACCGAAGAAAAAATTCAAGCCTCGATTTGCAATAGTGAAGGATTCTATGGGGTAAAATATTGAAAGACACAGGAAGCATCAAAAGAAGATGGAAGGAATACACAGAGTCATTATACCAAAAAGAATTGGTTGACGTTCAACCATTTCAAAAGGCAGCATATGATCAGGAACCAATGGTACTGAAGAAAAACTCATAGCTGCACTGAAGGCATTGATGAAAAACAAGGCTCCAGGAATTGACAGAATATCAGTTGAGATGTTTCAACAAACCGATGCAGCGCTGGAGGTGCTCACTCGTCTCTGCTAAGAAATATGGAAGACAACTTCCTGGCCAACTTACTGGAAGAGATCCATACTTATACCTATTCCCAAGAAAGGTGATCCAACCAAATGTGGAAATTATAGAACAATATCATTAATATCACATGCAAGCAAAATTTTCCTGAAGATCATTCAAAAGCGGCTGCAGCAGTATATCAACAAGGAACTGCCAGAAATTCAGGCCTGATTCAGGAGAGGACATGGAACCAGGGATATCATTGCTGATGTCAGATGGATCCTGGCTGAAAGCAGAAAATACCAGAAGAATGTTTACCTATGTTTTATTGACTATGCAAAGGCATTCGACTGTGTGGATCATAATAAATTATGGATAACACTGCGAAGAATGGGAATTCCAGAACACTTAATTGTGCTGTGAGGAACCTGTACATAGATCAAGAGCAACGGGATACTGAGTGGTTTAAAGTCAGGAAAGTTGTGCATCAGAGTTGGATCCTTTCACCTACCTATTCAACCTGTATGCTGAGCAAATAATCCGAGAAGCTGGACTGTATGAAGAAGAATGGGGCATCACGATTGGAGGAAGACTCATTAACAACCCGCGTTATGCACATGACACAACATTGCTTGCTGAAAGTGAAGAGGACTTGAAGCACTTACTAATGAAGATCAAAGACCACAGCCTTCAGTATGGATTACACCTCAACATAAAGAAAGCAAAAATCCTCACAACTGGACCAGTGAGCAACATCATGATAAACGGAGAAGATTAAAGTTGTCAAGGATTTCATTTTACTTGGATCCACGATCAACAGCCATGGAAGCAGCAGTCAAGAAATCAAGAGATGTATTGCACTGCGCAAATCTGCTGCAAAAGGACTCTTTAAAGCGTTGAAAAGCAAAGATGTCACCTTGAAGACTAAGGTGTGCCTGACCCAGGTCATGGTATTTTCAATCACATAATATGCATATGAGAACTGGACTATGAATAAGGAAGACTGAAGAAGAATTGGCACCTTTAAATTGTGGTGTTGGCGAAGAATATTGAATATACCGTGGACTGCCAAAAGAATGGAAAAATCTGTCTTGGGAGGAGGACAACCAGAATGCTCCTTAGAAGCAAGAATGACGAGACTGCGTCTTACATACTTTGGACATGTTGTCTGGAGGGATCAGTTCCTGGAGAAGGACATCATGCCTGGTAAAGTACAGGGTCAGTGGCAAAGAGGAATACTCTCAATGAGATGGATTGACACAGTGGCTGAAACAATGGACTCAAGCATAACAACATTTGTAAGGATGGCGCAGGACTGGGCAGTGTTTCGTTCTGTTGTGCATAGGGTTACTATGCGTTGGAACCAACTCGGTGATACCTAACAACAACAACAACATAGGGTCATTGTGAGTCAAAGTTGAATAGATTGTAATGGCTTTGATTTGGTTTTGGTTAATCCATTTCATTTCCTTTTCTCCCTTTGATACTTTTACTTTTTCTCTCCTTTCCTCTCTCCCTCTTCCCGTTTACTCTCCAACACTCCTTTATAAAATTTAGCTCTTGAGTACTTTATTCATATTACAGTGTTAATGACCAAAAAATGACCTTTCCACCAGGTGAAAGTAATATTTTTCCTTTCTGGTTCCTCAGAGAATTTTGTCCAAGTTTTTTGTAGTAGATGGTAATGGTGATAAATTCTCCTTTTCCCTCAGCAGTTATGAGTCAGACTGCTGCTGATTCACAACAATAACCTCTCCCAGGAGTTACTCTGATGTACTGGAAGCCAGCTTTACTGGAAATGTCTGGGAGTGGGAGATTCCAAATTACACAAGCAGGATAGGGGTGGAAGTTAGAAGGGAGTGTCAATGAATGCCTTATTTGGGTTGCAAAAGACCAACCTTTTTCCTCACCTTCTTGGAGCCTTTTTTACTCCAGAGCCCCTCCATGGGTCAGACTGAGCTTCTCCTTTCTTTGTTCTGTCTTGGCTTCTCTCACAGGTTGCACCTGAATGCATCTACTCAATATGCCATTTACATAAAAATCCCATCTCAGACTCTACTTTCAGGAAACCAGACCCAAGACACTTCTGTTAAAGTACTTGCCACCCTTTAACTTGTGAAGTTCTCTAAATACCTACTTGAATGATGATATTTCAGCATATTGTCCCACCTATTAAGAGATTTTGCACTTCAACGCGTAATGATTACAGCCAAGAAAACACTAAGGAGCAATTCTACTCTGTAACACACAGAGTCGTCATGGATTAGAATCTACTCGAGGTCAACTAACAACAGCAACAATAAAAACTCATTAAGATAAAGACATGAAAAGTAAAGTTTTTGTCATTATAGGTAGTTCTTTTTTAAGTTTTAAATATATTAGACTCTCTTGATTGCCATTTTTACACAAAGCTGCTGATACAGTATACAGTTTTAATTTTTTTTCACATAAAATACATTTTTGTTAAGTGTTCTCTGTACATCAGTGGCTTTTGGTCTGGTAAATTATTGCAGAGGGCTGAGGGTCTGCGGACTTTTCCTGCGTGCGCAGAGCCAGGCCCTGCACCATGGCACTTGCAATACCCATGGGAAGCAGGCCCTCTGGCCAACAGGAGGCTGCGGGTGAGGAGAGGGCTTCAGCTTCTGTCAAAAGGTGGGAAGCACACTTCCATGGAGTCATCCACTGACCAGTGCCCCTTTGCTTTCATGTGCTCTGGGGGAGGCGAGGCTGTCCCCGGGCTACATGTAGCAAGAGTTAAATGCAATTCATCTGGGCATCTTGTAAGGAACACCTTTTTGGAAAGTACCCCAGTATCTTCACAGGAAGAGCAGGTAGGAGAAAGAGCTCAAGATCAAAAGGTATCTGACACCAATAACCAAAATGATCTCATTATTACAAAGCCAGCAAACTGTGGTGGCCAGAAGAGCAGACACACCTTGCTCACTTTCCTAAGTCCCTTGAAATCAAAAGAACAGTGCTGCTCAGTTCTAACAGTGCCATGTATCTGATGGAGAACTACATCTGGAGCCTTCAGTACACCTGGGCCCAGGGTATGGTTCCCTGAACTCCTGACCAGAAACTCACCATCTGGCAACAACCACCAGTTCTCAATTGTCTGGGGCATAGGGTGGCAGCAGGGGCACAGAGCCATTAATTATTCCTGGTAAGCTGTGTAGCACCTCCTTTGGAAGTGGCTACCAGACCTGGGGCTCAGCAGATGCTGGGCATCTTGTCAACCTTGCAAGACTTCACCGAGCTTCTTGATCCACACCTGTGAGGGAGAGAGGCAGCCTCAAGCGGAAAGACTTCCACATTAAAAGGTGAACAGAGAGGTTGCTGGGGGAGAAGAGGCTAAAAAATGACTAATGAGCAAGAGACAATGAGTTTAAGAAACTGAGATGCATTTGGCAGCAAATTCTGGACTTCTTATTCATCTAGACATCACCTCAAACTCCTATTAGATGGTACACCAAAGATGCTGGCCTGAAGGCAGCTATCCCTAAAAGTTCCAGATGGCCTTGGAACACAAGATCCAGCATCTGCACTTAGTGGCAAATGTTATCCAGGGGCATCCCTGACAGCTATTTCACACTCTAGGGATTGGAGGAACTGGAAGCAAAAGGATGCTGGAGCTGGTTGCGGTCACTGCCCCAGGGAGACTGATGGCCTGCTGAAGCCGAGGTCCTCCAGGGATGAAACTGTGAAGAACAGTTCTCCTCATTCTGCCTGTTCATCCTTTAACCTCAGAACCTAGCATAGTGCCTGGTAGGTCACAGCCACTCAAGAAATTACAGGAGTGAAAAAATGAATGATCCAGGCCAGAGGTTGTTCCCCAGCTTGTCCCTCAATGCACAAGATACTCACAGGAAAAGCTTCTCAGGTACTTGAAGCCCTAAAAGAGATGGCTTATCCCTGGCTGAAAACACAGACTCATGCCCAGTCACCTTTGTCTGAAGCTGGCTTCTCTTATGGAACAGCTGGGATTCCCGGCCTTCTGGATGGGAGAAGAATGACCCAGGAGGCAGGAAGGAACGGGGAGGAGGAATGGCCAGAGGGCTCAGGGAGGGCAATAAATGTCCTCAGTCTCTGGAACCTGAGCAAACAAGTCTGAAAACCTGCACAGCTCTCTCCAGAGGAGCTTGTGGCTTCCCTCAGCATCCCCACCTTGCAGCTCAAGTTGGCTCAAGAGCAGTCACAGTGTCAGTCAGTCTGAGCTGAATACTGTTTTAAAGCCAAAGTTATGTCTGTTTTGGATCATCCCTGTCCTGCTCCAGCCATAGACTGAGATGATGGAGAGCCCGCCCCAGAGTACAGGGACCTGAGAGGTGACACGCACATCCATTTGTGGTCTTCTGAGCTGCCCCTCTGCCCTAGGCTGGGTCTGGCCTGGAGTTGGGGTGGGGATGGGATCCAAACCAGCCCAGTCCCCAAGGGTCTGGTGCTATGACCCTCACTGCATCCAGTGGCCACCAAGGGTGCAGTGACTCCCCAGAGCCCTCTGCTCTCCAGCCCAGCTGCACTGCTCCTAGTAAAGTATCAGCTAGGTCCCTTGGGGTCCCGCTCCCTTTCTGGGCTGTGGGGGCCACAGAGACCATACTGGGGACTGGGACTGGTAGACAGCAGAGCCCAATACTAGGGCATGGCACAGGAGGGCTTTTCCAGCCCCTGGCCCTAGATGCTCCTCGGGGAGAATTTCTCATATGTTCAGAAAGACAAAGGTTAAAGGAGCCCAGGTTTGTTCCTCAAACCCCAGCATCTGGACCTGGGGGTAGGGGGAGAGCCTTCAGAACTCTAAGGAGGTAGTTTTAGGACAAATAAAAGGCACACAGTGCAGGGAACAAACCTGCAGCATTTAAGTTACCCCAAGAGGTTTTGGCTGAACCTGGGGACTGCGCCTAACTCATGGGCAACAAATCCCAAATGAGATGATGAGAGATTGCAGTCAAGAAGTGGAAGACGGCCTGCCCCTGTGGTCCTCCCTCCCCAAGCATCAAGAAGACTGGGGCCATGAAATTGTGGGGCTGGGGTGAGATTCACCTCCAGTTCCAGCACTAAATACTGTGCAGGTGTCCACCATGGGCATCTTGGATTTGGGGCCTTGGGGTATCACCACCCTGGCAGGAGCAGGCTACAACATGGTAGGTGATTCTTTTGCACATCAGAGGCCCTTCTGAAGTCACATCCATGGCTGGGGATCCTGCCTTAATATATCCCAAGTACCTAAGTATTATTTATTTTTCTTCATAGTTCACCTAAATATGTGAACAAGGAACTTAAGACTGCTAAGTTATATAGGTCAATAATTATTAACCAATCAAATAAAATTAAGACACCTAACCACGTATTTCTCTGTCCATATGCCTCTGTTTAGTGTCCCTTAAAGGTGAGGGAATTTGGAGGAGTGGTTGAGAGAGTCAGAGTGTGATCAGAATGCATCCAGAAGTGAGTTCAAATCCCAGCTCTGCCACCTATTAGATTTTGGTCTTGGGAAAGTTACATAACCTTGCCATGTTTTATTTTCCACATCTATATAATGAGAAAAGCAGTAAAACACCAATTCTGAAGAATTTTGTGAGGACCAAAGCTGGCCATAAAGTAAGAATTTTTCAGTTTTCATCCTGAAATATCTTAATGCATTTTATAATAGAACATTTTAGATAAAATCAGTCATTACTTCCTAGGGTTGTATGCTTCAACTCCTACTAGACATCTTCAGGTCTAGCCTAGAAATCAGGAAAATGGATGGAATGAATTCCGTGTTTAACACCAGGACTTTAAGAAAGCAGCAATATGAGCTTTTACTATAAAAAAAGAATCAATATTGAAATCAGACACAGAAGACATAAATTCCTTGGTCAAAGCCCTTTTCCAGTTTTCCCTTCGTCCCTCTGACTCTCTTGTAGATAGGCAAAGAGGGCAAAGACCCAGAGAAATATAGAACATTCCAATAGGGAATATCAACATACTCCTTGCAATTTTCTAATATACATGGTTTAGACTGGTATGGAAGAATATTGAGAGAACAATCAAATGAAAGTAACAATCATGGTTTTAATTTTTCTATGCTGTCCTCAGGCCCACAGTAGGAGGTAAGAAGTAACTTGCTGAATGGATAAATAAATGCCAAGTTCTTCACAGCTATGAAATCACGAAGTAAGATTGACTGGCTCTAGATTGCTTAGTGCGGTGGTTAAGAGCTCAGCTGCTAACCAAAAGGTTAGCAGTTTGAATCCACCAGCTGTTCTTTGGGAACCCTCTGGGGGCAGTTCACACTCTGTCCTATAGGGTCGCTGTGAGTCACAATCAAGCAAACGGCAATGAAAGGGACCAAGACTCCTAAAATACGCATCTGTTCACTTCATCTCAATTTGTATCATGAACACTCCTATCTGTGCCCATTGGGGTTGCCAGTTCAGTGGTAGAATTCTCACCTTCCATGCAGAGACCCAGGTTGGATTCCCAGCCAATGCACCCTCTATGCAGGCTTGTATGCTGCTATGTTACTGAACAGGTTTCAGTGGAGCTGCCAGACTAAGAGAGATTAGGACGCACTTCTGAAAATCAGCCAATGAAAACCCTACAGATCACAAAAGTCCAATGTCCAACTGATCTTGGGGTTGGTGCAGGACCAAGCAGGGTTTCTTTCCATCTGTTGTGCATGGGGTCACCATGAGTTGAGGGCTGACTAGATGGGAGCTAGCAACAATGTGCCAACACAGGACTAATTGTTTAGCGTTATTAAAGAGAATTGTACACACAGATTGAAACCTCAAGAAATGTGTAATCCAGTTTAGGTTGCTTATAATCCAGTCAGTGTGAAATACACATTCAAGTCAAAAAAGTAGTATTTTAAATTGCTTTCATCTTAAATTATTTTGAAAAAAAATTTTTTTAGCTTAGAAACCATAATGAATTTATTTATTTTTTATTGTGCTTCAGGTTAAAGTTTATAGCTGATGTTAATTTTTCATTCAAAAATTTATACGCATATTGTTTTGTGACATTGGTTGCAATCCTTATAATGTTCCAGCACACTCCGCCTTTCCATCCAGGGTTCCCTGTGTCCATTCGACCAGTTCCTATCCTTTCCTGTCTGCTCATCCTGCATTTGGACAAGAGTTGCCCATTTGGTCTTGTATATTTGATTGAACTAGTTCAATTCTTAGTTATTTGATTGAACTAAGAAGCACATTCCTCATGTGTATTATTTTTTGTTTTATAGGCCTATTTAATCTTTGTCTGAAGAGTGACTTCAAGAATGGTTTTGTTTCAGTGTTAACAGAACAACCAGGGGCCATATTTCCCGTGATTCCTCCATTCTCTGTCATACCATTAAGTTTGGCCTTTTTACGTGAATTTGAGTTCTATTGTATATACCTTTTCCTGCTCTGTCTAGGACTCTTTATTGTGTTCCCTGTCAGGGCAGTCACTGCGGGTAGCCGGGCATCATCTAGTTCTTCTGGTCTCAGTCTGGTTGAGTCTCTGGTTCATTTGGTCCTTTAGTCCTTTGGGCTAGTATTTTCCTTGTGTCTTTGGTTTTCTTGATTCTTCTTTGTTCCAAGTGGAGTGGGACCAATAGATGTATCTTAGGTGGGCACTCACAAGCTTTTAAGACCCAAAATGCTACTCACCAAAATGGAATGTATGACGTTTTCTTTATAAATTATGTTATACCAATTGGCCTAGATGTCCCCAGAACCCACAGTCCCCAAGCCCCAGCCCAGCTATCCTGTCCCTCAAAGTGTTTGGATGTGTCTAGGAAAAGTCTTTGATTTTGCTTTGGTCCAGTTGTGCTGACTCCCCCTGTATTGCGTGTTGTCCTTCCCTTCACTGAATTTGACCCTTGTGTACTACCTAGTTAGTGATTTCTCCTCTTCCCCCCTCCCGCACTTGTAACCATCAAAGAATGCTTTTTTCTGTGTTTAAACTTTTTCTTGAGTTCTTATAATAGTGGTCTTATACGATATTTGTCCTTTTGTGACCGACTTATTTCACTCAGAATAATGCCTTCCAGATCCATCTATGTTGTGAGATGTTTCATGGATTCATCATTGTTCTTTATCATTGCATAGGATTCCATCGTATTACAGTTTGTTTATCCATTGATCTGTTGATGGGCATTTAGGTTGTTTCTATCTTTTTGCTGTGGTGAATATGCTGCAATGAACATGGGTGTGTGTATGTCTATTCGTGTGGCGGATCTTATTTCTCTCAGTTATATTACTGGGTGGTATGGTATTTCTATTTCTAGCTTTTTAAGGAAGCACCATATTGTTTCCCAAAGTGGTTGTACCATTTTACATTTCCACCAGCAGTGCATAAGAGTTTCAATCTCCCCAAAACCTCTCCAACATTTGTTATTTTGCGTTTTTTGGATTAGTGCCAGCATTGTTGGGGTGAGATAGTATCTCATTGAAGTTTTTTTTTTTTAATTTTTATTCTGCTTTAAGTGAAAGTTTATAAATCTAGTCAGACCGTCATACAAAAATTTATAAACTCCTTGCTATACACTTCTAATTGCTCACCCCCTAATGTCTCACTCAGCACACTCTTTACCTCCATTCTCTTGTCCTGTCCATTCAGCCAGCTTCTGACCCCCTCTACCCTCTCATCTCCCCTTCAGACAGGAGATGTCAACATAGTCTCATGTGTCTACTTGATTCAAGAAGCTCACTCTTCACCAGTATCATTGTCTATCCCATAGTCCTGTCCAATCCCTATCTGAAGAGTTGGCTTTGGGAATGGTTCTCGTCTTGAGCTAACCGAAGGTCCAGGGACCATTACCTCTGGGGTCATTCTAGTCTCAGTCACCCATTAAGTCTGGTCTTTTTACGAGAATTTGGGGTCTGCACCCCACTGCTCTCCTGCTCCCTCCGGGGTTCTCTGTTGTGTTCCCTGTCAGGGCAGTCGTCGGTTATAGCCAGGAATCATCTAGTTCTTCTAGTCTCAGGCTGAGGAAGTCCCTGGTTTCTGTGGCCCTTTCTGTCTCTTGGGCTTGTAATTATCTTGTGTCCTTAATGTTCTTCATTCTCTCTTGATCCAGGTGGGTTGAGACCAATTGATGCATCTTAGATGGCCGCTTGCTAGTGTTTAAGATCCCAGAAGCCACTCTTCAAAGTGGGATGCAGAATGTTTTCTTAATAGATTTTATTATGCCACTTGGCTTAGATGTCCCCTGAAACCATGGTCCCCAAACCCCCACCCCTGCTACGCTGGCCTTTGAAGTTTTCAGTTTATTCAGTGAACTTCTTTGCCTTTGGTTTGGTCCAGTTATGCAGACCTTGCCTGTATTGTGTGTTGTCGTTTCCATCATCTAAAGCAGTTCTTATTTACTACCTAATTAGTGAAAATCCCTCTCCCGCCCTCCCTCCCTCCCTCCTCTTATAAACATCAAAGAATATTTTCTTCTCTGTTTGAACTATTTCTCCAGTTCTTATAATAGTGGTCTTATACAATATTTGTCCTTTTGCAGCGGACTAATTTCACTCAGCATAATGCCTTCCAGATTCCTCCATGTTATGAAATGTTTCATGGATTCATCATTCTTCTTTATTGATATGTAGTATTCCATTGTGTGAACATACCATAATTTATTTATCCATTCATCCATTGATGGGCACCTTGGTTGCTTCCATCTTTTTGCTATTGTAAACAGTGCTGCAATGAACATGGTTGTGCACATACCTGTTCGTGTAAAGGCTCTTATTTCCCTAGGATATATTCCAAGGAGTGGGATTGCTGGATCATATGGTAGTTCTATTTCTAGTTTTTTAAGGAAGCGCCAAATTGATTTCCAAAGTGGTTGTACTATTTTACATTCCCACCAGCAGTGTATAAGTGTTCCAGTCTTTCCACGACTTTTTCGATGTTAATTATTTTGTGTTTTTTGGATTAATGCCAGCCTTGTTAGAGTGAGATGGGATCTCATTGTAGTTTTAATTTGCATTTCTGTAATGGCTGATGATTGTCAGCATTTCCTCACGTATCTGTTAGCTACCTGAATGCCTTCTTTAGCGAAGTGTCTGTTCATATCCTTTGCCAATTTTTCAATTGAGTTATTTGTCTTTTTGTAGCTGAGTTTTTGCAGTAACATGTAGATTTTAGAGATCAGACGCTGATCAGAAATGGCATAGCTAAAAACTTTTTCCCAGTCTGTAGGTAGTCTTTTTACTCTTTTGGTGAAGTCTTTGGATGAGCATAAGTGTTTGATTTTGAGGAGCTCCCAGTTATCTAGTTTTTCTTCTGCATTGTTAATAATGTTTTCTATACTGTTTATGCCATGTATTAGGGCTCCTAATGTTGTCCCTATTTTTTCTTCCATGATCTTTATCGTTTTATATTTTATATTTAGGTCTTTGATCCATTTTGAGTTAGTTTTTGTGCATGGAGTGAGGTATGGGTCTTATTTCATTTTTTTGCACATGGTTATCCAGTTTTGCCAGTTCTTTTTCAGTAATGCTTTACTTATCCGAGGCCTTTTTCCCTTCTGTTTGAAGTTGGTGATTTGTTTCTCCATCTCATTAAAAACTGTCATTGGAATTTGGATCAGAATTGCATTGTATCTGTAGATCGCTTTTGATAGAATGGACATTTTTAGAATGTTAAGTCTTCCTATCCATGAGCGAGGTATGTTTTTCCACTTAGGTAAGTCTCCTTTGGTTCATTGAAGTAGTGCCTTGTAGTTTTCTATGTATAGGTCTTTTACATCTCTGCTAAGATTTATTCCTAAGTATTTTATCTTCTTGAGGGCTAGCGTAAATGGTATTGATTTGGTGATTTCCTCTTCGATGTTCTTTTTGTTGGTGTAGAGGAATCCAGCTCATTTTTGTATGTTTATCTTGTATCCTGATATTCTGCTGAACTCTTCTATTAGTTTCTTTAGTTTTCTTGAGTATTCTGTAGGGTTTTTTGTGTATAAAATCATGTCATCTGCAAATAGAGATACATTTACTTCTTCTTTACAAGTCTGAATGCCCTTTATTTGTTTATCTAGACTAAATGCTCTGGCTAGGACCTCCAGCACAATGTTGCATAAGAATGGTGATAAAGGGCATCCTTGTCTGGATCCCGATCTCAAGGGGAATGGTTTCAGACTCTCTCCTTGTAGGATGATGTTGACTATTGGCTTTGAATAAATGCCCTTTATTATGTTGAGGAATTTTCCTTCTATTCCTATTTTGCTGAGAGTTTTTATCATGAATGGGTGTTGAACTTTGTCAAATGCCTTTTTGGCATTGATTAATAAAATCCTATGGTTCTTGTCTTTTGTTTTATTTATATTATGGATTACATTAATCGTTTTTCTAATGTTGAATCATCCCTGCATACCTGGTATGAATCCCACTTGGTCATGGTGAATTATTTTTGTTTGATATGTTGTTGAATTCTATTGGCTAGAATTTTGTTGAGAATTTTTGCATCTAAGTTCATAAGGAATACAGGCCTGTAATTTTCTTTTTTGTATTGTCTTCACCTCGTTTTGATATCAGGGATATGCTGGCTTCATAGAATGAGTTTAGGAGTATTCCATCCTTTTCTATGCTCTCAAATACCTTTAATAGTAGTGGTGTTAATTATTCTCTGAAAGTTTGGTAGAACTCTGCAGTGAAGCTGTCTGGGCCAGGATTTTTTTGAGGCAGTTTTCTTGTTACTTTTTCAATCTCTTGTTATGGGTCTATTTACTTGTTCTACCTCTGTTTGTGTTAATTTAGGTAGGTAGTGTGTTTCTAGGAATTCATCCATGTCCTCTAGGTTTTCAAATTGGCTAGAGTACAATTTTTTGTAGTAATCTGATGTGATTCTTTTAATTTCAGTTGGGTCTGTTGTAATATTGCCCATCTCATTTCTTATTAGGGTTATTTGCTTCCTCTCCTGTTTTTCATTTGTCAGTTGGCCAATGGTTTATCATTTTTTTCAAAGAATCAACTTTTGGTCTTGTTAACTCTTTCAATTTTTTTTTTTTTTCTGTTTGCTATTTCATTTAGTTCTTTTAGTGCTTGAAGTTTTCCTTTGTTGCTGTCTTCCTGTTTGTTCAAATTGCAGGGATAATTCTTTGATTTTTGGCTCTTTCTTCTGTATGTATGTGTGCATTTATTGCCACAAACTGACCTCTGAGCACTGCTTTTGCTGTGTCCCAAAGGTTCTGATAGGAAGTATTTTCTTTCTCATTGGATACTATGAATTTCTTTATTCCATCCTTAATGTCTTCTGTAACCCAGTCTTTTTTGAGCAGGGTATTGTTCAGTTTCCAAGTGTTTGATTTCTTTTCCCTGCTTTTTCTGTTATTGATTTCTTCTTTTATGGCCTTATGGTCAGAGAAGACGCCTTG
This sequence comes from Loxodonta africana, assembly GCF_030014295.1. NCBI lineage: Eukaryota > Metazoa > Chordata > Mammalia > Proboscidea > Elephantidae > Loxodonta > Loxodonta africana. The sequence goes on along the minus strand of NC_087352.1, from coordinate 90,192,722 downwards.
TAATATTTCGATGTTTTGGATCCTGCTAAGGCTTGCTTTATGACCTAATATGTGGTCTATTCTAGAGAATGTTCCATGTGCACTAGAAAAGAAAGTATACTTGGCTGCTGTTGGGTGGAGTGTTCTGTATATGTCTGTAAGATCGAGTTCGCTGATTGTGGCTCTAGATCTTCCATATCTTTATTGAGCTTCTTTCTGGATGTCCTGTCCTTCACCGAAAGTGGTGCGTTGACGTCTCCTACTATAATTGTGTAGTTGTCTATCTCACTTTTCAATGCTGTTAGAGTTTGTTTTATGTATCTTGCAGCCCTGTCGTTGGGTGCATAAATATTTAATATGGTTATATCTTCTTGGTGTATTGTCCCTTTAATCATTGTATAGTGTCCTTCCTTATCCTTTCTGGTGTATTTAACTTTAAAGTCTATTTTGCCAGAAATTAATATTGCCACTCCTGCTCTTTTTTGATTGTTGTTTGCTTGATATATTTTTTTCCATCCTTTGAGTTTTAGTTTGTTTTTGTCTCTAAGTCTAAGGTGTGTCTCTTGTAGGTAGCACATAGATAGATCATGTTTTTTTATCCATTCTGCCACTATCTGTCTCTTTATCAGTGCATTTAAAATATTAACATTCAGAGTAATCATGGATAGGCGTGAGTTTAGCGCTGTCATTTTGATGTCTTTTTTGTGTGTTGTTGACAGTTCCTTTTTCCCACTTAATTTTTTGTGCTGAGTAGTTTATATACTGTCTTTTGCTCTTATTCATTGTTGTTGGTTTTGTTTCTGCTGAGTCTCTATTTTTTTCTTGTAGTTTGTTTTGATTAGTAGGATAGTTATTCTCCTTTGTGGTTACCTTAATATTTACCGTTATTTTTCCAAATTTAAACCTAACTTTTATTTCTTTATATTGCCTTGTCTTCTCCACATGAAAGATCTATGACTACATTTCTGAGTCACTCTTTATTATTTTGATGTTGTCTTCTTTTACATAATGACATTCCTGTCTCCCTGTTTTGAGCATTTTTTTATCTTGATTTATTTTTGTGATTCCCCTGTCTGGGTTAACATCTGCTTGCTCTGTCCAATGTTCTAGTCTTGGGTCAATACCTGATATTATTGATTTTCTAACCAAAGAACTCCCTTTAGTACTTCTTTAGTTTTGGTTTGGTTTTTATGAAAACCCTAAACTTCCATTTATCTGGAAATATCCTAATTTCACCTTCATATTTGAGAGGGAGTTTTGCTGGATATATGATTCTTGGCTGGCAATTTTTTTCCTTCAATGCTTTATATAAGTCATCCCATTGCCTTCTTGCCTGCATGGTTTTTTCTGAGTAGTCTGAACTTATTCTTATTGACTGCCTTTTGCAGGTGACTTTTCATCTATCCCTAGCTGCTCTTAAAATTCTCTCTTTTTCTTTGGTTTTGGCAACTTTGATTATAATATGTCTTGGTGAATTTCTTTTAAAATCTACCTTATGTGGAGTTCGATGAGCATCTTGGATTGATATCTTCTGATCTTTCATGATATCAGGGAAGTTTTCCACCAACAAATCTTCAACAATTCTTTTCATATTTTCTGTTGTCCCTCCCTGTTCTGGTACACCAATCACTTGTAGGTTGTTTCTCTTGATAGAGTCCCACATGATTCTTAAGGTTTCTTCATTTTTTTAAATTCTTTTATCTAATTTTTCTTCAAATATATTGGCACCAAGTGCTTTATCTTCATAGTCACCAATTCTGCCTTCAATTTGCTCAGTTCTGCTCCTCTGACTTTCTATTGAGTTGTCTAATCCTGTAAACTTATTGTTAATCTTCTAAATTTCAGATTGCTGTCTCTGTATGGATTCTTGCAGCTTATTAAATTTTTCATTATGTTCTCAAATAGCCTTTTTAATTTTTTCAACTGTTTTGTCTGTGTGTTCTTTGGCTTGTTCTGCATATTGCCTGACCTCCTTCCTGATGTCTTGAAGAGTTCTGTATATTAATCTTTTGAATTCTGCTTCTGGTAATTCCAGGAAAGTACCTTCATCTAGAAGATCCTTTGATTCTCTGTTTTGAGAGCTTGTTGAAGCAATCACTGTCTGTTTCTTTATGTGGTTAGATATTGACTGTTTTCTCTGAGCCATCTCTACATTATTGTATTAGTTTATTTTACGTTTGCTTAGTGTATCCTAGTATCTTGCTTTGTTTAGTTTTGATATGCCCGAATGGGTTCCTTGAGTGAGCTAGCTTGAATATTTTCACTTTTGGAGCTCTGACATCTTGTCACCAGATGGCTAGAGCTGTTATCAGGTATATGAGCTTATGAGTCCATTCACTTTTCTTGTGTGGATTGAGCTCAGGTGTCCAGGTAGCTGGTCGTCTTGTGTGCAGTACAGGCACTGCCCTACAGTCTTAGAGGGGCAGGAGTGTTTGGTGTAGGTACCGATATCTGGTTGCAGCAGGGAGTCACACTCTGAACAGGGCAGGTAGCTGAGAACTGCCCCCCAAGTGTCTCTGAGGAACGTGTATCCCTGTTCCCAAGAGTGTACAGGTGGGTGGTTTCTGCAGACAGACCATGGGCACCCAATGCTTTTGGTTGTAAGGACTGGAAGGTACCAGTTATCCTTGGATCCATGTCATGGGTGATGGGTGACCTGAGTGGAACCACCAATCCTTAGGCCCCTGATGTGGGTAGGTGAGGACCCTGTTTAATAGGCAAAGTGGTGTCAAATATCAAACACTCACCTCTCCGCCACACAGTTTAAACAGTTGCAGTCTGCCAGCAAGGGCCTATTCTCCTGAAATAGGCCCACACAGGTGCATGCAGGTGGGAAAGGTATTCAAACTCCAAGGAACATTTTGCCTGGAGAGGAGCGGCTTCTGTCCTGAGCTCCCTAGGTTAGTGGAGCTGGAAAATTACCTTTTCCCCCTGTTGTCAATTTATTTCTTCTCCAATCTGGGAGCATGGCTCAGAGTGATCAAATGAGCCTATCTCAGGCCCAGGGAAATCAACAGCATTTGGAGCCGGCATAGGGGCGGGGGGCATGTTAAAATATATGCAAGTACTTAGCTTTTGCTAAGAGCACCATTCTTCTCTGGTTCCAGAGGTGTGAGTAGGCTGTGCAGCTGGCTGCCTCTCCCTGAGGAAACTGCAGCTGAAGACTACCACCAGCCCGCTGCAGCCACTCCTGGGAATGGTGCCTAAGGGATCCCAGCAATTCAGGTCCAGCAACTCCTCTCTGCTTTTGAACCATCTCTCTCGCCCCCTGCCTCTCAGTCCATTTTCTAACTTTGCCTTTGATGTTCAGAGCTCCTAGCTTGTCATAAATATAATCATTTCACTTGATTTTTCTGGTCATTGTTGTAAGAGGGATCCCTGGAAGCATCTGGCTGTCCCTCTGTCTTGGCCCCACCTCCTTATTGAAGTTTTGATTTGCATTTCTCTAATGGCTAATCATCATGAGCACTTCCTCATGTGTCTCTTAGCCACTTGAACGTCTTTGGTGAAATGTCTCTTCATGTCCTTTGCTCATTTTTTAATTGGATTATTTGTCTTTTTGTTGAGGTGTTGCAGTGACTCGTAGCCTTTAGAGCTAAGACCCTTATCGGGTATGTTGGATCCAAAATGTTTTTCCCCAGTCTGTATGTTCTCTTTTTTTCTATTTTGGTGAAGTCTTTTGATGAGCATAGTGTTTGATTTTTAGGAGCTCCCAGTTACCTAGTTTCTCCTCTGGTGTTTGTGCATTGTTAGTTATGGTTTGTATACTATTTATGCCATGTATTAGGGCACCAGTATTTTCTCTATTTTTTTCTTTCAGGATCTTTATTGTTTTAGATTTTATATTTAGGTTTTTGATCCCTTATGAGTTAGTTTTTGTGTATGGTGTGATGTATGGGTCCTGTTTCATTTTTTTACAGATGGATATTCAGTTATGCTGGCACCATTTGTTAAAGAGGCTGTCTTTTCCCCCATTTAATTGACTTTGGTCCTTTGTCAAATATCAGCTGCTCATAGGTCAATGGATTTACGTCTGGGATCTCAATTCTGTTCCTTTGGTCTATGTGTCTGTTGTTGTACCAATACCAGGCTGTTTTGACTACCATGGTGGTATAATAGGTTCTAAAATCAGGTAGTATAAGGCCTCCTACCTTGTTCTTCTTCAGTAATGCTTTAATAATCCAGGGCCTCTTCTCTTTCCATAGTTGGTGATTTGTTTCTCCATCTTGTTAAAAAATGCCATTGGAGTTAGGATCAGATTTGCATTGTATCCGTAGATTGCTTTGGGTAGGACTGACATTTTTACAATGTTGAGTCTACCTATCCATGAGCATGGTAGGTTTTTCCACTTACGTAGGTCTCTTTTGGTTTCTTGCAGTAGTGTTTTGTAGTTTTCTTTCTACAGGTCTTTTACGTCCCTGGTTAGATTTATTCCCAAATACTTAATTTTGTTGAGGGCTATTGTAAATGGTGTTGTTTTGGTGATCTCCTTTTCAAAGTTGTCCTTGTTGAAATAGAGGAATCCAGCTGATTTTTGTATGTTAGTCTTCTACCCTGATACTTTGCTGAAATCTTCTATTAGTTCTAGTAGCTTTCTTGTGGGTTCTTTGGGGTTTTCTCTGAATAAGTCATATCATCTGCAAATAGGGATATTTTACTTCTGCCTTACCAATCTGGATGCCATTTATTTCTTTTTCTTACCTTATTGTTCTAGCTAGGACCTCCAGCATGTTGAATAAGAGTGGTGATAAAGGGCACCCTTGTCTCGTTCCCGTTCTCAAGGGGAATGCTTTCAGTCTCTCTCCATTTAGAATGATGTTGGTTGTTGGCTTTGTATAAATGCCCTTTACTATGTGGAGGAATTTCTGTTCTATTACTATTTGAATGAAAAGTTTTATCAGGAATGGGTGTTGGACTTTGTCAGATGAATTTCTGCATCAATAGATAAGATCATGTGGTTCTTTTGTTTTAATTATGTGATGGATTATGCTGATTGATTTTTTAATGTAGAATCATCCCTGCATACCTGGTACGAATCCCACTTGGTCATGATGTATTATTTTTTTGATATGCTGTTGAATTCTTTTGCTTGAATTTTGTTGAGGATTTTTGCATCTCCATTCATGAGGGATACTGGTCTGTAATATTCTTTTTTTTTTTTATTGAACTTTAGATGAAGGTTTACAGAACTAGTTTCTCATCAAATAGTACACACATTGTTGTATGACGTTGGTTAACAATCCCAAGACAGCTCAACACTCTCCCATCTCAACCCTGGGTTCCCCATTAACAGCTGTCCTGTTCCCTCCTACCTTCCAGTCCCTGCCCTAGGGCTGGTGCACTCCTTTAGTCTTGTTTTTTTTCTATGGGACTGTTCAATCTTTGGCTGAAGGGTGAGCCTCAGGAGTTGCCTCATTACTGAGCTGAAAGGGTGTCCAGGGGCCCTACTCTCAGGGTTTCTCCAACCTCTGTCAGGCCAGCAAGTCTGTTCTTTCTTTTTGAGTTAGAATTTTGTTCTACATTTTTCACCAGCTCTGCCCAGGACCTTCTATTGTGATTCCTGTCACAGCAGTCAGTGGTAGTAGCTGGGTACCATCTAACTGTACTGGGCTTGGTCTGGTAGATGTGGTAGATGTGGTCCATTAGTCCTTTGGACCAATCTTTCCATTATGTTTTTAGTTTTCTTCATTCTTCCTTGCTCCTGAAGGGGTGAGACCAGTGGAGTATCCAAATGGCTGCTCACAGGCTTTTAAGACCCCAGATGCTACTCACCAAAGTAGAATGTAGAACATACCCTTTATAAACTCTGTTATGCCAATTGAGCTAGATGTTCCCTGAGACCCTGGTCCCCACAGCCCTCAGCCCTGCGATTCAGTGGCTCAGGGAGTTTGGATGTGTCTATGGGGCTACCATGGCTACCAGGTCGTGCTGGCTTCCTCAGTATTGTGTACTGTCTTACCCTTCACCGAAGTTACCACTTACCTACTGTCTATTAAATGTTTTTCCATCACCCCCCCTTCCCTTGTAACCATCAAATATTGTTTCTTTTTGTATGTAAACCTTTTCATGAGTTTTTACAGTAGTGATCTCTTAGAATATTTGTCCTTTTGTGACAGACTTATTTCACTCAGCATAATGTCCTCCAGATGCATCCATGTTATGACATTCTTCACAGGTTCGTATTTGTTCTTTAGAATTGCATAATACTCAGTTGTGTTTTACCACAGTTTGTTTATCCATTCATCTGTTGATGGGCATCTAGGCTGTTTCCATCTTTTTGCTATTGTGAACAATGGGGCAATGAACATGGGTGTACAAATATCTATTAGTGTGATGACTCTTATTTCTCTAGGATATATTCCTAGGAGTGGGATTTATGGATCAAATGGTATTTCTATTTCTAGCTTTCTAAGGAACCACGATATCTTTTTCCATAGAGGTTGTATCATTTAGCATTACCACCAGCAGTGCATAAGAGTTCCGATCTCCCTGCATCCTCTTCAGCATTTGTTATTTCCTGTTTTATTGATTTGTGCCAGTAATGCCAGGGTGATATGGTATCTCATTGTGGTTTTGATTTGCATTTCTCTGATGGCTAGAGATAGTGAGCATTTCCTCATGTGTCTGTTGGCTGCTTGAATGTCTTCTTTGGTGAAGTGCCTGTTCATTTCCTTTACCCATTTTTTAATTGGATTATTTGTATTTTGTTGTAGAGGTATTGGGTTTTCTTGTAGATTTTAGAGATTAGGCCTTTGTCTGATTTGTAATAGCCCCAAATTTTTCCCAGTCTTAGGTTTCTTTTTGCACTTCTGGTGAAGTCTTTTGATGAGCATAAATGTTTAATTTTTAAAAGATCCCAGTTATATTGCTTATCCTCTGGAGTTTATGTGTTGTTTGTTGTGATTTATATCCTGTTAATGCCATGTATTAGGGCCTCTAGTGTTGATCCTATTTTTTCTTCTATGAACTGCATGGTTTTTGGCATTGTATTTTGATCTTTGATCTACTTTGAGTTTGTTTTTGTATATGCCATGAGGCGTGGGCAGATGGACATCCACTTTTGCCAGCATCATTTGTTGAAAAGACTGTCTTTTCCCTATTTGATGGGCTTTGCGCCCTTGCTGAAGATCAGGTGACAATGAACAAAAAAAACCCATTGCCATCGAGTCGATTCTGACTCCTAGCGACCCTATACAGGACAGAGTAGAACTGCCCCATAAGGTTTCCAAAGAGCACCTGGTGGATTTCAACTGCCAACCTTTTGGTGAGCAGCGATAACTCTTAGCCACCAGGATTTCCCAGGTGACAATAAGTGGATGGATTTACTTCTGGGTTCTCAATTCTCTTCCACTGGTCAAAGTATCTTTCATTGTACCAGTATCAGGCAGTTTTGAATACCATAACTGTATAGTAGGTTCTGAGGTCAAGTAGTGCAAGTCCTCCTACTATCTTCTTCTTCAATAGTGCTTTACTTCTCCAGGGCTTCTTCCCTTTCCATATAAAGTTAATGACACTTTTTTCCATCTTTTTAAAGAATGTTGTTGGTATTTGGGTCAATATTGCATTGTATTTGTAAATTGCTTTGGATAGAATTGCCATTTTCACAATGTTGAGTCTACCTATCCATGAGAGTGTATGTTTTTCAATTTATGTAGATTTCTTTTGGTTTCTTGCAGCACTGTTTTGTAGGTTTCTTTGTATAGGTCTTTTACATCCCTGGTTAGAATTATTCCCATGTATTTTATTTTTTTAGGGGCCATTATAAATGGGGTTATTTTCCTGACTTCTTTTTCATCATTCTCTTTATTGGTGTGTAGGAATTCAACCAATTTTTGTGTGTTTATCTTGTATCCGGCTGCTCTGCTGAATCTATTAGTTCCAGTTGTTTTCTTGTGGAGTCTCTTGGGTTTTCTATGTATAGTATCATATCATCTGCAAATACATACAGTTTAACTTCTTCATTACCAATTTGGATGCTCTTTATTTCTGTTTCTTGCCTTATTGCTCTAGCTACGGCCATTGGTTTTGCATAGATACCCTTTATTATGTTGAGAAATTTTCCTACTATATCTATTTTGTTGAGAGTTTTTGTCAGGAATGGGTGTTGGACTTTGTCAAATGCCTTTTCTGTGTCCATTAAGATGATCATGTGATTCTTTTTCTTCCTTTGTTTATGTGGTGGGTTACATTGATTTTCTGATGTTGAACCATCCTTGCATAACTGGTATGAGTCCTACTTGGTCATGGTGCATTATTTTTTTTGATACGATGCTGAATTCTATTGGCTAGAATTTTGTTGAAAATTTTGCGTCTATGTTCATGAGAGATATTGGTCTGTAATTTTCTTTTTTTGTGGTGTCTTTGCCTGGTTTTGGTATCAGGCTTATGCTGGCTTCATAGAATGAATTCAGAAGTATTGCTTCCTTTTCTATGTTCTCAAACAGTTTAAGTAGTACTGGTGTAAGCTCTTCTCTGAATGTTTGGTAGAATTCTCCTGTAAAGCCATCTGATCCAGGGCTTTTTTTTCATTGGGAGTTTTTTTTTTTTTTTTTTTTTTAATCCTTTCAACCTCTTCTCTAGTTATGGGCCTGTTCAGGTTTTCAACATCATTTTGTTAGTTTGGGTAGGTAGTTTGTTTCTAGAAATTTGTCCGTTTCTTCTAGGTTTTCAAATTTGCTAGAGTAAAATGTTTCATAGTACTGTATTATGACCCTTTTATTCCAGTTGAGTCTGTTGTAATGTCCCCCATTTCATTTGTTATTTGGGTTATTTATGTCCTTTCCTGTTTTTCTTTTGTCAGTGTGGCCAGTAGTTTGCCGATTTTGTTGATCCTTTCAAAGAACCAACTTTCAGTTTTGTTGATTCTTTCTATTGTTTTCTATTCTCTATTTCATTCATTTCTCCTCTGATCTTTATTATTTCCTTTCTTCTGTGGGCTGTGGGCTTCTTTTGCTGTTCTCTTTCTATTTGTTCAAGTTGTGTAGCTAATGTTTTGATTTTGTCTCTTCTTTTTTGTTGGGCTCATCTAGTGCTATAAATTGACCTCTGAGGACAGTCTTTGCTGTGTCCCAAGTATTTTGGTATGATGTGTTTTCATTCTTGTTTGATTCTAGGAACTTTTTGATGTGATCTCTGATTTCTTCTATTACCCAGTGGTTTTTAAGCAGGGTGTTATTCAGTTTCCATGTAATTGATTTTATTTTTTCTTACTCTTCCTGTTGTTAATTTCTACTTTGATGGCATTGTGGTCAGAGAAGATACTTTCTATTACTTCTGTGCTTTGGATTTTGTTGAGGGTTGTTCTGTGGCTTAAGATGTGGTCTATTCTGGAGAACATTCCACGTGCATTGGAAAAGAATGTGCACTTTGCAGCTGTGGGGTGGAGTATTCTATATATGACTATGAGGTCAATTTGGCTGATTGTGTTCTTTAGGTTTTCTGTATCTTTGTTGAGTTTCTTTCTAGATGTTCTGTCCTTTACCAAGAGTAGTGTGTTGAAGTCTCCTACTGGTATCGTGGAACTGCCAATTTCTCTTTTCAGTTCTGTTAGAGTTTATGTATTTTGGAGCCCTGATTAAGTCTTCATGATGGATTGTCTCTTTAATCATTATATAGTGCCCTTTTTTGTCTTTTATGGTGGATTTTGTTTTAAAGTCTATTTTATCTGAGATTAGTATTGCCACTCTTGCTCTTTTTTTGGTAGTTGTTTGCTTGATATATTTTTTTCCATCCTTTGATTTTTAATAAATTTACATCTTTGTTTCTAAGGTGTGTCTCTTGTAGACAGCATATTAATGGATCCCGTTTTTTCATCCATTCTGTCACTCAATGTCTCTTTATGGGTGCATTTAGGCTATTTTCATTTAGTGTAATTATTGATAGGTGTGAGTTTATTGCTGTCATTTTGTAGTGCTTTTTTTTTGTATGTGGTGCTAACGTTTTCTTTGTTCCTCTTACTCTCCTGTGCTGAATTCCTTTTGTTTGTGGATTTCTTTTGTTTTTATTAAGACTTTATGCTTTTGTTCTTTATTTTGATGAGTAGGTTTGTTAACTTTCTTTGTGGTTACCTTGAAATTTACCCTTATTTTCCTAGGTTTGAACCAGTCTGTTATTACTTGGTATCACCTTGCCTTCCTCTCCATTAGAAAGTTCTATGCCTATGGTGTTTATTCCCTCTATTATTGTTCTGACCTTATTGTCATTTACAGATTAACCTCTCTGCTTCCCTGTTGCAATTCTTTTGGCTTTGGATAGTCCATGAGATTTCATTTTCTAGGTTCGTGTCTGGCTGTTACACTCTTGCCTCCTAGATTCAGGCTGTGGTCTGATGGTGTTTTTCTCAGACCAAAGAACTCCCTTTAATAATTCTTGTAGGTTTGGTTTGGTTTTTACATATTCCCTTAATTTCTGTTTGTCTGGGAATGTCTTAATTTCACCATCATATTTGAATGAATATAGGGTTGCTATGAGTCGGTTTTTTATTTGAATGAAAGCTTGCAGGATATATTATTCATGGTTATCAATTTCTTCCTTTCAAGGTTTTATATATGTCATCCCATTGTCTTCTTGCCTGCACGGTTTCTGCCAAATAATCAGAGCCTAGTCTTATTGTTTCTCCTCTATATGACACTTTTTGTTTTTCTCAAGCTACTCTCAGGGTTTTTTCTTTGTCTTTGGTTGTAGCAAGTGTGATTATGATATGCCTTGGTAATTCACTTTTGGGATCTATCGTATATGGGGTTCGCTGAGCTTCTTGGATGGTCAGGTTTTCGTCATTCATGATATTAGGGAACTTTCTGTCAGCAATTCTTGGCTGTATTTCACATAATTCTCAGGGTTTCTTCATTCTTTTTTTCTGATTTTCTTCAAACAGAGTTGTATCCAAGTGTTTGTCTTCAATTTCACTGATCCTGTTCTCCATCATTTCAAACCTGCTCCTCAGCTCTTCTATGTTACTGTCCATTTCTGAAATCTGGTTGGTTATCTTTTGGACTTCTAATTGTTGTTTTGTATGATTTCCAGTTGTGAATTTATTTTGGCATTTTTTTCCTATATTATTTTTTCTGAACTCTTCCATTTTTTTGTCTGTATTTTCCATGAATTTGTCTATTTTTTCCTCATTTTTGTCTGCTTTTTGCTTCAACTTTTGAATAGCTCTGAATATTAGAGATTTGAATTTCCTGTCAGGTAGTTCTAGTGCCTTTTCTTCTACTGGAAAGTCATCTGGTTTTTTATTTTGGATGACTACTGGAATGATTCTGTCCTTTTTTTAAAGATGTTTTGATATTGTCTGTTATCTTCAGGACATTCAGCAGTTATTTTGTTCCTTTCCTGATTGCAGATTTGTTTGCTTTGTTTTGGTTTTTTGTTTTATTTGGTTATATCTGAGTTGGAGGGCTGTGCATTCTTTGTTATTTGCTCATCTGTTGTCATGATACTTTTCACTTTCTTGTCCAATGGGCTGGACCAGTCACTCAGCTATGATGCAGCAGGGTAAGTTCAGTGGGTGCTCTGTCTTCTGCTGGGAACTTCATGAAGCTGGTTTCCTGTACTCTCTGTACACTGATTTGCAATGTGTGTGGGGTGATTCCAAGTGGTATGGATGCTGCCCTTCCCAGCTGGCCTAGCCACAGCAGCCAGTCAGGAAGCTTGAAGGTATAGCAGGGGCAAGAGGATGGGGGTTGGAAAGCAGGTAACACTGGTTGCTGGGTGTTCTGTCTCCTACTGGGAGCTCCATGAAGCTGTTTTCCCATCTTCCCTGTCAGCCTATCTCCAACAGGAATCCCAGATGGTGAATCCATGCTGTGTTAGCTGATTAGGAACTCAGCACGTAACTCTCCTTGCTCTCAGTCCTCTGTCAGTTTCTTATTCCATTAGGTGTTTGGCTGTGTTGTTTATCTCTTCATTTGATACTTCGGGTTCGAGGAATGATGCTTGTCTCTGTTTTACTTAGTTTTTTGGGTCTTTTCTGTGGAGGGATGACATGATGCTTATGTCTAGGGTGCCATGTTGGCTGGAAGTCTAGAAGTCATCACACTGTGATATTTTCTTCCTTCTCTGATCATCATGAGAAGATAGAACCTCAGGAATGAAATGAAGCATTTTTTCCAGGGACGGAGGGACATACATACAAGTACATTAGATCCTATAGCTGCAAATGAAATTTGGGGAAGACCTTGTGGAAGAAGCAGAAATTGAGATCTTGTAATGTGAGGAGAAATAGTTAGTTGGAGAAAGAGGAATCATATCTCCTGAACAAAGACAGAGTTGGTGGGCTGTTTGCAAAGGTCAGCAGAAGCAACCCACTCAGAGAATAGGCAATCTCAAAACCCTGTGATGGTCAGAGTATTGTTGCTGGCCATGCCGCCAGGAGGCTTAGATTCTCCAAGCATTCAGACTCACCATACTAACATAGGCCACACTTAGCACCATGCATAGAAGGATGTGGAAAAGGAACTACCATCTACATAGAAGGATGTAAGACAGGACCTACAATCTACATGGAAGGATATGGGACAGGAGCCACAGTTTACATAGAAGGATGTAGGATGGGAACCACTTCTACATAGAAGGATGTGAGAAAGTAGCCATCATTTACATGGAAGGATATAGGACGATAGCCACGGCTTGTCAGCATGCAGCAGCAGTATTTCTCCTCTACAGGAGTCCTTGGAGTCATCCACACAGCAGCTCAGCCCAAGCACATGAAAAGGCACCCACACTGCACAGATGCAGGGCCTACTGTGGATAAGAAGACTCATGTCCCCAAGAGTTAATATCTTATTTAAAAACTATGGGAATGAACATACCCAGCTATAAGAGTCACTGCACACAGGGGATGGGGGGTGGGGAGCAAAGCTATGACTTTCTATCAGGTATTTGTAGTTCATCCATAGTTCCTCCCAATTCATATACAATAATGGGCTATTTTTGCTGCAAGTAATGATTCTTAGTAAGAGTTAACATACTAGCCTTCTCATGTCACAGGCTAGAGCACTAACTGAGTGTTGGATTCTCATGAAGAAGCATAATGGGAGTATTAACTGTTGTCAACAAGGTCTTTGAAAAGTAACATGGTAAAAAAAGTTTTAGGTAGATTAGTCTGGCAATATGGTGCAAAATTGGATTAGAAGGAATGCAGGACAGAAGCAGGAACCTAGGAAAAATTGTTGAAATAATCCAAATCATAATGCAGCACTTTGAACAATGCTAGAGCTAATGGGAATAAATAAGAAAATATGCACTATTGGCAGGGAAAGATTCATGGCTGTTTCTAAGCCCTTGACACCAGCTTCAGGGACATCTGAGGATTTGACCTTTTGCCAATTCTCCTACTACATTAATTCCAGGAATTGTTAGAAGTTTACCCATACTGCACCTAAGATAAATGAGGACCCAGGCAAGGACTGTTTACCAGAGCAACCACCCATATTTCATTGTCAAATTGTTTTCAAGTAATGAGTATTGATGAAATGCAGCTGCCTAGGAGAATGAGGGCTAGTCACATGCACTTGAGAGGGCTGTGACACACTAGAGTAAAGGGGAAGGGACCCAAGAACCAATGGTCCCTTGAACTAAGGTTGTATGTACATACTCTGCCTCATGCTCCATGCCATGCACATTCCAAATGCAGAGTGACTGGGACACTGGAAACTATGCCTGGAAGTCCTGAGACCTCTCTTTGCTGTTTACTCTCCTGTAAACTGTCTTACAGAGCCCTGGTTGCATGGTGGTTAAGCGCTCAGCTGCTAACCAAAAGGTCAGCAGTTTGAATCCACCAGCCACTCCTTGGAGATCCTACAGGACAGCTCTACCTGTCCTATATGGTCACTATGTGTCGGAATTGACTCGATGGCTATGGGTTTGGTTTGGTTTGGTTTGGTTTGGTTTGGTTTGGAGCTCTTTTACAGCTAAGTACACCTGTTGTATCATATGGGGAATCATGTGGCATTTCATGAGTTAGTTAACACACATGCAAGGCCACTGTTGCTGGCAGAGCAGAATAGGTATTTGGAGACATTCTAAAGGAAGGAATGACAAAATTCAGTTAATGATTGCATGTTTGTTGCTGTGTGACACCGAGTCAATTCAGACTCATAGCAACCCTATTGGGTTTCCAAGGCCGTAATCTTTATGGAAGCAGATTGCCACATCTTTCTTCCATGGAGCAGCTGATGTATTTGAACTGTGGACCTTTCGGTTAGCAGTCAAGCACTTAAATTGCTACACTACCAAAAAAACAACCAAACCAGTCACTGTTGAGTCGATTCCGACTCATAACGACCCTATAGGACAGAGTAGAACTGCCCCATAGGGTTTCCAAGGAGTGCCTGGTGGATTTGAACTGCCAACCTTTAGGTTAACAGCCATAGTACTTAACCACTACGCCACCAGGGTTTCCAAATTATTGGATAAAAAAAGTTTTTTTTTTAAATTATCGGATAGGGGGATGAAAAACAATGAAAAGCTAAAAATAACACTGAGATTACTAGAACAGTTATGCTGTTGATAGATATTGGTGTGGATTAATCATTCTGTTAATCCAATTAATCATCCTGTTAATTTCAGCTTATGATATGTTTTCTGTAAAACGTTGATGGCACACCCAAATTGATCTCAGAAATGAGTGGGAGCTGAAGAGGCAGCAGAAAATCAGCAGAGTGGTGATCATTGAAGACTTGAGTGAGGAAAAAGGTGAAGAAAGAGATAAAAATGAAACTTTAGGGAATACTAGCAGAGAAGGAAAGGAAGAGGGAGAGGAACAAGCAAAGAGATAGAGGATTAAGAAGCTTTATTTTTATTCCTTTCTATAAAAATCTTCATAAATATTAGAGCTGCATTATCAGACACCTATGAACATTATCAGAAAATTTTAAGATAATGTTTCTTAGCTTTTTTGTGTCACAGCCAGTCCCCTTAATAGTCTCAGGAAATCTAATGGACCTTTTCCCAGCAAAATACACATACACATATTCATACAATATTTCACAATCAATTTCTTATGGTACATGGAGCCCTTGAAAGTGATTCTGGGGCCATTGTGGATAGGGGTCCAATATAAAGCTTCTATTTTGGAGGACTGTTACTACCTATGGTTTCTCCCAACACTTTACGACCACACCTTTCCATATTCTTGCAATGCTTTCCTCTATCTTTTTGTCTTTCAAGACCCATATCTATTCCCAGCCCCTTCATTAAGCCTTTTCCAACAATTGTACTCAAGTAATCTGTACCTTATCTGTAAAATACATTTTCCTCTAATACTATCATAAGAACTGCCTGCTTTTCCTGTCTAAGGACTTATTGCTGTCTCCAGAACATAAACTTTGCACATAATACCCTCTCAATTTTAAAATTTGTCAACATTATTTGGTCAAATTTCCCACTTTCTTCATAGAGGTTGGTCTTTTTATATTCCTTTCCAACCAGTGGTCTGTCTTAAAATAACATGCCTCCTGTAAGGTCTTTTATATATATATATATATATATATATATATAAACAGACACTTCACAAGTACTGTAGAACGTGGTCCTAGTTTAGATTACCCTGGAAAGATGTTCTTCAGACTCATTACAAAAATTGCCTTTGGGAGGAAAATTGAAACAAATGGGTCAGGAAATCACATCTCTTTTACATAACAGAGGCAAGCACAGCCTTTAGTTAACTGAAAGGCATCCTATTTTTCTGGTATTTTTTTCCCCTCTAAGTACAGATGTAGAAACTGAGGGTCCCAGAATTTATTCTTAGCCCCATAATGCATCTGTGAACCCAGGTCTCTGAAGCTCAAGTCTAAATGAGAGTGGGCAGCTGTAGCATTTACAGAGCTTCTGAATTTGAAAATGCTATTAAGAATGTCATATTCCTGGAAGGAGATAACAAAGCCTCGGGGAAATTCCTTAATACGTGAACAGACCAAGAGTTCTGAGTAGTCATAAAGATCTAAAGATTTGATAAGAAGAGAAAAGATAATTACCTATGGCACATAAAATCCTCAGGAGCAAAGGAGTCAAAGCTAGCCCACCAGATGTACAGCTAGATGCAAAGGTAAGGGAAGATGTTAGACATGGGTATGGATTTGTAATTGAGAAAGCACAAATGGCTGTCCCAGAGGGACAATATCAGAAAAATTAATGAATATCAGAAAGATTAACGATTTTCAGTCGGTAGAAGGCTGAAATATTTCCCTGGCAACAAGGACAAGAACATCTGATAAACTCTATGTATTGCTATTTTACTCTGGCAAGCCTCATTCTGCTTTGGGACCAGGCAATTTGTCACGAAAGTGTGTTAAGAACCCCCTGCCTGCAGACCTCCAGTCTCAGGTGACTGAAATCAGGGTAATAATGACAGCTACCATGCACAGAGGAAACCCTGGTGGTGTAGTAGCTATGGCTGCTAACCAAAGGATCGGCAGTTCAAATCTACCAGGAGCTCCTTGGAAACCCTATGGGGCTGTTCTACTCCAACCTATAGTCACTATGAGTCAGAATCAACTCAACAACAACGGGCAATGGGGACCACATACAGAAATCTTACCAGGTTCAGCACGACACAGCACACTCTGCAAGAGGTCACATAAAGAGACAAGATCTACAGCTTCTGGAATAAGACAAGTCTGAATTTCAATATCATCTCTATGACTTGCCAGCTGTGTGATTTGGGGAAATTATTTGACCTATTTAAGCCTCAGTTTTCTTATCTGTAAAATAATGGTATTAACAATAACTGCCTCACAGGGTTGTTATGAGAGTCAAAGGAAATAAGGCATGCAAAGACTTAGCTCAATTCCAGGAGCACAGTAAGCGGTCATTCTCTGCCAGTTACGATTATTTAGGAACGTTAACTCATTTCATCCTCACGTGTGGTAGTCCAGGGAACTTGGACTCCTGCTGAGGTGCGTTACCTTACTACATCGCTCAAGAGATGCAGGGTTATGAAGTACAAAGAGCCAGAACTGGGCACCAGCAAAGGGCCTAAGATAAGTCCACAAATAAGCTAGTTTCTGCAAGTTTCGACTGAGCAGCAAGTCACATTACAATGAACTCTGGTGAGGTCTCAGACCTAGGGTGGCAAATACTTTCCATAGACCAATGCAAACGATGGCTATGGAAGTTCAGAGGCGGGAGGAATTATCTTAGGGAACGACTCCAACTGTTGTAAAACCTTAGCTTGGCCCTACGCTGGGGAAATTGAGAAATTGAACAAAAACTAAGGAGAGTTGAGGCCAACTGAGAAAACTAGGAGCTTCAGGGACAGAAACCATGAGACCAGCCTTAGAAACTGAGGAAAGATGGTAATTAATTAGAATTCTATTTTTAAAATGGCAGAGGTTTGAGAAAAAGGTGTGAGAATTTCAGGGTGGGAGCTGCATTTTGGCCTGAACTTACAACATGCGGTACCATGAAGCATAGCTATTTGCTTATTAGCAAGAGATGAAAGTAATTCTGCCTGGGTACAGGTAAAGCAGAGGAGAAAAATGAAAATATAGCCACTTATATGACTGGTAAATTTGACAGAGCAGATTGTAACTAGGCTGTCTACCTACTGCATTCCCTCGTATCTATGGTGTGTAGGTGGATTTATTACAACCTGCAAGGAAACAGATCACTTACTATAAATTGCGGATAAAGCATGTGACTGAAGGTGTAGGTCCCTATGAGGGGGACATTAACCAAAAGTGGGACACATTTAAGAAAGAGACAAGGAGAGGAAATCCCAGGTAACTCCTTAGATGAAGACTAAGAACAGGGCCAGCAGTGAATGTAGAAAATCTGTTAGTTGAACTCTTTTTGCCTCAAGAACAAGGAACACTTAGAGACACATCTTGCAAAAATCTCCACCTGCATCATTTACTCTTCTTCTGAGAACTGCTAACCTGCCAACCAGTCAGTCCTTCATACCACCTGGGCTCTGAAGCTTCATCCCATTACCATCAAGATCTCGGGCCTAAAGTTGGATGCCTTTCCTGGCCTCAGGGTGAGAGCGCGGGGAGGAGAAATGGTGGAATAAGATTCTGACAACAATGCCAATAGCATGGGGTGGGGGTGGGGGGGTCAGCTTCCACTAGCCTGCAAGGAAGGCCCACACCTGAGAAGTCCCATTGAGGGCCCTGATTGATGAGAAGATGGTCTTACAGGTGGATTACCAGACCTCCACCAACTGTCAGAGTCTCCATCAGGCTAAGGAGGACTGGGTCTGACAGCCTCACCCTACTAGGAAGGGATTCAGCTGCATAAGATGAAATAGAGCTATTGGCTGCAAGTTTCTACTAACCAGCAAGTCATATTACATATAACTCTGGGGAGATCTCAGACCCCATCCCCAGACCCTGTATTGCCCTGACACTGCCCCCCCCCCCAATTTCTGTTCATGAGCCAAGACTCAATCCACCTTGCCCTTATGACTCCTGCAGGATGTTGGGCCAGCCAGCCCTGCCATAGCATGTCTAGAAGCCAAACCTTAGCCTATTCCGTATCAGCAAGACTCTCTTTTCCAGTCATGACAAGTTTAAGCCCTGTGGATGCCGGACCTCACCCCAGTTAAACTACCAGGCTCCATCTTCTGTCTCAATTCATACTGACCCATCCTTATTGCCTCCAAGGCTAAGATATGGTACAACCAGAGCCCTAAAGTAATTACATTTCCAGGTAAGAGGGAAGCATTCTACCACATTCTATGGCTCATTTTAAGGCCAATTAAAATTGCTGTCATGAAAGAGGATTTGTAAGAGAAAAGACTTCAACCCTGGGAAAAGGCCACAAAGAACCTCAGTGAGGCTATAGCCATCTTCATGTCTGACCGTGGTGCTTATTGGAGACCAGAGGGGCTACAAATGCTAGCTCCAATTTCATCAAGTGGCCTCTTCCAAAGGAGAAATAATAAATAAGTAGAAAATTAGGTCAAGCTGAGAGAGGGAGGTGATGCTTAAAGTTATGTCAACTTAGCTGGGCCATGATTCTCTGTGGTTTAGCAGTTATGCAATAATGTAGTTTGGCAGTTATGTAATGATGTAGTCCTCTCCATGATGTGATCTTATGTGATCAGCCAATCAGTTGTAAGGGAAGTTTTCTCGGGGGTGTGGCCTGCATCTAATATATATATATGGGTATTCTGGCAAAGCTTGCTTTCTAGCTCTGGATCCTGCATCTGGCTCATCATCATTTAACCTCTGGTTCTTGGAGCTTGAGCCAGCCACCTGCCGTCGGACCTGCCGATCTTGGATTCGGCCTCTGCAGCTATGTGAGTCAGGAGAAGCCTCCAGCCTGATGTCTGACCTACAGACTTGGGATCTGTGAGCCTCTACAACCATGTGAGCAATTTCCTTGAGATAAATCACTCTCTTTCTCTCTTTACATATACACACACACACACATTTCGTTGACTTTACTTCTGGAGAGAACCCAACCTAAGACATGAGGTAAGATATTTTACCCAATAGTATCCAAGATGTCACAAGCCTGGTATAGGAAACATCATCTTGAGAGAAAATGGTGAAAATCAGAAGACAGCAGAAGCTGTCAACCTACAGGACAGTCCTGTGAGACTATTAGATTGCTAGAAGAAAGCTACAAAATGAATTAGCCAATGGAGTAAGATAGAGAACCATCTTCCTACGCCTCCAGTAGGCATAGTCTTGATAGTTCTCAAAATGAGAAAATACTTCTCTTCTATCTAGTATAGAAGATAGAAGAGAAGAAACAGTACAAGTGTAGTACAAGGTGCCTAGGTGGCGCCTGACAAGTAACTGAAAGGTCGGCAGTATGAACATAAACAGCGGCTTCTCAGAAGAGAAAAGTCCTGGTGATCTGCTTCAGTAAAGATTACCGCCAAGAGCACCCTCTGGAGCAGTCCTATGCTGTAACACATGGGGCCGCCGTGAGTTGGAACCAGCTTGACGGTAATGGGTTTTTGTTTGTTTGGCTGTTTTGCATGCATTACACTGAGCTGAGCACTATTATTAAGTACATGCATTTAGATATTAGATTAAATATGCATATATGTACTTTAAATATGTACATAAATCATTTGTCATTGTTATACAAAGGCATTTACAGTAACCTTTTTCAGTCCTTTTGTTAAAGCAGAATTCTTTGTTAACTAGCCCCTCTACCCACTTATAGGACAAGCACAAGGAAGTTAACATCAAGTATGTGCCATTTATTAGATTTAATCATGGCCGACTTATGTAAGGTGATAAAATAAATAAATAAATAAATAAAATTAGTAAGCAAAAAACTGTTGATCAAACAAAAACTTGACTCCAAAATCTATGTTGTTTTCATTATACAGACTAGGATAGATTTACAGTAAAAACAGTGGCAATTCTGCTCATGCCTTTTGCAATGTGACTTGAAAGCTCCTCCCATCTGGTGGTGGACCCCATTCCCCCAACCCTTGAATCTGGATGTCTTAGCTTGCTGTGACCAATAGAATGTTGAAGAAATGATGGTGTGCCAGTTTCATGCTTAGGTCTTGTTCTTGTGTACTTCTGCTCCATCTCAGAACTCTGCTATTGCCACATATACTGGGCTGAACAGTGTCACCCAAAAATTCAAGTCCTTCCTGGAGACTCAAAAAGTGACCTTGTTAGGAAATAGGATCTTGCAGATGTAATTAGTTAAAAGAGGTCATTCTGAAGCAGGGTGGGCCCTTAATCCAGTATGACCTGTGTCCTTATAGGAAGAGGAGAGGGCATACAGAGACAGAGACACACTAGAAGAACACCATGTAACTACAGAAACAGAGATTGGAGCGATGCTTCTACAAGCTAAGGAATGAAAAGGCTTGCTGAAAGCAGCTAAGAAAAAGGCATAGAACAGGTTTTCCCCTAGAACCTTCAGAGAGAGCGCAGCCCAGCGAACAACTTGATTTCAGACTTCTAGCCTCCAGGACCGAATAAATTCTCCAGGAGAGAATGAATTTCTGTTGTTTTAAGCCACCCGGTTTGTGGCAATTTGTTATGGCAGCTCCAGGAAACCAATAAGATTTGTAAACAAGCCCAGCCATGCTGAGGCCAGCCAACAGCCAGCAAATGCTCAACCTATGAGAGAGGCCAGCCACAGTCTGAAGACCCACCTATTTGATCCATAACTGACTGCAAACTTGTGATGGTGCCCAGCCGAGATGAGAAGAACTGCCCTGTAGTAAATGCTTGTTTTAAGTCACTGAGTCTTGGAGTGATTTCATATGCATCAATAACTAACTGATACAGTTTATCTTCCATTGAATTCTAATTCCCTGAGCATTGTCACTGGATCATATGCATCAATAACTAACTGATACAGTTTATCTTCCATTGAATTCTAATTCCCTGAGCATTGTCACTGGATTATAGATTACGGTAACTTTCTGTTAGTATATCTGCAAAATCGTAATCACAACACCGCACTCCCCAAACTCTCAGCAATGGACACTAAAATTGTTTAGGCTGCTTATATTGCTAAGATGGAGGATCTCCAGGAAACAGAATCATCAATGGGCACAACTTATTCTGACATGCTTTCTACAAAACCAAAAACCAAACCAAACCCAGTGCCGTAGAGTCGATTCCAACTCATAGCGACTGTATAGGACAGAGTAGAACTGCCCCATAGAGTTTCCAAGGAGCGCCTGGTGGATTTGAACTGCCAACCTTTTGATTAGCAGCCGTAGCACTTAACCACTACACCACCAGGGTCCCCTGCTTTCTACAAGTCACTCTAAATTCTGATTGGCTTCTACAGGTCAACAATTAGAAAGTAGCCACAATAAAGCAGAGATAAATGAGCCACACCACCTAGCCTCACAGATTAACAATAAAAAGTTGCCATCAAGTCGATTTCCACTCAGAGTGACCATATAGGACAGAGTATAACTGCTGCACAAGTTTTTCAGGGAGTGGCTGGTGTATTCGAATTGTCAACCTTTTGGTTAACAGCCAAACTTTTAACCACTGCACCACCAGGGTTCCTGCCTCACACATTAAAAGCGTGTTTATAGCCGTGGAATATATATGTTTGTATGACTATAGAAATTGGTAGTCATAGACTTGGCAAGGGATACAGGAATGAGAGTCCAGAAATCTGAGTTGTAATTCTAGTTTTGTTCCTAAGCCAGCTGGATGACCTTAGGCACATCACTTGAAATTCTTTGAAGTTTTTCTTGGCTATAGATAAAAAAAAATGGTTGAATTTGAACATTTGTAGACATTTTTTTCTGTTCCAATATTCTATAATGTCTCTATAATATCTAAATCCTAAACCTCTATTCTAAATTATCTCCCCCTTCCCAAAAAAAAGGACTTCAATTTGCCACCTTTTTTCATGAAAGTCCTCTTTGTTGCCCCTTGTATTTCTTGCAACCTTTTTATTCCTAGGTTTTAGAGCCTCCAGATTCCTGGTGGACTTGGGAACTTCCCATTTTCAAGGAAAATTTACCAAATGTTCATCATCATCAATGCCACAAGCCTAGCACTAAGAGGTCAGAATCCTCATAACTTCCTCTGCATTCAGTTTGAAAATAAAAAGAGCTAACATCTACTGGTTGCTTACAGGGTGCTGGGAACCCACTTTGCACACCTATTTCCTAGGAGATCAATACTATCGTTGCCATCCCTATGTTACAGGTGAGGAAACTGAGGCTTAGAGAACTAAGTAACTTGTCCAAGTTCTCATGACCATCAAGTTGCACAAATATATTCTAAACCAATAAGCAGGACTCTAGACACCACACAGTTAACCACTATGTTGTACCACATCTCCTCCACAATCCCATTAGTTCATAGGTTGTGTCTAGAGGACTTAATTGGCTATTATTTAATAACATAAGTAGAGGAGATGAGAAAAGGGAAGTTGAGTAGAAAGCCATTTTTAAATGTATGAAAACTGGAGGAAAATATGGAAGGAAATACTCTGAGAAAAGGTGGTTAATGAACGATTGGATATATCAGTTCACAAGTTCTAAATATCATACCCTGGTAATGGTAGGAATTTTTTGTTCTTGGTCTTTGCTTTGTTTTATCATATATTTGTATACATTTAAACATCATTCTTAAGTGCATATTGGAAAAACTGATATAATCATTAACTCATCAAGCAATGAATCCCCTTGAGGACAGAGCAACCTTTGTACCCTGGCACCAACACAGTATCTGGTACATAGATTCCCAATGAATGTTTATGGGATGAATAAATGATTCTTAGTAATGTTCTTTTCCCGACCACATGGAGATTGTGCCTAAGTACAACTTGTTCCCTGACCCAAGCCATGCCTCATATGTATGCAAAAGCTGGACAATAAATAAGGAAGATTGAAGAAAAATTGACCCCTTTGAATTGTGGTATTGGCAAAGAATATTGAATACACCATGGGCTGCCAAAACAACAAACAAATCTGTCTTGGAAGAGGTACAACCAGGATGCTCCTTAGAAGCAAGGATGGCAAGGCTACGTCTCACATACATTGGACATGTTGTCAGGAGGAATCAGTGCCTGAAGAAGGATATCATGCTTGGTAAAGTACAGGGTCAGCAAAAAAGAGGAAGACCCTCAGTGTGATGGATTGACACAGTGGCTGCAACAAGGGGCTCAAACATAACAAAGATTGTGAGCATGGCACAGGACCAGGCAGTGTTCTGTTCTATAGTACTTAGGATCGCTATGAGTTGGAAACAATTTGATGGCACCTAACAACAACAACAGCTGGCCTGGGAACTTTCCCACTTTTGAGGAGTATTTACCAAGTTTTCCTCATCATTAATGCCCAAAACTGAGAGGCCAGAGTCCCCATAACTTCCTCAGCATTCAGTCTGATTGTGTTGAAGGGGAGTTAAGGGGATGGTTGATTAAGTTATCCCTGTATTTGGATGCAGTTGATATTCCCACATTCCCTCCTCATTCCTCCTTTTGCTAGAAAATCACTGAGTATTTCATAACTTAAGATTCTGAGGTACATAATATGTAAATAAACATAGTACCTGCCAAAATTAACATTCTAGATCCTTGCTACAGTGCTCACAAGTAGAAGAGAAGGTCTATTCAGAATATTTGAGGAAGGTTGTTCAAGTTGATTGAGGATAGATCAAGTCTGTACTACAGGAAAGTGCACATTCACCCACATAATGCCACCTTTCCTGTCCAACTCGGTAGGAGGCCTACCTGTGAAATCAAGGACAAAGATCATATATCCACATAAGATGAATGGTTCCAGGTAACTAAATTACACCAAACTGGGATAATTAAGAGGCCAAACTATTTTCTATTGTCCAAAAAGAGCTTGGGGAGAATACAACAAGAAGGAAATTGGACACCTGCCTCTGGGAAAGCCCATTCATGCAAAGCAAGAATGTTTGTAATGATGTTATAGGGAGGAACTCAGTGAAGAGGCTGGAGACACCAGGTGCTAAGTTGAAACATTCTCACTCCCAATGATATGAACATGTTAGTTTTCTGCCAAATGTTCATATTATTCTGGTTCTGGCCTAAGTGTAGAAGCAGTGGAATGTATTCTCAAAAAGCTTAATTTTCATCTGATGGGGATGTTGATTTCTCACTTTCAGCCACACGCACATAAAACAGTTAGGTATCTCTGCCCTTTCCTAGAGTTCAGCACAGAATTGATTCAGCCCTGCTTCAGAATCAACTGTGAACATACCAAAATGAACAGATTTTGCTTGCTTAGATTCAATTTTTTAACTAGTACAGAGCTACATACAATTGGAAATAAGAAAAATGCTCTTTTTCAATGCTGAGATCCAGAAGTACCAACCCTATCAGTCTCTTCCATTCTCTGGATTTGTGATATGCTCTCAGAAAAGATAGTATACTCTGTTCTTTCTTTTCTTTCAAATGATAATATTTGCCATACTTTTCAAGACTTTTCCTTTAAAATGGAGCATACATTTCAAATTAATCAACTTTAGATTTTGTGATTACGTATTCAACATTTAAGAGCTCCAAAATATATAATCATTCTGTTCCAAGAAAACAGAATCAGGTATTTCCCACCTGCCTCCATTCTCTAGTTGTTTTAAATCTACTTCAGTGCTTTCCATTTTAAATACATTGTTGAGAAATTCTAGCAATAAGTGAAATTCTCAGAGGAGAAAATTACTTCCAATGTAGGTTACCTTTCTGCCTTAAAACAAAGACAAATTTACAATATGAGCAGGGCTTGGTGAGGACTCATCTTTGCCTTTTGCTCTTTAGCATTACAGTAGCACAACTGGGACTGCATGGTCCACTCCAAAGATGGTGCTCTTACATGCCTGGCAGATTGAATGGCTATGGATGGGTAGATCAGCTAAAGCCATTGGCTAGGAGCCTCAATTTTATTTCGTGTGGGCCTCTCCCTGTAGCTGCTTGAGCTTTCTCATAGCATAATGGCTTCCTCAAGAGGGAGGAAGCTGAAACTGCGGATATTCTTTAAGTATAAACTCAAAAGTTCCAAAATTCACTTATTCCATATTTTACTAGTCAAAGCAGTCACAGACCCATCCCAGGACCAAAGGGAAGAGACAGGGTTTCTGATGAGAAGAGCATCCTGTGCATATAGGAAGGAATGGAATGTTTTGAGGCTACTTTTGGACACTAGCCACCACAGTCTGGCCTCTACCCATAACTCATGTCCTTCCCATGCAAAAAATACATTAACACTTCCTCAAACTCCAAAAGTGTTGACTTAATGGAAGCATAAACTCAAGGTCCAGGATCTTGTAATCCAAATCAGTTCCAAGTAAAGATGAAGCTTCTCCATTATGGTTCCTTGCGTACAACTTCAATTCTAAGACCTGTGAACTGGAGAAACAAATTAATCAGCTTTACATACATCCAGCATAGGACCCGGAAAAAAAAAACCCGTTGCCTTCGCAGGGATAGAATAATTGCTGTAGCTCCTCCTGTTCAAAAGGGGGTTGGGTTGGAAGCTCATAGTCACGGATCCAGAGCAATTGTGAAATCCAGCTGGACATGTGTCACCAGTTCCTTGATGAGCGCCCAGTCCTGCTACATGGGAATAGTTCTCTGTTATTCTTGGCTCCATCTTTCCCCATAAGAAATAGTCAATATTTATAGCTGAGAAATTTCTCAGCCTGCTTCCTGCCCATAGAAACTTCAGGGCACCAAGTCCTCTTCTAATTATAAACTCCTTATTCTTTCACTTCAAGATGATATGATTCCTTTATAAACTTTGTGTTTCATATGTATAAAATTAGACAAAATCCACAATCACATTCCATTAGACAAAAGCCACACCACATTTCTTTCAGAAATAGAACTTTTTTCTACATTGAGCCCCATGTAAAACTGATTGGGGAGAATGCTCCTCAAATTCTTAGGAGCTCAATTGCCTAGTTGACAGGTGTACAAGGCACAGTATTGATACTATTAGAAATTTTATATAGCCTGAAGGCAGCACCGTAAATCTTACTGTAGCCTCAACAAATAGTCATGCTACTTTTTCTATCCCGTGTGTTTTGCCTTTCTTCCCCTGCCACACTCCACTTATTTTAATACATACCCCACTTTCTCCATACAAGATTTCTACTCCTCATTCCTGGTCCTGCTCAATACCACTTTCGGAAGCCTTCCCTAGATAACTCCAACCCTTCATCCAGAGCAAAACTCATTACTCCTTCTCACAGTGCTTTATGCCTGCCTACTTCATGGTGCCTACTGTACACACTCTGTTACAGTGTGTACTTTATTTATCTGACTCTCCACCTAGATGAGGAGTGCCAAAGGGGCAGTTATGAATCTTATTCTTCATGATATATCCAAGGTATAGATCCCCAAGACAAGCTTGACACATATTAGATCTTTATAAATACTGGTCAATTATTGACGTACTGATGGATAGTTGGAAGGAGAAATAAATGGATAAATGAGAAATACATGAGTAAGTTAATGAACTTTCTTCCTAAGCCTTGCCTTGTGCCTTATTTACAACTAAAACATTAGTCAGAATTAACATGAAACCCTGAAACGTGCAGCAGACTGGAGGTGAGGAGCAGGTGGTTCTCCATAACTACTCAGATTCCCCGAGTGGCACTTTTTGGAAAAATTAAAGAGCTGACAGGCAGACAAACATGACAAGTCCAGTGGCAAAACTCACAATTCCTATCAGGAAGATGGTTAAGTGCTCCCCATCCATAGACTGACTCTGTCCCATACAAAGAATGTACTGGATTTGTCACCGGTCAGGACTTGAGCTGGCTTCTTCCACTATATGAACTTCTGCCTAGGCCCAGGCTGGCATCACTGAAAGCTCTGTTCTCTTAAACAAGCCAACAAAAAGATAGAGAATATAGAATCTTAAAAAAAAAAAAAAAAAAAAACCAATCCTGTCACTCACTAATTCAGACATTAATGTCTATTGACCCCTCAGCCCCCAGCCATGGACTCAACTATACACACTCACACACAGACACATCCACAGGGCATTTTTCTCCTCCATATCCACCAAGTAAAAAACAAATGGCAAACCAGAGGAAAGAAACTCAGAATGTTTTGACAAAGATTGATTACTCCAAAAGATTCTAATGCACAAATGAGACAAAATGAGTCAAGACAAATCCCATCCTTGTGATTTTTTAAAATTTATTATAAATGCAACCCACCATCAATTTGAAAAGCAAACATTTTAAAACAGCGTGAAATAAAAGGAAACTTATTTCATAACCCCTCTTCCCTCCTCATCCATAAAAATCTCTTCTTATAAGTGTCCATATTTAAGATTTTGGTATAATTTGAGACATTCTATGCATATTTAGATATATATGCACAGACATATATTTCCAAATGCAAACATAAACATAAAAAAAAAATTACACGCATTGTTACACAACTTGTTCTTTTCACTTAACAATATATAGTTTATAGCAATTCTTTCCATATGGATTTACTGAATTATTATTTTTCATTCCTTCTTTCACACCCTCTTTTGCATGGTCTTATAGATGTAAACACACAGTACAGACATGCAAGTACTCACACACATGTGTGCACATGAGTATTTACCTTTGTCATTGTTTTCACTGTTTTAACAATTTGGTATTATATTACACATTTTCTGTACCTTGCTTTTCTGACTGAACAATATCTCATGAAAATTAACTACTATAACTCCTTTTTTTTTTTTGATGGATTGATTATTTGATTCCAAAACACCGTAAATATTCCATGGTGTGGATATACCATAATTCATTCACTCATTTCTCATTTGATGTATATTAATTTCTTGTTTGTTGTCATTGTGATCAATGTTGCAATCAAGATCCTTGTATAAAAAAAAAAAAACATGTCCTTAAATACTAGTGTTTTTATTTGTGTTATAAATTCTCAGGAGCCAGTTCACTGAGCCAAGTAAACATCATATTTTATTTTAAAAGATAATGCTAGATTGTTTTCCCTAAATGCTGTAACAACCCTAATTTCCTCCAGTAATATATGTGAATACTTTTTCCACGTATTCCTGCCAGGATTGTATATTATAGCCATTTCTATTTTACTAATCTAATTTACGAGACGCTAAATGCCATTGTTACTTTATTTTCCTTTTCCCTGACCAAAACTGAACTCAACACTTTTTCTTAGATCTCTTCTTCTGTGATTGATCTTTCCATAACCTTTGGCCCCTTTTTATTGTATTGTTTATCTTTTTATGACCAGTTTGTACACTACTTTTATGTTTGTTTTTTCATTCAGTGGTTTTTTTTACTACAGCTAGCACTGAAGAAACCGATGAGTATACCTGCCATCAGGTAGCTTCCACTCTAATGTGAAAAGATAGACAGTCATCAAAATATACATTGTATCTGAGGGAGATCAGTGCTATGGAAAAATATAAGGCAGGGAACAGAGATAAAAATAACTGGGGAGAAGTCCCTTTATCTGACTTATGCATTGAAAATATTTTATTCCCAAATTATATTTTGTCATTTCATTTGCTTTATGGGACTTTTATTTTACGTATTTTCTTGTTAGTTGCTGCAGAGTCAGCCCCGACTCATGGCAACCTTATATATAAAAGAACAAAACATTTGCCTGGTCCTGTACCATCTTCGTGACCTTTGATATGTTTGAGTCCCTTGTTGAGGCAATTGTGTCAATCCATCTCTCGGAGGTTTTCCCTCATTTCTGTTGACCTTCCACTTTACCAAACAGGATGTCCTTTTCTAGAGATTGGTGTTTCCACACATACTAATGGGGTCATATACCCTTTTAATATATGTATAGCTTCTAGGTTTCTGGACTTGACCAAAAAAAAAAAAAAAAACTAGCACGGTAAGTCCATACTTTCTATTTTCTTAGTTCTTTCAGACATATATCATTTCACACAAATTTTACCATTGTTTTTTGCAATTCAGAAAATTAGAATTACATTAAAGTTATTTATTAATCTTGGGATCATTGGTAGGTTTATATTGTCTTCACATCTAAGAACATGTTATTGTCTTTAGGTGCCGTCAAGTGGGTTCCAAATCATAGCGACTCTATCTATGTACAACAGAGCAAAACACTGCTCAGTCCTGCACCATCCTCACAATCATTGTTATGCTTGAGCCCATTGTTGCAGCCACTGTGTCAATCCATCTCATTAAGGGTCTTCCTTTTTCACTGACCCTGTACTTTACCAAGCATGATGACCTTCTCCAGGGATTAATCCCTCCTGATAACATCTTCAAATTATGTGAGACATAGTCTGGCCATACTTGCTTCTAAGGAGCATTTTCGCTGTACTTTTTTAAGACAGATTTGTTCATTCTTTTGGCAGTCCATGGTATATTCAATATTTGTCACCAACCCCATAATTCAAAGACATCATCTCTTCTTTGTTCTTCCTTATTCATTGTACAGCTTCGCATATGCACATGAGGTGATTGAAAACACCATGGCTTGGGTCAAGCACATCTTAGTCCTCAAGGTGACATCTTTGTTTTTTAACATTTTAAAGAGGTCTTTTGCAGCAGATTTGCCCAATGAAATGGATCCTTTGATTTTTTGACTGCTGCTTCCAAGGCAGTTGATTGTGGATCCAAGTAAAATGAAATCCTTGACAACTTCAATCTTTTCTCTGTTTATCATCATGTTGCTTATTGGTCCAGTTGTGAGGATTTTTGTTTTCTTAAGGATTAAGGTATAATCCATACAGAAGGCTGTGATCATTGATCTTCATCAGTAAGTGCTTCAAGTCCTCTTCACTTTTAGCAAGCAAGGTTGTGTCATCTGCATAATGCAGGTTGTTAATGAGTCTTCCTCCAATCCTGATGGCCCGTTCTTCTTCATATAATCCAGCTTCTTGGATTATTTGCTTAGCATGAAGATTGAACAGGTAAGGTGAAAGGATAAAACTCTAATGTACACCTTTCCTGACTTTAAACCATGTAGTATCCCCTTGTTCTGTTTGAATGACTGCCTCTTGATCTATGTACAAGCTCCTCATGAGCACATGTTCTGAAACTGCCATTCTTCCCAATGTTATTCAAAATTTGTTATGATCCACATGATCGAATGCCTTTGCATAGTCAATGAAACACAGGTAAACATCTTTCTGGTATTCTCTGCCTTCAGCCAGGGTTCATCTGATATCAGCAATGATATCCCTGGTTCCATATCCTCTTCTGAATCCAGCTTGAGTTTCTTATAGTTCCTTGTTGGTGTACTGCTACAACCACTTTTGAATGATCTTCAGCAAAATTTTACTTGTGTGTAATAGTAATGATATTGTTCGATAATTTATGAATTCACTTGGATCACGTTTCTTTGGCATGGGCATAAATATGGATCTCTTCTAGTCGGTTGGTCAGGTAGATGTCCTTCAAATGTCTTGGCATAGAGGAGTGAGCACTTCCAGTGCTGCATCCATTTGTTGAAACACCTCCACTGGTATTCCATCAATTCCTGGATCTTTGTTTTTTGCCAATGCCTTCAGTGCAGCTTGCACCTCTTCCTTCAGTACTGTTGGCTCCTGATCAGATGCTACCTCCTGAAATGGCTGAACATCAACCATTTCTTTTTGGTATAGCTACTCTGTGTATTCCTTCCTTCTTCTTTTGATGCTTCCTATGTTGTTTAATATCTTTCCCATAGAATCCTTCAACATTGCAACTCTAGGCTTGAATTTTTTCTTCAGTTCTTTCAACTTGAGAAATGCCGAGCATGTTCTTCTCTTTTGGTTTTCTTACTCCAGGTCTTTGTACATGTTATTATAATACTTTGTTTTCTTGAGCTGTCCTTTGAAGTCTTCTGTTCAGCTCTTTTACTTCATCATTTCTTCCTTTTGCTTTAGCTACTCTATGTTCATGACCAAGCTTCAGAGTCTCTTCTGACATTTATTTTGGTCTTTCTTTCTTTTTAGTCTTTTTAATGATCTCTTGCTTTCTTCATGTATGATGTCCTGCATGTCATTCCACAACTCGTCTGGTCTTTAGTCATTAGTGTTTAATGTGTCATATCTATCCCTGAGATGGTCTCTAAATTCAGGTGGGATATACTCAAAGTCATACTTTGGCTCTTGCAGACTTGTTCTAATTTTCTTCAGCTTCAGCTTGAACTTGCATATGCCCAATTGATGGTCTAGTCCACAGTTGGCCCCTGGCCTTGTTCTGACTGATGATATTGAGCTTTTCCAACAACTCTTTCCACAAATGTAGTCGATTTGATTCCTGTGTATTCCATCTGGCAAGGTTCACATATGTAGTTGCTGTTTATGTTGTCAAAAAAAAGTATTTGCAATGAAGAAGTCATTGGTCTTGCAAGATTCTCTCATGCAATCTCCGCCATCATTTCTATCACGAAGACCATTATTTTCCAACTACCAATCTTTCTTCTTTGTTTCCAACTTTTGAATTACAATCACCAGTAATTATCAATGCATCCTGATTGCATGTTCGATCAATTTCTTAGAACATAATAAACTTTTTTTTTCTGTTTTCAAATCTTAATTTATCCTTTAACAAAGATCTTGTAATTTTCTTGATGTAGTTCCTGTAGGTTACTATAAAATTTAATTTTATTCATTTCCTTGTTTT
Source organism: Loxodonta africana (assembly GCF_030014295.1). NCBI lineage: Eukaryota > Metazoa > Chordata > Mammalia > Proboscidea > Elephantidae > Loxodonta > Loxodonta africana. Next base: position 90,160,737 of record NC_087352.1, on the reverse strand, counting down.
TGATGTTATTAGTTAAAAAAATTTTTTTTTCCTATCTCATTTTATTACTTATCTTCGCTGGTTAACAACAAAAGTGTCTTTGTATTTACCTTTTATCCAGTCACCTAAAAAAAAAAAAAAAAAAAAACAGAATAATTCTAGCAAGATTTTATTATTGAATTTTCTGTTTCTATAATTTTCTCTCTTACAATATTTCATTGTCTTCTCCCATTAGCTAGAACTACAAAAACAGTGCTGAACTATAATGATGATAGTAGACATATTTTCTAAAATAAGAGTTTGTAATTATTGTAGCAGAGGGCAAAGTGGGATGGTGAAACAAAGACATAATCTTAAAGCTCCTAAATGGCATCCATCACTTCAGCTCATATTTCATTGGCTAAAGCAAATCACATGGCCAAGTGTGACTTCAGTAAGGTAGGAAGTATAATCCTTTCCTAGAGAAAGGGTAGTGGGGGCAGCTACCACAGAAACAGAACTTTAAGAAGTGGTAGCAAATATTTTGAAAAATAACTCAATGTATCTTAATACTCTATATTGGGGTCAGTAAACCACAGCTTTTGGGTCACATCCTGTTTTGTAAGGCCCATGAGTTAAAAAGAATGATTGAAGAAAATCAAAAGAAGAATGATATTTTGTGGTATATGAAAATTTTATGAAATTCAAATTTTTGTGTCCATATTTTTTTTAACAAAGTTTTGTTGGAACACAACCACGCTTACTGATTTATGTGTTTTCTGTGGCTGCTTTCATGTTACAACAGTATAGTTGAGTAACCATGACAGATATCGGTGGCCCTCAAAGCCTAAAGTATTTATTATCTAGCTCCTTACATAAAAAGTTTGTTGAACTCTCATCTATATTATATTTAAGAAGTTTCCTTACATGTCTTTTTTTAAGGATTTTTTTAAGTAATGTTGCTGATTTTTAAATGCTTTTTCAATATCTAATGATAAATTTTTTTTTCTTTAATAAATCAATGTAATAAATTTCATTGCCTCAATTTGGTGATGTCAAAATAAGCCCTACTTAATCATGATGTTTTAGTTCTTTCATATATTGCTAGATTCTATTTCCTTTGTACTCATAAGAGAACAGTGAAAATATAATTCTATATTATATTTTTATGATTTTATGTTTTGTTTTGTTTTTACAGTTATGCTGACTTCAGAAAAAAAAAGAAAATTTAATATTCATACTTTTTCAAAAGTCCTTAAGAGTTTAGATAACACTGGAATTATCTGTTTCTTAAAGGCTAGATAAAACTCAGCAGTAAAACAATTGTTTCTAGTATCTGTTTAACTAAGGAGCCCTGGTGGCATACCGGTTAAGTGCTCGGCTGCTAACTGAAAGCTCAGCAGTTCAAACCTACCAGTTGCTCTGTGGAAGAAAGACCTGGAGATCTGCTTCCATAAAGATTACAGCCTAGGAAACCCTGTGAGGCAGTTCTGTTCTGTCCTATAAGCTCACTGTGAGTCAAAATTGACTTGCTAGCAATGGGTATCTATTTAACTGGAGAATTTTTGTTTCTAACACATTTCTCACCCTATTTCTTCTACAATAACTGACTTCGTTTAAATTTTCTACTTCTTGGGTCAATTTTAGCAACATATATTTCTAGGATATCATTCATTTAAGGAGCCCCAGTGGTACAACAGTTTAACACTTGGCTGCTAATTGATAGATTAGCCATTTGAACCCACCCAGAGGATCTGCAGAAGAAAGACCTGGCAATCTGCTGCCATAAAGATTACAGCCTAGGAAACCCTATGGGTCATTTCTACTCTGTCACATGGGGTCTCTATGAGTCAAAAATTGACTCCACGGATTAGTCCAAAGTACTAATGGAGCACAACTACCACAGTCCAGTACAACTAGATGGTGCCCAGCTACCACCACCAACTGCTCTGACAGGGATCACAATAGAGGGTCTCAGACAGAGCAGGAGAAAACTGTAGAACAAAATTCTAACTCATAAAAAAAGACCAGACTGACTGGCCTGACAGAGACTGGAGAAACCCTGAGAGTATGGCCCCCGGACACGCTTTTAGCTCAGTAATGAAGTCACTCCTGAGGTTCACAATTCAGCCAAAGATTAGACAGGCCCATAAAACAAAATAAGACTAAAGGGGCACACCAGGCCAGGGGCAAGGACTAGAAGGAAGGAGGGGACAAGAAAGCTGGTAATAGGGAACGCAAGGTCAAGAAGGGAGAGTATTGACATGTCATGGGGCTGGCAACCAATGTCACAAAACAATATGTGTACTAACTGTTAATGAGAAGTTAGTTTGTTCTGTAACCCTTCATTTAAAGTACAGTTAGAAAAGAAAAGAAAAAGAATGCCTTTATTAATATCTAGAATAGGCAAATGTATGGACACTAAAGTTTATTAGTGGTTACCAGGAGCGGGAGGGAGAGGAAAAGAGGGAGTCATTGGTTAAAGGGCACTGAGTTTCTGTTAAAAGTGATGGAAAAATTTGGAAATGGATAGTGGCAATGGTTGCACAACATGATGAAAATAATTAATGTCACTGAATTGTACATGTAAAAATGTTGAAATGGCAAATGTTTTGTTGTATACATATTTACCACAATAAAAAAAAAAAGAATGCCTTTAGAAAATGACTCGAGGATACCCACCAATAACAACACTTTTATTACCTTTAAGTTTCAAATTTCTTGCTATGAAACTGCATGTATTTGTCTCATAACTATTTCACTAAATTCTGTACCTGTTGTTTCTTTTCTCATTGCTTAATCTTGTATGCCTGTGTTTTTTAATCTCTCTCTTTTTTGCTCTTTTTCTTAGTTAATTGGGTGCAAAAGTAAGAAAACAGAAAAAGAGGAAACAAATTAAAGTGAGTAACATATAAACTCGATGGTACTGGGTTTTTGGAACATATGAAATAAGAAGAAAGAAATCAAATAAAGTCATTACACTCCATGAGAACACTCCAAATTTTTATGGTAAAAGTTGGGGCAGTCATTTTGGATTAAAAAAATAATATCCAGATATATGTTATATGAAAGAAACACATTTAAAAGGAATGCTAAATAAAGGTTGAAAATAAAATACTGGGCAAAGAGACACCAGGTAAATGCAAATAAAAAGAAAGCAGTTGTGACAATATTAACATCAGACTTGTAGAGCTTGCTAAAAGTATTAAGAGGATAAAGAAAGATGTTGTTATCCAATGAAAAAAGGCACAATGAAGATGCGCCTATATAAATGTCTGTAAAGACAAAACAAAATACCATCTAAATAAATAATGGGAACGTTATTAGAACCGTAAAGAAAATGTGATTTTGAATTTGACTTTTGGTTCCCTCCCTTTCTCAACACTCATAACCAAATATTTGTTTTTCTACTATTACATGAAAACAACTCCTTGGAAACTCTATGGGGCAGTTCTAATCTGCCCTACAGGGTGGCTATGAGTCGGAATCAACCCAAAGGCAACAGGTTTGGTTTTTTGGTTTTTTTTTAAGATCTTTTATTCCCCCTTGTCTTCTCCCTCTCCTTATTAAAAAAAAAAAAAATTAAAATGCTTTTATTCTTTATCTTATCCCCCAAATGCTTTGATGTAGCTGATATAATTTACTATTTTTATTTCCAGACTATTACTGTTTCCCTGTGCCCTTCAATACCATATCATACCTTAGCCGTAACTAGAATAATACAAAGCAGCTCAATCAATAAAAATCTACTGAGCTCATACAGCCCTTGATTGCACACCACTCCACACCATGTGCATGTCGCCACACACCACTGGTCTTTGGCTGCCTGATTTTGGATCTTGCTCAGGTGCACGCTCCTAGCTTCCCAGTGCAGGTTTTGCTGTTATTTAATAGCCCCAAGCTTCATAACTACCACCTTCTACCTACTTCAAACTATCAGATGTTAGCTGCTGGTGGCCCTCAGTTCAGATTCATTTCTCTGCACCCTGCCCCCTAACACACTCACAGCTTATCTCCTTGGCACTTCCTATGAGCAATCTTATTATCCTCCCAATTCATTATTTTCAGGACACTAGTAATGACATTTTTTTTTAGTAATGACATCAAATCACAAACATTCCCATAGGTTTTGCCACCATACCCATCGTATCTTGGAATAAATATGCCATTTATATAAGATTCTAAGCACCATTTTATTATCCACAGAGATCTGTGTCTTATACAATAATTCTATACATATGTAAAGGGCATACGCATGCACAAAAAGAAGTTTACATCAATGAACCAATAATTTGAACAGCAGAAGTTGGGGCTCAATGAGGCCCCTGTGATTCAGTGTCTCTGAACAACTCTGGGGTTATTCCACAAACATCTTTTGTCACTTGAAGTTACTCCATAGGACATTAAAACATAAATTTCTCTTTGCTTGGAAACTCCAAATAAAAAAATCAGCCAACGGTTTGCGTCAATTTCTCTGAATTTCCACTGAGTGTAGAGCTCTGTCTGTGGCTAGCTGAGAACCTCTGAGTGTCTGTTTTAAGTGTCCCTTTAGTTTCCAGAGTCCCTTTAGTCTTACTGGAACACTGAGCATCCCACTTAACAAACTCAAAAAGAAGCTCATGTGCTTAAATGTGAAGTGCTATGCAGTGCAAACCTCAAGTTGAGGGAAAAATACTACACATACCACCTTTTTTACGGGCATTCAACAAAATAAAGACTTTAAAACCAAAATAGATTAATTTGGCAAACAGGCAGTACATGTTTTGAACAGAAATATAAAACAGCGACCAAGTGTGAAATACACTGATTTCTCTTCAAAGTGGAAAAAACTGCAATACAAGGTAAATTGCAACTGGTTACTGGATAATTCAAACAAAAAGCCTAGCAAGAGAGAAGGGGAGAGATGAGGAAAGGTCACAGTGCCTACCTTAAGAAGCTCAGGACCTAGCAGAGGAAATGGGCAAACAAACGGTCACACACAGGCAGGTAAGCACCCACACGGGGAGGGGGCAGGGAGCATCCCATTCATTCTGGGGGAACTATGGGAGGCTTGAACAGGATGCACATCCTCACACTCAGAGAAGTGTAGAAGATGCCCCACAGAGGGGTCAAGGAGGACTTTCGGGCAGAGTAACAAGGCTCAGAGGGGTGCACGCGCAGAGTACATTCAGAGGGCTGCACGGTCTTCAGGGTGGTATGGGTGGGTGAAGGGACCAGCTCCAGGCCTTATGAAATCAGAGAGGTAAGCATAGGCCATGTCCCAGAGAGTGTTTTATATTAAAAAGTGTACCTTCTGCACTACAGAAAGTCTTCAAACATTTTTGCTCAACTGCCCCTCCCTTAACAAGATTTTAGAACCCCTCCGTTAACATGATTTTAGAAGCCCACATCCTCATGTGAACTTCTCAAGTCACTTCCAACATTTTCCATCCTATGTTTAAACCCAATCCTATGTTTAAGTACCTGCAAATGATATAATTCCTGACATATTGTAAATATTAACATTTAAAAATTATTATATCATGGGTTATATCCGATAGAATCTAAATACCATACAATTTGATACCTACCCCATCACAAATTTTCAAAAATACATGAACCATCTCTTCCTAAAAGTTAGAAATTTTGCTGCATTTCTTTTTTTTTCTTGAACTTACCAAGAGTAACTTTCTCTTGCTTGAGAGTGCCCTTTGTTGGGCCTCTTGGTTATGTAAGGAGCTTTGGTGGCACAGTGGTGAAGTGCTCTGCTGTTAAAGGAAAGTTTGGGGGTTCGAACCCACCGGCCACTCTGCTGGAGAAAGATTCGGCAGTCTGCTTCCGTAAGGATTACAGCCTTGGAAACCATATGGGACAGTTCTACTCTGTCCTATAGGGTCACTGTGAGTGGAAATCAACTCTTGGTTGGGTTTTTGTAATGTAAAAAGAAGCCCCAGGCTTAGAAGGGACAGAAGGTTGAGATGAGATGAGGGGGAGCTAAATTCTCTACAGCAAATTTAGGGGCATAAGGGTCACCTGAGGGCTTCTTAAAGCATGGACTTCTGGGCCTGCCTGCACCTCAGGCAAGCTTCCAGGTGCTGTTCCTGCTGCTTGTCCCAGGACCCCAGCTGGAGGACTACTGCTTAGCAAAATCAAGTAAGGATGTGTTTTCCTTGGACAGATTTTTGTTGTTGTTGCTTAAAGGAATTTTCTGTTTTCCTCTGGCCCACTGAGAATGAAAGGAATTTGGGGAGACGGATCCAGCTGCAGAGGACATAGTAGAAAGGGTCTCATTCTGACAGGCCATACCCTTAGCCATGTGGTGTCAGGAGGGTGAAGGAGAGACGGTCTGAGGAGACTGACAATAAAATGAAAGCTCCACAATACAGCGACTTGTTTTGTTCATTACTAAATTCCTAGCATCCAAAACACTGTCAGGCACATTATAAGCTTTCACTAAATATTTGTTGAGTGAATAAATAATGCAGTGTGGCTGACGACTTGAGTTTCGTGCGCAATACTGTTGTTGCATTCTCCCAGGAACCTTGTGTTGGTGTTACTGGGGGAATAAAGGGAGGGCTGGCTGTGTGCTTGGAGCAGAGCAGAGTAGGGCAAGGTCAGGGGCTGCAGGCAGTGACAGATGGTTCAGGGCAAGGGGGAGATGGCGGGGCAGCAGATCAGAGCAAGTGGAGGCTGGCTGCAAGAGAATACTGATTATGAAATCCCCAGCAGCTATTAGACGAAGGAGCTAGACTTCAAACAATATCACAGAATTGCAACACACGTGATTTACTTTTTCTATCAAAGAGAAGGCCAGAAAATTTGGGATGCCAATGAAACATGCGTTAGGTGTCAAATACAGTCACTCAGTCTTATATGATGGCGCTGAGAGCCATTTCACCTCCTTGGGCCTCAGTTTCTTTATCAGCAATCAAAGTATTACAGAAATGATCTGACTCAAGATCACCACACAGCAGTCAGTTGCAAATTCCATGATTCACAGCCAGGCTGTCTGGCTCTATACTCCACATTTTCAGCCACTTTGATAGGTTATTTCCTTTCCCCCATCCTTCCCTATTGATTCTCCACTCCTTACTACACCCGTGTCTTAATTATCTAGTGCTGCTCTAACAGAAATACCATACATGGATGGCTTTAACAAACAAAAATTTATTGTCTCACAGTTTAGGATGTCAGAAGTCGGAATTCAGCATGCCAGCTCCAGAGGAAGTCTTTCTCTCTGTTGGCTCTGGAGGAAGGTCCTTGTCTCCTTTGAGCTTCTGCTCCTAGGCCATCTTCACATGCCTTGGTGTCTATCCTCCCCATCTCTGCTGTGCTCTCTTGTTTAATCTTTTTTATGCCTCAAAAGAAATTAACTCAAGATACATCCTACACTAACCCTGCCTTATTAACGTAATGAAGACAATCCATTCACAAATTGGATTATAACCACAGGCATAGAGGTTAGGATTTACAACATGTATTTTTCAGGGACACAACTCAACTCATAACAGCCTCCAAATGTGCTTTTTTCTGGAATGTTCTTCCCAACCACATCTGTTTAGCAAAATCCTGCTTACCCATCAGTATGGAACTTAAGCAATGCAGGAAGATATCCTCATCCTCACCTAAGGCAGAAATAAGTACTTTGACATTTAAATCCCCCAGACATCTTATAGATATTTTGGATGTGGCACTTGTCACATTGTGTTATGGATTTATACCTATGTGGTCCTTCTTCCCAACTAGACATGGAACTCTTCAAGGTCAGAGACTGTTTCATACAGGTCTTTATTCTCAGCACCTAACATGGTGCTAGGCACATGACACATACATATTAGGCATGTGCTGAGTAAATGAGTGAATAGATGGATGAGTCTTGGCCTTGCTCACGTAATGCATGCCACTGTCATGAGGATCAAGGAGCTAATGTGTGTGAAGGTGCCAATGCACAGAAAGGGCTGAAGGGAACAGGATGGGGCACACATATTCTATTGAGCATCAACTCTGCACCAATCTTAATTTCTGGGCTTTTATGCAAATGGAGGGTTCTAAAAATTTATTTCAATATTTGAGAACCCATTAAGTCTGCAAGTGGGGACAAAATAGGAAATCTAAAACTGCAAGAAATTTGCTTCTTATGTCTGAGGCATATGATGAGACATACTTAGGAGACCCTTTCCTGAAAAGCATGCCTTCCCTTTCCTCATATCAGCTATCCTTCTGCACCCTTTCACATAAAAACTGCTGAAAACCCTTGCTATGCTTGCTGTCTCCCCTTTCTCATTCCCCATTCCCTCCTCAAACAACTCCAGCTAGGCTTTGGGCTCTGCCGTCTCTTCTCTGGTGTCACCATCTGTTCTACAGAGCAGCCAGGGGAGCCTGTTAAAATATGAATCAGGCCATGGTACTCCTCTGCCTAAAGGCCCAGGGACTTCTCAACATATGCAGAAGAAAATATTATAGGCTTATCATCAGAAACCCTGGTGGCATAGTAGTTAAGTGCTACAGCTGCGAACCAAAGGGTCAGAAGTTCAAATCCACCAGGCGCTCCTTGGAAACTCTGTGAGGCAGTTCTACTCTCTCCTATATGGTCGCTATGAGTTGGAATCAACTCGATGGCACTGGGTTTGGTTTTTGGGTTTGGTTTATCATGGCCTACAAGTCCCCACCTGATCTGGCCTCTGCTGTGAGTTATTGCCAACTCCAGCACTGACGATGACAAGGTTCATGAGGAGGGCCACCACCACTTGGGAAAATAAAACAAATAATGATTATACTTGATGCTTTGCCTCCTCCATATCACATGTCCTCTTCCTCACAGTGGTTAAGTGCACAGTTCTAGACCACACAAACCACCTTCAAATCCCAGTTGCTCTGCCAACTACCTGTGTGACCTTGGCGAGTTACTCAACTTCTCCAGACCCTCGCTGTAAACAGGGTTAATAAGGTGACACAGGCACTGTGATGATAAATGTCAGGATTTGTAAAATACTTAGGACAGTGACAGTGCCTGACACATACAAATACTATGTAAATCATTATTATGACCTTGACAGCATATTTCTTCAAAGATCTTTGTGAGATAACTTCCAACCTCCAGCATTTTTATATCTTGCTGAATGGAATGGCCTTTCCTTTTTCTGTCCTCTATTTCACCTCCTTTCCCCTTGCTTTGTCTCCTAGGTATCTCTCTTTCAGGTTCTTTAACGTTTCTGTAGGAGAGAGGTAACATTGAGTAGGGTGGTGGAGTTGTGAAGGGCATAAATTTCTGAATTGTGTAAGAAGAGAAAAAAGGGTATGCACAGGATGTCCTTGCATGCTCCCGAGTGAGGAGGGTCATGGAACACAAGGCAGAGTTGTAACACTCATCATTGGTGTTGATCTACCAGTGTCTCAGCTGACAAGTTTGCTTTCAAATGTTCACAAACTGAATGAATTCTCATGGCTAAGTTATCTCTTTTAAATGACCACTATTCCGATAATTTCTCTAGACTGAGCTCAAATACATTAATTATCATGAAGATGGCACAGGCCTGGGCAACATTGCCGTGAGTCTGAGCCAACTCAACAACTAATAACAAGTTCTAATACTAACCACATATATTGGTATAAGATTTTGCACTTACCAAAGCATTTTCACAAACTTGATCTTCTTTAATCTTCATCACAACCCACTTTACATGAGCTATTGGAGACCCAGAGACCTGACAGAGTTAGAACACTAACCCATGTCTTCTAATTCTAAGTCCCATATCACTTCTACTCTGCTCCTTCCAAGAGATTTTTGCCTTTTTTCTTGAAAAAATTGGAGGAAGATGAGCCTGACGAAGAGTGAACTAAAATAGCAAAAGCTACTCTCTTTCCTCGGGGTTAGTTAAACCCCTTAGGCAACATATGCCCCCTGAAACACCTCTACATATCTCCTAAACTGCTGCAGTTAGCTTCCAGCTGCTTTCTGAGCTGCCCAGGTCTCCAACAGAGGGAACTTGCTTGGACTTGCCTTCTTCAAGAGCACCCTCTGCTCCCAGCATCCCACCATCTGCCAACCTGCTTGATGCCCCACTCCCTGGGGCCCTGCTACCAGTTGTTCAAACTAGTTAATCAGATCCACAGATCTTTGGCCAAGATGCTGCAAGTATGGGGTTTGATGACCAGTTGCCTTTTCTTTTCCAGGGAACACAAACAGTGGATTTTTGAAGACAATGCATAGCTTTCATATACTGTTACAAATATGTGACTCTGTTAAAGGGAAGAGGCCTGTGAAATCCTCTCATTTACACCCCAGAGCATGTTGCTGGGGCCCACAACTAACCACAACCAGTCACAACCCTGAAATGACTGTGGGTCTGTTAGAGCCCTGGGAATGCATGTGGTGCCTTAGAGAGAGGCCAGATGAGACCACTTTGTAAAAATGTGTTTAACCACCTGGGAGATTAAGCTCAGACTTCTGTCCTCTGTCACTTCCAGACTACCCACATCTTTTAGTTTGGGACTGGCACTAATATTTTCAGAAAGTACCACTAGTTAGGACTCAGCCCCAAAGGCCCAGGCCCATCCCCAAACGTGGCCCAATTGTAAGTTTAAACATTCAGACTGGTGTGCTTAATGCCAACAGTACCCCTTCCCTACAGGCCTTGGCAAACAGGAAACACAATTTTGCTTTGAATGATTACATTATCATTGGTAATTTTTGTGGTATTATAGAACAGAGGAGAACTGCCAGGACACTAGTGTCTCTTTTCTGTCTTGGCACGTGCTCCATTATGTACCCTGGGGCTGACACTCCCTCCATCTCATTGTTTAGTCTTGTGAAATGTGGGTACTGTGTTTCTTCCTTTCTTCATAATAAGATTAATGATCCAAATGTTTGCAAGATGTCTTGAGGAGTTTTCTGGAAATTTTAAAACATATTCTTCCAAAACCATTCCCCCAAAACCCCCAATTTATTTAATTCCTTGGCCCTAAAACGAAAAGCAGCTCTAAAATGATGTTGAAAAGAAGTGAGATCACAATTACACAATGTTTGCTGTCGTAAACATTAGAAGCAAACTCGTCTAGCTGAAGCCATGGAAATTATGTCTTAACCTAACTATTTCTTTCCATTTCTCTAACCTCGCATTGTCAGAAGCATGCAGTTCATTTCATGTGACATTTTTCAAGGTTATGATAACAGGCAAACTGTCTGCCGTGATGCATGGGTTCCGGGTGCGTCCCAGCCCAAGGCCTCCATGATGCTTCCCTTTCAGGCTTGTTTGCTCTCAATCATCGTGGCCAGAAGTTTCTGCTTCAGAGAAGAAGGTAAGTACATTTTCTACTAATTTCTCATCTTCTTAAATATTTTTGGATTATAAATAGGTCAGCTAGGAACAAATCTGAGAAAAGGTTATATTAAGAATCCCTCCTAATAGCTCATCTTTTTAATTATGGTCTTTCATCATTCCTGAGGGAGTACATTTCTTTTCTAATTAAACTATAACAATAAAACCTATTACTTTTTGTCTAGCTAAAGTAATCTTCTGTATTAATTAATTTATTAACTTCTCAATTTTCTTTAAATTATCATCAAGTTTTATTCAAGGACTATGGCCAGTATTTTTTAGGGGATTTAGGTGTGGAGAAAAGTCATGCTTCTTTTACTCAATCATGAGATTCACACTTTTACCTGATTAAGTTTTCTGTTGATGAGAGCAGAGTTTTGCTGCCATGGTGATTGGGGATTCCAGCCTTTATTGGCCAGCTGCACTACTGGCATTAGTGTCTGTGAAGCTGTGCCATTGACATATGCATGCAGGTCATTTATGGTGCTGGGGAAGTGTACACTTTCTCTGAGTAGCAACAGGGGATGTAGGACAAAATGAAAATTAAAAACACTATCCTTATCATATGCTCCTCCAAAGTGTTTATCGCTTGGAAAGCTGTTGGGTCAATGTAGATATGAGAAGCTTATCACTTTGGTTGGCTCTGTTATAGGGACATGTATTATCCAGAGCTGAGGTCCCAGTCTTTTCATAGGAAACAGCTATTCTTCATATTTTTATTTTCCTAAGTTGCTTTGAGATAATGCTATCCATTCTGTCAAACATACACATACACACATGCACACAAACACACACATAAACATATACACAAACACATATACATACACACATACAACCATTCACACAAACACATACACACATGCATGCACAACTACACACATATATACACACACACAAATACACGTAATACACACACATGCTTACACAGCCCAAAAGGGAAAGAAATGATTAAGTGGAAAGACCTGAAAGTAAAGCCTTGAGCAAGATTGAAAGGAGAGGAGCCATGTTTCGTTGGTCCTGAGCAGGGGTGAAGAAGGGGTGGTTACAAGCTCTGTTCATTCATTTATGCATTGATAAAAAATATTTAACGAACACATATGTGCTAGGCCTTGCTGCAAATGTAAGTCAGAGTATCTGCTGCAAGCCTCCTGGGGCTCAAGAGAATGGCAGACATACAGCTGTTGAGACAACACCTCACACTAACTCCTAGATGAGAACATAGATACACAAAGAGCTGTGGGAGCACAGAGAAGGGAGCCCTAATTCTTCCGACCCTCTCCCTTCTGGGGAGCTCATGCCAGGCTAGGCAAGGAGAAGGAACGAGGGCATGCATTAGAGGAATGGCGTGAGTAAATAGCTCTGGAATAATCTTAACTTTTCAGTAGATCTTTGTATTAGTTTATTAGTTTCCTAGGGCTGCCATAACAAAGTATGTGGGGTGTCTTGAGACAACAGGAATTCATTTTCTCACAGTTCTGGAGGCAAGGAATCTGAATTTGGGGTTGGCAGGGTCACAGTCTTTGAAGGGCCTGGGGGGACATCCTATCTTATCTCTCTCAGCTTCTGGTAGCCCAGGCTTTTCTTGGTTTGTGGCAGCATAACACCAATCTCTGTCTTCATCTTCATGTGGCCATCTTCCCTCTGTGTCTGTCCTCCTCTTCCTATAAGGCCACCAGTCATATTGCATTAGGGCCCACCCTACTCTAGTATGATCTCATGTTAACATGGCTAATTATACATGCAAAGACTATTTCCAAAAAAAGGTCATATTTGCAGGTACTGGGGGTTAGGATGGAAACCCTGGTGGCGTAGTGGTTAAGTGCTACAGCTGCTAACAAAGAGGTCGGCAGTTCAAGTCCTCCAGGCGCTCCTTGGAAACCTGGTGGGGCAGGTCTACTCTGTCCTACAGGGTCGCTATGAGTTGGAATCGACTCGACGGCACTGTGTTTGTTTTTTTGTTTGTTTTGGGAGTTAGGACGTGAACATATCTTTTGGAGGGACATAAATGCACCCATAACAGCCTGTCTTCTGCCCCCCCCAAAAATTCATGTCCTTCCCACAGAATACATTCACCTCATCCCAACATTCCCAGAAGGCTTAACACATTCCAACATCAACTCTGAGTCTAAAAACTCATTTAAATATAATCAATTCAAAAAGTCCCAAATCCCATCTTTTAAATCATCTAAATCAGGTATGGGTGAAACTCTGGGTATGGTCCTCCTGGAACAAAATTTCTCTCTATCTGTGGGCCTATGAAACCTATAAAACAAGTTCTCTGCTTCCAAAATGCAATGACTAGACAGGCGTAGGGTAGACATTCCTATGCCAAAAGAGAGAAATAGGAAGAAAAAAAAGCAGTCAAAGGTTCAAGTAAGTGTAAAACCCAGCAGGTCGAATTCCATTTGATTTCGAGACTTTAGAATAATTATCTGTGGCTTGATCTATCCTCTGGGCCTGCAGAGGTTCTGTTGGCCCCGCTGACTCTGAGTCAGACTCTGAGCCACCCTGGGTTAAAGTGGCTTTGACCTCTCAGCCCACAGCAGCAGTCCTGACCTTTTATTTCCTGGCTGTGACACAGCATCTGAAACTGAGGAGAGGGTGGCCCTGTCCTCAGACCTACACTCTCTTTTCTTAAATAATAACACATGTTCACAGACGAATGTTCTATTGGCCCATTTCCTGATATAGTATTCCAGCAGTTTGACAGCCTTCCTTCACTTCATCCCATCTATGTTCCCTACAGTCCAAGCTGGCGGCCTTTATGCTGAGGTGCTTGACTGAATCCGTAAGTCACGCACCTAATTTCTTTAGCAAATGTTTGTCTAGCCACACCTTCGGTGTTCTTTCCTGTGCATTCTTTTTAAATTTTTGCAATATGGATAAGCTGAGAATTTTCCAAATCTTCTGGTTCTTTTTTGTTTAATACTTTCCTCCTCACTTTTCTATTTCCTCTCACATATTACCATATGCAACAAGAAAAAATCAAGCCATGTCTTAGGCTGGTTGCTCTAGAGAAGCAAAACCAGTAAAGCATATAAATATATATAGAGAGAGATTTATATCAAGGGAATGGTGCACGTGATTGTAGAGCCTTGAATGTCCTAAGTCTGTGGGTCAGGATAGAGGTTTCTCCTGATTCATGTAGCTGCAGGAGCTGGCAAACACAAGATCGGTAGACCAGAAGCAGGTAAGCTGTTAACTAAAGTCCCAAGAACTGGAGGTCAGATGAATAGGAGCCAGCTGCAGGATCCAGTGCAAGCAGAAGGCCACAAGCCTTGCGAGAAAGTCCATTTATATCTATGCAAGCCACACCTCCAAGGAAATTCCCTCTCAACTGATTGGCTACTCACAGCAGAGCCCATCATGGAGGCCATCATATTATATCAAATCTCATCATGGAAGAGATCTCATCATCATATTGCTTCAAAACTACATCATAACTGCCAAACCATGGAGAATCAAGGCCCAGCCAAGTTGACACACAACCTTAATGATCACAGTCCACCCCTTGTCAACTTGGGACCTGTTAACAGCTCCTTAAACCATACATAATCTCTGAGTAAAGACAATTATAAGTCATACTTGTGCCTAACATGATGCAACAAACACATATGTAACTGAATGTGCACTAGTGCTGTTTACATCTTATATAAGTGAAGAAAACAAAAATATTTGATGCATGCAGAAATACTCCTAACAATTACAGTCCTCATTTCCTCAACTGGTCACATGGTCATAACTGGTATTTAGAACTACCTTCGTCCACCACCATTCTGTATACCTTTTGCCCTCAGCGAGCACCTCAGCTGGTCATGGTTCTTTGCCTGCTGGGATGACCCAAACCTTCGTTCCTGAAGGTTCTGGGAATTAGTAGTCATGTTAGAATTGGATTGCTGTAGTTTTCCATTGACTTTAATCATAGGGCAAGGTGGTGCTCAGAGACACCATAAGGAATTTCATGCATTCCAGACATACTCTTCTTTAACTCCATTATGTAATATCAATCTGGTTTCCTCTTAGTGATCAGGATCAATCACACCAGCCAATATGGTAACTCCCGTCTCTGCCTGTTGATCCAGAGGTATAAGGATCCCAAAGTGGCTGGTGGCATTCTTAGCTTCCAATTCAATGGAATCAGTGATGTGTCTCCAGGTAGAAGCACAGAACACAACGTTGCGGAGACAGGAAGCGAAAATTTAGGGAGTGGGTCACTAGGGGTAATTGTGAGTGGTGCCACTTACATTTCCATCCCTTGATTCCTGGGCCCATGAATCCTAGCTACAGAGAAATAGCACCATATATTGGGTGCTGGTTTAGAGCTTGTACAGCCTTCTGTAGAATATTGCTCCAACCTGTAACTGTGTCTTTAGAAGGCCATTCCATCTTTTCATCAAGCCAGCTGCTTTCGGATAATGGGGAGCACGGTAAGACCAGTGACTTCTAATGAGCACGGGCCCATTGCCATACTTCATTTGGTGTGAAGTGAGTCCCTTGGTCTAAGGCAATGCTGCATGGGATGCCATGATGACGGATAAGGCATTCTATAAGTCCAACAATGGTAGCTTTGGCAGAAGCATTGCATGCAGGGAAGGCAAATCCATATCTAGGTAAGTGTCTATTCCAGTAAGAACAAAACACTGCCCTTGCCATGATGGAAGTCATCAAATGTAATCAACATGCCACCAGGTTGCTGGCTGATACCTTGAGAAAATGGTGCCATATCGAGGACTCAGCGTTTATCTCTGCTGCTTGCAAATTGGGCATTCAGCAATGGCTACAGCCAAGTCGGCCTTGGTGAATGGTAGTCCATGTTGCTGAGCCCATGCATAACTCCCATCCTTGCTACCATGGCCCCTTTGTTCATGAGCCCATTGAGCAATCATGGGAGTGGCTGGGGAAAGAGGATGAATGGTTTCCACAGAACACATCATCCTATCCACTTGATAGTTAAGATCCTCTTCTTCTGACTTACCCATTGATGAACATGAGATACAAATATCTTCACTTCTTTGGCCTATTCTGAGAGGTCTAACCACATACCCTTTCCCAACACCTCCTTGTCTCCATTTTTCCTCTCGTGTTCCTTCCAAATTCCTGACCATCCAGCCAAACCATTGGCCAAAGCCCATGAATCAGTATGCAATCAAACATCTGGCCATTTCTCCTTCGAAGCAAAGTGAACAACCAGGTGCACTGCTCAAAGTTTTGCCCATTGGGAGGACTTGCCTTCATCACTGACCTTCAGGGAGTTCCCACAGAGACTGTAGTGCTGCCACTGTTCACTTCTCAGTGAAGTCTTGTGGAATGGAAAAGGAATCAAGTTCTTTGTTTACTAAATATTGACATAGGGCTGGAGAGTTGGTGTAGCCCTCAGGTATATTGCTGGTCTTGCCAGCTGAAGGCAAACTGCTTCTGGTGGTCCTTCAAAGCAGGTATGGAGAAAAAGCATTAGCCAGATCAATAGCTGCATACCAAGTACCAGGAGATGTATTAATTTGTTCAGGCAATGAAACCACATCTGGGACAGCAGCTGAAATTGGAGTCACCACCTGGTTAAGTTTTCAATAATCTACTGTAATTCTCCAAGATCCACCTGTTTTTTGCACAGGCCAAATACGTGAGTTGAATGGGAATGTGGTGGGAATCACCGCCCCTGCATCCTTCAAGTCCTTGATGGTGGCAGTAATGTCTTCCATCCCTCCAGGAATGCCGTATTGTTTTGGATTACTATTTTCCTAGGTAGGAGTGGTTCTAATGGCTTCCATTGGCTTTTCCTAACATAATCGCCCTTACTCCACTTGTCAGGGATCCGATGTGGGGGTTACAGCAGTAGGCGAGTATATCTCTTCCACTTATCCATTCTGGAATTGGGGCAATCACTACAGGATGGGTTCAGGGACTCACTGGACCTACTGTGAGACAAACATGAGCTAAAACTCCATTAATAACCTGACCTCCATATGTCCCCACTCTGACTGGTGGGCCACAGTGACGTTGTGGGTCTCCTGGAATTAGTGTCAGTTCAAAGCCAGTATCCAGTAATCCCTGAAAAGTCTGATTATTTCCTTTTCCCCAATGAACAGTTACTTTTGTAAAAGACTGTAGATCCCTTTGGGGAATGCTGGGAGAAATATTAACAGTATAAGTTTTTGGCAGTGTATTGGAGTCCTTCCTCAAGGGTACTGAACCTCCCTTTTATTCAAGGGGTTTTTGGTCTGTAAACTGAATCAAATCTGAGAATTCATTGAGGGGCTGTGACTCTCAATTCTGCAATTCATTTTAGACTGCTGTTCACTTGATGTAGAATTCATCCGCTTATATATCTCAAGTAAATATTTAGTATATTTCCTATCTATTTCACCCCTAGGGACACCATGACTAAGTAGCCAATGCCATAAGTCCATACAAGTTAGACTATTCTGATTACTGCTTTTACTGCGAGGTCCATTATAATAACCACGCCCACCTTGCCTTTGTCAACTGAGTGTTGCTGCATGGCACCTACTACCGTGGGGTTCAATCAGCCTCACTGTAGTTAGGTTTTTTAATTGAGTTAGGGCAGCTCCCACTGTCATATTATGCTGTTTTGGGAACATTCAGCATTGTCTTGTAAGGCATCTGCCTCAGGTGATGACCCACGCAGTGTCTCAGACAAAAGCTCTTTAGACAAAACTGGGTTAATTTCATTAGGTGGGGGTAAAGGGGCTAATGGTTTTACTGGGGAGGGTGGTTTAGCAGACAAACATGGCGTAATCTCTTCAGATGGGAGAGGAATGGTTCTGTTGGTAGGAGTGATTCAATGGAATTTAGGGGCTCAGTGTCTCCAGCTCCCTGATTATCTGCCCATATGTCCCCATCCCAAATTTCAGGATCCCATTTCTTCCCAATCAAGGCCCTCACTTGAACTTCAGACACCACTCGAGGTTGGCTATTGAGTTGGCATTGTAATTCAGCCAGTCTTTACGACAAGATCAGGCTTTCTTTCAAGGCACGATTGGAAACTTTGAGGTCATTTATGCTGGCCTTGGGCTTTGATTGAAGCCCTAAGCTCATCTCTTTCTTTCACCACTTTGTTTGGCAAAAGTAGGGCCAACTAACCAGCTTCCTTATTCTTCTCATTATGACAAAATTGTAGAAAGGTATCAAACACACAATCACCCAGAAACTCACCTTTCGCCAATACCTATCTATTGTTGATGATATTTTGTGTATTTCTATTGCCACTTCAGTGCCAGGGATTAGCAGTGCCCTCTTTACTCCTAGACCCAGAGTCATCATTTTAAAAGCTAAACGGGCTTGAGAACCAATTAAGAAAACTCATCTTTACAATTTTGTTTTTCTAAAACTACTCTCAGTACAAAATGTTTTAGGATGGGTTCTCTAGAGAAGCAAAACCAGGAAAGCATATAAATACGCATAGAAAAAAAAAAAGCTTAGAGAGAGATTTATATAAAGGAAATGGCTTACTTGATTGTAGAGTCTGGAGCTTCCCAAGTCTGTGGGTCAGGATAGAGTCTTCTCCTGATTCGCACAGCCACAAGAGCTGGTGAACCAAGATCAGCAGGTCAGACAATAGGATTCTAGCTCACAGACCGTGAAGATAGACAAATCTCAAGATCAGCAGGCCAGACAGCAGATAAGCTGCTAACTCAAGTCCCAAGAACCAGAGGTCAGATGAACAGGAGCCAGCGGCAGGATCCAGTGCAAGCAAAAGTCCATAAGCCTTGCCAGAAGGTCCACTTATATTGTACGTAGGCCACCCCCTAAGGAAATTCCCTCTCAACTGATCGAGGGGTGATCATATTATATTGTAGAGGTGATCATATTATATCAAATCTCATCATAGAAGTGGTCACATCATCATACTACTGTGAAATTACATGGTAACTGCCAAACCATGGAGAATTATGGCCCAACCAAGTTGACGCACAACCTTAAGGATCACAGGCCACATCTTCCATGCTTTGCTTAGAAATCTTCTCAGCTAAATATCTAAGTACATTGCTTACAATTTCTACTCTCCACAAAACAGTAGAACACAATTCAGACAAGTTCTCTCCCGCTTTATAAGAAGGATCACCTTTCCTCTAGTGTCCAATAGTATGCTCCTTATCAGAATCACCTTTAACATTCATATATTTCTACCAACAGTCTCATATTCCTCCAGCCTCTCCCATTAGCAAATTCCAAAGTCACTTCCACATTTTATGTATTTGGTACAGCAGCACCAAAATCTGTATCATCAGGATTCTCCTGAGGAAATATATATATGTGTGTGTACACACTCACACTGTTGTTGTTAGGTGTCAACAAGTCAGTTCTGACTCATAGCGATGCTATGTACAACAGAATGAAACTTTGCTTGGTCCCGTGCCATGCTCACAATTAGTATGCTTGAGCCCATTGTTGCAACCACTGAGTCAATTTATCTCCTTGAGGGTCTTCCTCTTTTTCACTGACCCTCTACCAAGCATGATGTCCTCCTCCAGGGATGAGTCCTTTCTGATAACATGTCTGTCTTAGGCTGGGATCTGTAGAGAAGCAAAACCAGTAAAGTGAATAAATATATATACAAAAGAAAAAAAAATTTTTTTTTTGTATATATATATACAGAGAGGTTTATATCAAGGAAATGGCTCACACAATTGTAGAGGCTGGAACATCACAAGTCTGTGGATCAGGATAGAGGCTTCTTTTGATTCACACAGCCACAGGGGCTGGTGAACCCAAGACTGGCAGGTCGGAGAGCAGGGCTCTTGCTCACAGGCTGTGAAGATCAATGAATTCCAAAATCAGCAGATAAGCTGATAGCTTAAGTCCCAAGAACCAGAGGTCAGATGAACAGGAAACAGCCACAGGATACACAGTGAGCAAAAAAGCCAGAACATCTGCCTATATTTGGATGCAGGTCACACCCCCAGGGAAAGTCTCTTTCAACTGATTGGCTACTCACTGCAGATTCAATCATGGGAGTGATCGCATATAAATACTGAGAATCATAGCCCAGCCAAGTTGACACACAATCTTAACCATCACAATGTCCAAAATACGTGAGACAAAGTCTTGGCATCGCCGCTTCTAAGGAGCATTCTGGCTGTAGTTCTTCCAAGATATATTTGTGTGTTCTTCTGGCAGTCCATGGTATATTCAATGTTCTTGGCCAACACCATAATTCAAAGGCATCAATTCTTCTTTGGCCTTCCATATTCATTGTCCAGCTTTCACATACATAGGAGGCAATTGAAAATACCATGGTTTGGGTTGGCAAGACAGCTTCGCCCAATTCAATGCATCATTTGGTTTCCTGACTGCTGTTTCCAAGGATGTTTATCATGGATCCAAGTAAAATGAAATCCTTGACAACATCAATCTTTCCTCCATTTATCATGATGTTGCTTATTGGTCCAGTTGTGAGGATTTTTGTTTTCTTTATGCTAAGGTGAAATCCACACAGAAGGCTCTTGCCTTTGATCTTCATCAATAAGTGCATCAAGTCCTCTTCACTCTCAGCAAGTTGTGTCATCTACATATCACAGGTTGTTAATGATTTCCTAGATTCCTCCAATTCTTATGCTGCATTCTTCTTCATATAGTCCAACTTCTAAGATTATTTGTTCAGCACACAGGAAGGACGCAACCCTGATGCACACATTTCCTGATTTTAAACCATGCCGTATTCCCTTTTTCTGCTCAAATGACTGCCTCTTTGTCTATGTACAGGTTTCACATGAGCACAATCAAGTGTTCTGGAATTCACATTCTTCGCAAAGTTATCCATAATTTGTTATGATCCACACAGTCAAATGCCATTGCATAGTCAATAAAACACAGTTAAACATCTTTCCGGTATTCTCTGCTTTCGGTCAAGATCCACCTGACATTCGCATCCCACATCCTTTTCTGAATCCAGCTTGAATTTCTGGCAGTTCCCTGTTGATGTACTGCTGCAACCACTTTTGAATGATCTACAGCAAAATTTTACTTGCATGTGATATTAATGATACTGTTTGATAATTTCCACATTGTGTTGTATCACCTTTCTATGGAATGGGCACAAATATGGATCTCTTCCAGTCAGTTGGCCAGGTAGCTGTCTTCTAAATTCCTGGCATAGAGGAGTGAGCACCTCCAGCACTGCATCCATTTATTGAAACATCTCAATTGGTGTTCCTTCAATTCCTGCAGCCTTGTTTTTCAACAGTCCCTTCAGTGCAGCTTGGACTTCTTCCTTCAGTACCATCTGTTCTTGATTATATACCACCTCCTGGAATGGTTGGTTGAATGTTAACCAGTTGGCACAATGACTCTTTGTATTCTTCCATCTTCTTTTGTTGTTCCTTCATATTTCAGTATTTTCCCCATAGAACCCATTAATATTGCAAGTTGAGGCTTGAATTTTCTCTTCAGTTCTTTCAGCTTGAGAAATGCCAAGCATGTTCTTCTCCTTTGGTTTTCTTGGTGTAGGTCTTTGCACATTTTGTTATAACAATTTACTTTGTTTTCTCAAGCTTCCCTTTGAAATCTGGCTCTTTTACTTCATAATTTCTTCTTTTCACTTTAGCCACGCTATGTTCAAGAGCAAGTTTCAGAGTCTTCTGACATCCATTTTTGTCTTTTCTTTCTTTCCTGTCTTTTTAATAACCTCTTGCTTTCTTCATGTATGATGTCCTGGATGTCATTCCACAACTCATTTGGTCTTTGGTCATTAGTGTTTAATAAGTCAAGTTAATTCTTGAGATGTCTCTAAATTCAGATGGAATATACTCAAGGTCATAGTTTGGCTCTCATGGACTTGTTCTAATTTTCTTCAGCTTCAACTTGAACTTGCATATGAGCAATTGATGGTCCGTTCCACAGTTGGCCCCAGCCTTGTTCTGACTGATGATACTGAGCTTTTCCATCATCTCTTTCCACAAATGTAGTCAATTTGTTTCCTGTATATTCCATCAGGTGGGAGCCCACATGTATAGGTACCATTTACGTTGGCAAAAAAAAAAAAGGTATTTGCTATGAAGAACTCGTTGGTCTTGCAAATTTCTGTCATGCAATCTCTGGCATCATTTCTATTACCGAGGCCATATTTTACAACTATAGACTCTTCTTTGTTTCCAACTTTCACATTCCAATTGTCAGTAATTATCGATCCATCTTCGTTGCATGTTTGATAGATTTCAGGCTGCAGAAGTTGGTAAAAATCTTCAATTTCCTCTTCTTTGGCATTAGTGGTTGGTGTGTAAATTTGAATAATAGTTGTATTAACTAGTATTCATTGTAGGTGTGTGGATATTATCCTATCACTGACAGCTTTGTATTTCAGGATAGATCTTGAAATGTTCTTTTCGATGATGAACACGATGCCATTCCTCTCCAAATTGTCATCCCCGGCACAGTATACCATATTTTATTTTCTGATTTAAAATGGCCAATACCAGTCCATTTCAGTGTACTATTGCCTAGGATATTGTTCTTTATGGATTCCATTTAATTTTTGATGACTTCAAGTTTTCCTAGATTCATACTTCGTACATTTCACATACCTATTATTAACGGATGTTTGCAGCTGTTTCTTGTCATTTTGAATCATGCCACACCAGCAAATGAAGGTCCTGAAAGCTTGACTCCGTCCACGTCATAAATGTCAATTCTATTTTGAGGAGGCAGCTCTTCCCCAGTCATATTTTGAGTGCCTTCCAACATGAGGGGCTCATCTTCTGGTACTATATCATACAGTGTTCTGCTCTATTCATAAGATTTTGGCTGGCTAATTTTTTCTGGAAACCCTGGTGGTGTAGTGGTTAACTACTATGGCTGCAAACCAAGAGGTCAGCAGTTTGAATCCAGCAGGTGCTCCTTGGAAACTTTATGGGGCAGTTCTACTCTGTTCTATAGGGTCGCTATGAGTAGGAATCGACTCGGCGGCAGTGGGTTTGGCTTTTGGTTTTTAATTTTTTCTGAAGTACACCTCCAGGTCCTTCTTCCTCATCTGGTATAGTCTGGAAGCTCAGCTGAAACCTGTCCACCGTGGCTTACCCTGTTGGTATTTGAAATATTGGTGGCATAGCTTCCAGCATCACAACAACATGCAAGCCTTGGTGGCACAGTGGTTAAGTAGTGGGCTGCTAGCCAAAAGGTCAACAGTTTGAACCCACTAGTCACTCCACGAGAGAAAGATGTGACAATCTGCTTCCGTAAAGATTTACAGCCTTGAAAACCTTACAGCCAGTTCTGCTTTGTCTTATAGGATCGCTATGAGTCTGAATCGAGTCTAGGGCAACAGGTTTGGGTTTATTTTTTAATATTGCTTAAAATAAATTTCTCTCTCTTAGTCTCTCTTTAGGAAAAAATAAAGTATCAGAATGAATCACATGATTGGGGAAGCCGGCAAGTCGAAAATCTGTAGGACAAGCCGGCAAGCTAGAAACTCCAGGAAGATTTCTATGTTACAGTCTCGAGGCAGAATTTCTTCTTCCAAGAAACCTCAGTTTATGCTTTTAAGGTCTTCAGCATTATCAAGGGTGAGGCCCACCCACATTATCAAGGTTAATCTTCTTTACTTAAAGTCAGCTGATAGTAAAGGCTAATCACATATACAAAATAACTTTACAGTAATCTCTGCACCAGTGTTTGACCAAACAACTGGGCACTACAGCCTAGCCAAGCTGGCATATAAAATTAAACATCACAGTCTTGTATCTGTTCCAGCACAGAGAAAAAGTAAATTTTGCTTCAGCAGTAAATCACTTGCTCACTGCCTCAGAGCAACTTAAGGTAATTCAACTTAAAAAAAAAAAAGGTGTAGAAAAGTAAAAGCCATCCTATCATTTATTTTGTTAATCTTTCCAGGTATATTACCATCTGAATGCTTTATGGCTAGTCAACTTTTAATGAGATCTTCCTATTCAGTGTTAGCAACATTCATTTTTCACTCATACAAATATTATTACTATATTTGCAAGGGGCCAGATTTACAATAAGGGAAAGGACAGTTCTTACTATAAGGAACTCAGAATCCATCTGCAGGGGGAGACCATGAATAAATACTGGCTGTGTGTGTCTAATGTGATTAATGCTGTTATAGAGATAAGAACAAATAGCTATAGAAACATACATGGGAAGCCATTTAGTGATCTTGTAGGGTGTGGGAGGCCATTTAGGAAAGTCTGCATGGGGAAAGGAACATATGTGCTGAACATGAGAAGGTGATGAAGAAAGTAGGGAAAGGACACAACACAGAAATAACTCTGTGTGCATAGGCTCAAGGTGAGAGAACGTATGAGCATACAGACAGCCACTGCAGTGTGAATGGATGGAACCCAGATGGACTTGGGGCTCAGAGGGTGTGAGATACTAGAAAGGAAGGACAAGGAGAGGGTGTAAATATTTTCTTGAGGGATTTGTGCTTCAATCTGTGGCTATGAGGATTCACAGTATTAGAATTTGGAGAATGGTTTTAGAGTAAGTGCTCGTGTCTTCCTACAATATGGATGTGCCACACATTGTGCTAGGAACACATGTAAGACATGGAGCATGACCTGGTGAAGAAACAAAACATATGCATAAAATAGAGAATAAAACAACCTAGTAGATGTTCAAGTGTCAAAATGTAGAGCTATCAAGTATTCCTGTAAGCTGCTAAAGATCCAGCAGGAAACATCAACATGGGTACGAAATGGAGAAAGGCACCTGGGGTCCATGTCTGACCATGAGGAGTTAAAATAGATGATGAGAAGAGTCTGAATTGGTGAAAGGTTGAGGGTTGTGGGTGAGGATGGGGGACACCCTATGCAATGTAGAGAGCACTGACTTCCATCTGGAAGACTCCTTTCCAGGCGTCAAGCCTCCCTAGCTATGTAAACTGGGACAAAACTTCAGCCTTCTTGGCCTAAAATGTATTAGTGTTGTCATTTCTGCCAAATAACCAGTCTAGTTGTGAATATCAAATAAGAAATTATACTACAGGTGGCAGTGCTCTGAAAAGTGTAAAGTGCTGTAAAATATATAAACCTGCAATGGACAGGCCTTGTCCATTGGGTTAAGGGTTATCCTTGCACTGCTGCCTTTCAGGAACATTAGGAAAGGTAAGAATGAGCCTCTTGCCAAAGTAAAAATGCATTCACAATCAACAATCAATGACCATGGAAGCAGCAGTCAAGAAATCAGATGACATATTACACTGGGCAAATCTGCTGCAAAAGACCTCTTTAAAGTGTTAAAAAGCAAAGATGGCACGTTGACCCAACCCATGGTATTTTCAGTCACCTCATATGCATGAGAAAGCTAGACATTGAATAAAAGAGACCAAAGAAGAATTGATGCCTTTGAATGGTGTTGGCAAAGAATACTGAATATACCTTGGTCTTCCAGAAGAACAAACAAATATATCTTAGAAGAAGTACAGCCAGAATGCTCCTTAGAAGAGAGGATAGCGAGACTTTGTCTTCCGTACCTTGGACACGTTATCAGGAGGGAGCAATCCCTGGAGAAGGACATCATTCTTGGTAAAATAGAGGATCAGCGAAAAAGAGGAAGACTCTAGATGATATGAATTGACACAGTGACTGCAACAATGGGCTGAAACATAACAATGACTGTGAGAATGGCGCAGGACCAGGCAGTGTTTCGTTCTGTTGTACATAGGGTCGCTATGAGTCTGAACCGACTCGACAGCACCTAACAACCAGAACAACAACTTAGACAGACATAAGCATAGATAAAAATATAGAGATATGCTTCTATGCCATTGAAAAATGGTTTTAATTTTCATGTAATATTCTATTACGTGGATCTGCCAGAATTTATTTAACTACACTTGATCAGCAGACATTTATGTTGTTTTCAGTTTTTTACTATTATACATAATTTAGTGAACACCATTGTACACACATCTTTGTACATATCACTAATTATTATTAGGGCCACAGAATCACAGATGAGTCAGGCTTTTGGAGTTATAAAGGCAGACAATGTGATTATACGCATATACATGTTTGTCTATGTGCATTGTACATCAGACAGGCTGTGCCTCAAACTTCCAGGCAGGCATTAGACTTCTAGGAATGAGACACGTACACCCACTGGTATCACCATTCCGTGTATGCTAAGTTCATCTGTGATCAAACCAAACACACACAGTGTCAGCAAAGTGAAAGTCTTTATTATTATTTATAGAAAGCAAACATTAAATAATAACAACAGATTCCCAAAGGAGAACAATTTACCCTTCCCCAAACTTCCCATGTTCATTCTTATGTCTGTGGTCAGGCGCATCGTGATTCAGGTCAGACACTGTGTTTACATCACTGCTGCCTCCAGCTACCACCATGCTGGCTGGTGGGGTTGGTGGGGGGGCGGTCTGCATCGTGCAAGATCTCCTGAGCCTCTGCCACCGGGTCATTCTAAGCCCCTGCTGCCGGCTTCTGCCAAGCTACCTGGGTCTGAAGGGCTTTCTTGCAGCCAGCCTACTTGGGCCCCTGATGCCCAGGTTGGGAGGCATGTAACCTCTGCAGGAGGCACACTCAGGCCTCTGCTCTGCTTGGGCAAGTGTTACAGCTCTTTTAGTTCCACCAGTAAGCTCCTCCAGAAGGCACTCAGATCTTGCTCCTTGGGCCGGGCAGACTCACCGCTGCTGTCTCTCATCATTTTAGCATTTGCTCTCTCTCCTGGGTCTAAGAGGTTCTCGACACAGAGACTTCAATCCTTGGTCCAAAGGATATGCTCTGCTCCAAATTCTTCTTCTTGATGGTAGTGAGGTCCCCCTCAACATCTATGAGATTGGCTCTTTTAAGCCTAGTAGGATGGCAAAACTAACCAAGCCCCTTGGTAGGCCATAGTCACCTTATGTGCATAGTCATAGTAAACTGTCTAATCCCTGCAAGGGTTTTATACACCTTATTTGCATAGTCTCAACTAATCATTTTGTAGGAGTTATAAGACCATGGTTAGAAAAGCTATTTAAAAGCAATTCACTGCATCTCAATGATATTGGTACTACTTCTGTCACATTCTATTGGGTTAGAGTGTGTGACTAGGCTCCTTTCTCCTGATTTTTAGCAGTGACACATTTTTTAACGAGGGAGTCAGATGTAATACTACATACCCATATTTAACAAAAATTAG
Organism: Loxodonta africana; assembly: GCF_030014295.1. Lineage (NCBI taxonomy): Eukaryota > Metazoa > Chordata > Mammalia > Proboscidea > Elephantidae > Loxodonta > Loxodonta africana. Next base: position 90,133,363 of record NC_087352.1, on the reverse strand, counting down.
TACCTGGACCTTAAACAACTTATATTTATTTAAATTTAAATAAATCAACTCTGATTATGATCCTTTATAGTACCTAATTTTATTTATAACTAATTTATAGCTATTTTTATCTTCTTTTCTTCAATTTTGATTTCTCTGAATTGTCATTGTTCAGATTAGTTTCCAATGATTAAAAAAAAAAGTTTGCCTTAAGTATTTTATTTCTCTTCTTTTCCGTATTTTACCCAAAGCAGAGGATAATTAATTCTCACACCTTACAACCAATTATCAGTATTTTGTTTCCTGGATGGTAGACTTTGGTAGCAGCATCAAAGAGAAAAATGACGCACTTCTAGGAGACTCATTACCTTTCTCAACTCACTAGGCTATTTTTTAAAATAAGATTTTATTGAGTTTTTGGTGAAAATTTACACAGCAAATTAGGTTCCCATTGAACAATTGCTACACAAATTGTTCAGACACATTCGTTACATTTTTCACAGTGTTTTAACATTCTTATCAATTCCCTTCTGGATGTTTTGCTTCCAGTCATCTAGTTTCCCTGCCCCCTTGCCCTTTCATCTTTGCTTTAGAGTAATAGTTGGCCGTTTGCTCTCATATGTTTATTTTTTAAATAGGCTGTTTTTTTTTTATTTGCACTAAATGAAACCCCAGAGATCTGGAATTAGTGAAAAATCTAATCCCTTTACATTTATAACATTGGGCTTATACTTTTTAATCATAGTAATTATTTCATAACTTTTATTTGTTTGAACAATATAGTGCTTTTTATCCTGAAGAGCTCATAGAATTCTTACTTTTAAAAAGACCATATATAACCAGCATGAGTTGCTCCACAAAGTCATGGTAAAAATAGTTATATTTCTTAATATTCTAATTGAATGTTCAAGCACCAGTCTGCTTTGTGAGAAAAAAAAAAAAAAATCTTCCCCTGGGCTGCCCTCGTTTCCTCCAAATTTTCAAAAAACGTAGAGGCTTGCAGAGTTTAAACCTGCGCAAAGGCAGCAATCTGGTGTTCAATCCATTACTACCCTTACGTTGCCACATGGTGTCGCTGTTGAGAACCACGCCTCTATGCTCTAACAATTTGCTGGTTCCGGTGGCCATAGTGCTTTGAGAGAAGGCGGTACGGAGCACTGCCAAGCAAAGCCACAGCTTGCAGTCCTGTCACTTTGAGTTCATAAGCAACCACCCCCAAAACTGAGTTTGACATTCACCTCCTTACCCTTCCTACAGGTGGACTATATCCACTGTCTCTTTCCCTTCCTAAGAATTCCCAGAGGTTGGGTTTTTTTTTTTTTAACATTTAAAAAAAAGGGTCTTATTTTAGCTCCTTTCTACAGACGAAAGTACTTTCTTGGTAAAAGCCTCTTCCATATTCGTCTGAACAAAAGAGCTCATTATTTCCTACATTTGCTGTCCAGAAGACCTTTTGCCCTGAGTCCAAAAACCCAAACCCATGACCATCAAGCTGACATCCTCTTCCAAGTAAACCTGTATCTGGGATTCTAGAGTACCTGCTACTTCCCTGTTCCTAAGAGAAAAGCGAAGGCAGTTTATTTTCTGGCACTATTTCAAAAGAAGAGAAAAAAGAAAATTTAATTTCTAGCAGAAACACTCATTTACTAATTTTAAATCAAACTTTATCCACTAAAACTTTTAAGCTCTGATATACAGCAAAAAAATGAGATCACTAACTCCGCTTTTTTAGTATTTCTCATCTCCCTCCCCAAACACATCTTTTTAAAAACACAAACGGTTGATTATTCAGACTGATGATAGTCACATTCTAATGCATCCACAGATACCGACTGGGCGCATCAGTAAGTTACTGAAGTGGATGTAAAGAAGATGGATGGAAGATTTGGTGCCAGCCATCTAGGGGATTGCGGAGTAGCTAGAGAAACAAGACATACACACTTTAAGTTGACCTTTTGCATGAGTACAGTGAAAAGAACCCATTGCTGTTGAGTCGATTCTGACTCAGGGTGACCCTATAGGACAGAGTACAACTGCCCCATAGAGTTTCTAAGGAGTGACTGTTGGATTTTGAACTGCCAACCTTTTGGTTAGCAGCCATAGCAGTTAACCACTAAGCCACCAGGGTTTCCAAGCACAGTAAGGTACATCCAAGTGCGAGAGAAGAACAAATGATGATGCAGAACACGAGGACAGAGAGAGAGCACATGGGTTGAGATAATGACCAGAGACATTTAAGAAGCTTGATTGTGACTCTGGGCTTAAAGAAAAGTAGATCTAGACAGAACGAAGAGATTAGAGAATTTCAGAGGGAACTTTATTCTGTAGCAAGGAGAGCTCATTGAAGAACAACCACCTTTATTGAACCACACTGTGTACCCATCTCAGGGCAAGGTAATTTACATGTAGTACTAAATAGAAACCAATCCAGGACATAGACCCTTTGAGCTAAGTATTATCATCCCCATTGACATATGGGGGAACTGAAGAACGCAAAGCTTAAGAATATCTATTTCTTTGATGCTGTTTCTTGATTTCAATGCTTATTTCTCTTGGACTCAAACAAAAAATTAACTTTCACGAAAAGCTTTTGTATTTTTAGGATGAATTAGATACGGGAATCACCAGTAATACCCGGATGATTAAAACTTAGTTTGATCTTGATGTATTGTTCCTCTTTTTCATAAACACACACACACAGATACCACTACTTCTCAGATTTTTCTTCCAGAAATATTGTAAATTTTCCAAGAATACCGGGAAATTTTTGAAAGGGAAAGATAGATGAGTAAGCAGATGGTGAGACACAAAGATATGTCAGAACTAAAAATATGAGCACACTCTCTCACAATCTGGTGTTTGAGGATCATCTCAGATCTTTTAGGTTATCCTTCCAGTGAATATCCTCAGCTCTTTCCTTATGAACATAACCAGCTCCTTTCTGGCAGAGTGTACCATTTCTCTGGAACAGAGTTAAATAAGAAAACAACCTAAATATCCTATAGACTCAGCCTCTCCACCTCAGTGACTGAGTCTTTTATCTTCATTTGCATAAGATAATTTGAGCAAAATCAATATCTATTTAGCTGTGTGTATAAAATGTAATTCAAAATCTCCTATTTTATTAGTAATTTCAATCAAGTCATCCCTAGGCAGCAGGGCAGCACTTTCATATCAAACCCCAAAGTAAATATAAGGATGACACAGGTGACAGTTAAGATCCATTGAGGGGAAAATATGGTAATTAATATACAACTTTTTTTTTCACTTGGTGGGAAAGATAAACAGAAACAAAAACCCTCTAGGGAGACGATCCCCAGCAGGATACCTGACAAGAGTAGGTGCTTTCAAAGCCCTTCAACTACAGCACTCAGCAATGCTGGTCCATATAAATATTAATGGGGTTATAATATAAAGTGAAAAAAAAAAAATCAGTGAGCTTCAAACTGAAAGTTCTCTGCCTTTCAGTTGATTCTAGAGAAGCAAAAGGCACAGTGGTACGGAATTCCTCCCCTGATTTTAATGTCAATATTAGCATTCGTCCAAATTAGATTCTCTGCTGCCCCACAAGCCACTGTGGAAAATACACATGCTTGGCCTTGGGCTAGCTATAAATCATATAAAAAGATTAACTTGAGGAAGGCACACAGAAATAAACCAAATAAAAGATAGGGTGGAAGATTTCACAAATTATTCCACAGCAATAAATAGTGTTCATATCTAAGGAAAAAAAAAAAGAAGCATCAACTAAACGCCAGTGGGTAGACTTGGGCATCCAATGGGAGATGCTGGGGAAAAACATTTCACTCTGCATGGATTGACATTTGATATCGCTTATAAAATGTCTCACAATAACCATAGAACTCTTTTCAATTGCTCAATCACTTTTATTATACAGTCCTTCAAAGTGTCCTAGCCTATTCAAGTCAAATATGGCTGAGTTAAAATGTGCACCTGGAAAGGTCTCAGGCCCTCCCTGCAGAGAGGTGACAATTTAAAAGTTATGGCAAGATGGACTAATCAGTTACGCATTCACCCTATAAACACCCAGGAGCTACCAAGGCTGAGTAGAGTCTGGGTGGTAAGCAGTAAGAGATAGTGGGGAGTCTGTACATAGAGAAGGGGACAGCTAACCCTGATGGTAAGCTAATTGGCTTACCTACATCTTCCATTCCACCCCTCTTCCTCACCCTCCATTTTTAGTTTCAGTCAGAGCCATTAACCTCTAATGTTTAAATAACTCTTCCCCTTCCAAAGAGTGGTTTCCAACACTTAGGTGACTTTTGCCTTGAACTGCAACTAGCGAACAAAATACTTAGTGAAGGACTTCACAGGGGCACTGACCTGTCAAAGCAGGAAGAGTCATAAATGTGGGTAGCACCCGCACTGCTCAACTTTCCCCGCAAGCCTGCGCTAAGGGAACTGGCTCCTCAATTGAACCTGAGATTCCGATTCACTCAGGACAAAGTCTATTATTTGGCTATTTTTAATTTACGTAAAACCTCACCTAGTCCTTCATGCTAGTTTTATAATTTTTCTATAGTTTCCTATTTTTAATTTTCCATCTCTTTTTCTTTATTAGACCATCTTTAGCTTATTTTATGCTCATTTTTTCCACTTTTTCTTCTCTCTTTGAATTCAAGATGAAGAAATAGGTGCACAAATCAGTTACAAGGACAGTTCATGCCCAGACAGAAAATGCTGTGTGCCTCTCTCAGCCAAACACTGAGGCAGAATAGGTGTACTGTGAGAATGAGCACTGAGACAGAAACATGAATTAAAACCAGGAAGGCCAGAAGGACATATAACTCAACAAACCCACTGCCGTCAAGTTGATTCTGACTCATAGCAATCCCATAGGCTTTCCAAGGCTGTAAATCTCTACAGAAGCAAACTGCTACATTTTTCTCCCACAAAGCCACTGGTGGTTTTGAACCGCTGACCTTTCAGTTATCTATTGATCGCTTTAACTGCTGTGCTATAGACACACATACATATAAAGTAAAATGAAGGGAGATAAAATCCATGGCAAGTACTTAGATGAAAAACCTACCAGGTGTTTCACAGGCAATAATCCAAAAGTTTGATGACACTGTATTGAGGAGGCTGTGGGGGGAAATGTACTCTTATTCATTGCTGGTGAGGGGGTAAATTGGTTCAACCCTTATGGAAGGCAATTTGACAATATCTATCAAAACTAGCAATACATATACACTTTCGTTCAATAATTCCATTTCTGTGAACTTGTTCTACTCATATATGCACATAAGAAGTTATAGATTTACGTGATTATTTACTACAACCCACTTTGCACAGCAAAACACTGGAAACAACCCAAATAACTACCAATACAAATATTTAAGTAATTTAGGACACATACCATTTAAAAAAAAAAAGCATTGCTGTTGAGTCGATTCAATTTCGGCTCATAGTGACCCTATAGGCATACCGTACAGCTGTAAAATAATACTAATAAAAAAGACATTTTGGGAAAGTCTGCAACATAAGAACAAGGCAAGAACACTAAGCATAATGCACTAATTTTTAATACAAAGGAGGGGGCTGGTGGCCATGGCTGCCCAGATCTCTGACTACAGGAATACAGTGGACTGACGGGCTACCTCCCCACTGCCTGGATCCCCCTCCAAACGGGCATGTTTCCCCCAGGCGACTTTCAGCCAACGACTGAGCACAGCAGTGTACCAGCACCCACGTACTCCTATAGGGCCTGTTGTTGTCAGTTGCCCTCTGACTCTGACTCATGGTGACCTTATTTACAACAGGAAACTTTGCCCTGTTCATCATCGTCACAATCGCTAGCCTGTTCAAGACCACTGTTGCAGCTATTGTGCCAATCCATCTCACCAAAGGTCTCCCTTGCCCTCACTGGCCCTCTACTTCACCAAACATGATGTCCTTCTCTAGTAATTGATCTCTCCTGATGTCACATCCAAAGAAAGCAAGTCAGACAGCGTTCTGTCATAACCCATAAGGTTTTCATTGGCTAGTTTTTGGAGATTATCAGGCCTAGTTTTCTGAGTCTGTCTTAGTCTGGAAGCTGTGTGAAAACCCATCTACCATGGGTGGCACTGTTGGTATTTGAAATACCAGTGGCATAGCTTCCAGCATCACAGCAGCATGCAAGCCACCACAGTACACACACTGACAGACAGGCGGTGGCTACAGGACATAGGAGTCCTCCAAAGGGCAACTTGGACTGGGGGACTCCACACTGGCTGAGAGTCATACTGCAATCTGGGACACTTCCTGCAGCTGCCAGCCTCCTCCTCCCAGAACCACAGACCTCCTCTCCCTGCCTCCCCCTGCTCCTCTCCTCCCACCCTTCCCCAGTATTTCTGATACTTCTTGGTGACTGCTTCTTGGAAGACCCTAACCAACAACTGGGAGTATAAGTACATAGTCATATGGGCTTGGATCTGCATAAATAAACTCAAGAAGGAGAAGTGCACTGGTCCCCTCTGTGAGGGTTATAATTAGACACGTAATACAGAATTGGGAGAGAGACTTTTTACTATTTACACATATATAGGGTTGCTATGATTCGGAATCGACTCGACAGTACTGGGTTTTTTTGGGTACACATACACAGGAGTCCCCGGGTGGCATAAACACTAACACTCAATCCTTGAGACAGAGTTGGGAAAACCATCCTGATTTGGTCAGATACAGAAATTTAAGATTTTTAAGTTATTTTCTATGGGAGCCAATAAAACCTTCTTATCAGCTGAATTTTTCACAGAAGCGCTAAGATTAACTGACTTCCTGTATCAGATATTCACTTTTGGAAACAAATCAACTTGGATTTAAATCCCAACTCTGTAATTTAAAACTGATCAAACTCTAGTTTCTTCACCTCTCCACCAAAATTCCTCAGCTGCAAAAGGGGGAGAATACAAGAGGATCTAAGTGAGATACACGGTACACAGTGCAGGTGGGCACATACAGGAATTCAACCTGTAATGGAGCTCCCTCCTATCAATAATCAATATAAAAGTCTCATTTTAGAGTTGCCCTGGCTCCCTTACCTTCTGCAAAGAGCATCTGCCAAGTTGAGCTGCATCCAAGTATTTGGGGCCACATTCCTTTGCTCCATGATGCCATTACTGTGATAATTCATGCTCCTCTAGATCCAGTCAAAACTCAAATGGGTTTTGCATTTCCTGGCAAGCCGTGTGTGACTGTAATCGTCCCCAGTTCTCTGCTTTGCCACTCATTCAGGGCAAATGAATCCTCAAAATTTCTTTCTGCATCCAGGTTTTTTTTTAATATAATTTTTATTGTGCTTTAAGTGAAAGTTTACAAATCAAGTCAGTCTCTCACACAAAAACCCATATACACCCTGCTACACACTCCCAATTACTCTCCCCCTAATGAGACAGCCTGCTCTCTCCCTCCACTCTCTTTTTTTGTCCATTTCGCCATCTTCAAACCCCCTCCACCCTCTAATCTCCCCTCCAGGCAGGAGATGCCAACATAGTCTCATGTGTCCACCTGATCCAAGAAGCTCACTCCTCACCAGCATCCCTCTCCAACCCATTGTCCAGTCCAATCCATGTCTGAAGCATTGGCTTTGGGAATGGTTCCTGTCCTGGGCCAACAGAAGGTCTGGGGACCGTGACCACCGGGTTCCCTCTAGTCTCAGTCAGACCATTAAGTCTGATCTTATGAGAATTTGGGGTCTGCATCCCACTGCTCTCCTGCTGCCTCAGGGGTTCTCTGTTGTGTTCCCTGTCAGGGCAGTTATCGGTTGTAGCCGGGCACCATCTAGTTCTTCTGGTCTCAGGATGATGTAGTCACTGGTTCATGTGGCCCTTTCTGTCTCTTGAGCTCATAATTACCTTGTGTCCTTGGTGTTCTTCATTCTCCTTTGATTCAGGTGGGTTGAGACCAATTGATGCATCTTAGATGGCTGCTTGTTAGCATTTAAGACCCTAGACGTCACTCTTCAAAGTGGGATCTGCATCCAGATTTTAAAGCTAATTACTTTTAAAGCTTTCCTTACTCATTTTCCCAACTCTGCCTCCCAGATCAACACCAAGGAGTTGGAGTCTTCTAATATCAGAAGGGAAAGGTCAAGATGGAGGAATTTGGTCTTCAGGCAACAAACTAACCACAGAGGAGAAAAACAATATAAGAAGGACTGAGATTTAAAGAGCACTCTCTAAGTCAGGATATGACGGTTTAGCTTGATTAATTGGGCTGCATGTTCAGGAATTGAACACAATAGTGAGTCAAACAATAACCTCACTCTAGTAGTGGGGACGGTTAAAAATAATCAAAACTCACTGAAATTTGAACATAATGTTGATTCTGAGCAGTTATTCTATATGCATATAGGGAGACCATTTTGATTCCAGAAAAAGCAAAAGTATTGGAGAAGCTAGGTACAATGAAGCTTGTAAAGTGAAGAGGAGGTAGAAATATAGAAGACCAACTATTCTTAACATGACTGATTGAACCCTGACTTCCTCCCTTTACTGAGATTAACTCTTACCAGGTTACTTCTGGCCCGTTGTTGTTGTTACCAAAAAAACCCCACTGCCTTTGAGTCAATTCTGACTCATATCTACCCTATAGGACAGAGTAGAACTGTCCCATAGGGTTTCCAAGGAGCACGTGGTAGGTTCGAACTGCTGACCTCTTGGTTAGCAGCCATAGCACTTAACCACTATGCCACCAGGGTTTCCCATTGTTGTTGTTAGGTGCTGTCAAGTTCTGCTTGGTCCTGCGCCATCCTCATGATCGTTGTTATGCTTGAGCCCATTGTTGCAGCCACTGTGTCAATTCATCTCATTGAGGGTCTCCCTTTTTTTCGCTGACCCTCTACTTTACCATGCATGATGTTCTTCTCCAGGGACTGATCCCACCTGATTGCATGTCCAAAGTATGTGAGGCAAAGTGTCGTCATCCTTGCTTCTAAGGAGCATTCTGGCTATACCTCTTCTAAGACAGATTTGTTTGTTCTTTTGGCAGTCTGTGGTATATTCAATATTCTTCATCAACACCATAATTCAAAGGTGTCAATTCTTCTTCAGTCTTCCTTATTCATTGTCCAGCTTTCACATGCACATGAGGCAATTGAAAACACCATGGCTTGGGTCAGGCACACCTTAGTCCTTAAAGTGATATCTTTACTTTTTAACACTCCGAAGTGTTCTTTTGCAGCAGATATGTCCAATGCAATGCATCATTTGATTTCTTGACTGCTGCTTCCATGGGTGTTGATTGTATGTCCAAGTAAAATGAAATCCTCAACAACTTCATTCGTTTCTCCATTTATCATGATGTTGCTTATAGCTCCAGTTGTAGGGATTTTTTTTTAATGTTGAGTTGTAATCCTTACTGAAGGCTGTGGTCTTTGATCTTCATCAATACGTGCTTCGAGTCCTCCTCACTTCTGGTCTGGCTACTAATAATTTGGCCCTTTACCCACCTGCAGCCATGAGACTTTCTGAGATTTAAATTAGGAGGTAATGGCTTGACAACTGTCCTTTTCTAGTAGGATAAGACAATTTTACATTGCTGTAGAGCAGTTTATGGGAGGCTTTGGCAGTTTGGATCAGGCTTTTTATGGTTAATATTTGGTTTCATGGATAAGAAAAACCTTAAAATCAAAGTAAGATGTCTATTATTGATTTTCCTATTCATCAGGACAGAGTATCAAATGCCCGACCAGTGAGTGTTAGGTCAGAGTCAAGTGGAAAAAGAAGAAAAAATAAAAATCTCCTTCTTATGTATAAATTGATTCTGTCATTGTTCTGGGATAATAATCCTTGGTATCATTTTCTAAACATAAATTTTTTGGCCTTAATTTTAACAACTGTTTTAATCAACCAATGGCATTCTGGAGACCACTGATGGTTGTTAAATTGACTTTGAATGGTACAGTAATCTAGAAAGCCATTGTATGTCATTCAGTACACACTAAAGTCTTGATTTTATAATGCTCTAAAAGACTTTTTCAGAAAACAAGTGGAAAAGGCAAAGAGTGTTTGCAAAGAAAACTACTGTCTCAAGGACTATGTCTTTTGATATTTATTTGGAAGAGAGCCCCACATCTAGTACTTTTTTCCCACAGGAGCTTGTGCTGTTGTAAACTGCACAGAAAACAGGACAAGGTGGGAAAAATCCCACTTTCATTGCTAACTGCATGGTAACGGTTGGCATGAATCCAATTTCTACTGGGAAGTGGATCCAGGATTCTCCATCATCTTTGTCACCAGCCACCCACATGGCACCTTCTCTCTCTCTGGCCCTCACCTCTCAGAGTTAGGTCAGAGATTCACCAGTTAAAGGGAGCCCATCCCTATTAGACTGTCAACTAGGCAGATGCCGGCTACAAGCTTGGGGAATCCACACAATGCCTCAACCTCCTATCCTTCTGGCCACAGATTTGGGGCTAGTTACCCACAACCCTTTCCAGATGTCAGCTGCAAGGATCAGGAGTCCATACTATGCCCCAGCCTTCTGCTCTGCTGGCCACAGAGGCAGGGCAGATTTCAAGACAGAGGTCCCTAGACTGTGGAAAGTTCTGCTGCCTCAAGCAGCTTGCTTGGCATGCCCTATAGCCTTACATTAACATTCTGATTCCCTGCTTGAGATGTCCCGTAGCTTTACATTAACTTCCTGGTTCCCCTTTCCTTAACTACTGCCTAGAATAGAGGAAATCGGTGGAAACCAGGTTAGGCGCTATGTTGAGATTCTGGATAACCTTTTAGCTCATTAAGTACCTCATACGTAGTAACTTCCCTGAGTCCACATGGAGTTTAACCACCATTTTCTGAACATGTGATGCAGGAGGTTATATGTAAACCCCATTGCAGCTGTGTAGTATGATTAAGAATGCTACTGATGTAACTTGTATGAGCTTCCTGTTTGTAAACTGCATAAAAGTAACGTTCCCTCTTGCCCTCACAGAGCAGTCTTGGAGGTAGCAGCCTGGTTGTTCCTTTCTTTGCACAATGAGATAAAGGCACCTTTCTAATATTGCACCTTGGCCTGTTGTTTATTGGCTGAGATGAGTCACGCCAAGCAAAACCTGGGGTCTCCACCCAGCAACAGTTCCCCACTACCCCTTCAAGACATCAGCCACAAGCTTGGAGACTCCACACAGCACCCATACTTCTGGCCTGCTGCCTCTCCCCTGCCCCTGTAGGTTCATTAATTCTCTAGAAAGATTTACAAAATTCATGGAGACTAACTTATACTTGCAGTTACCCATTTATTATAACCAGAAAGGATATGAACAAAAAGATCAGGCAAGGTCCAGTAGGAGCCCCAACTCGGGGTCTTCATTATCCCCAGGAATGTGCCATCATCTCTCATGCATGGATGATCTTGCCAATCCAGGAATCCCGACTATTTCCATGTTCAGGGCCCCTGTAACATTGCATACTCATGACTGGAGCCTCAGTGCATAGTCACAATCTATTGAATCCATAAATATGTATGACTGATTGTATCATGCCCCCTCCTTTCCTGAGGTTAGTTGCCAGGTGTGGTCTTGGTGGTTCCCAACTCAAGTTTAAGTGTTGCTTAGCTATTTAGAAAAACAAAGCCATCTTGATTGCTCAAGAAATTTCAAGGGCTTATCTTTCCGGAAACCACAGAGCTAGAAAAAGGAACTAATATTAAAATCTTCTTGTCAGGGAGTACACAAAGAACACAAACTGGTTTGTTTTCATTTGGCACTGAATAGCCTATGAGTATTTAATGCTGTTTTTCTTTTTATGTTGACAAAATACATTGCTTTTTTGAAAAATATCCAAATATTTTAAAACGCCCATTAGATTCTCCTACTATGATGAATAATTTAGCTCGCTTTTTGTATTGAAAAAAAATTAAACTGGGGCAGTTTTCTTATCACTATTTGAGCACCCATAGAATTCTATGGCTCTGCAAAATTAGAAAAGAACAAATTTATAAACACAGTGTTACCAAAGCAAGTATCATTTCTTTACCCTTTAATAAAGACCATGTAAATAAATAAATGTTGGCTGTATTAATGCAATGTTTTGCATACCAAAAGAGATTATAGTGTTTCCACTATGATGAGGGGATTGGGCGGAGCTGGAGTACTGAGTCACTGTATTTACCCAGAGGCAGTTTTGTGTGTGTGTGTGTGTGTGTGCTTTAAGTGCAAGTTTACAAATGAAGTCAATCTCTCATGCAAAAAATTATATACACCTTGCTACGTACTCCTAGCTGCTCTCCTCCTAATGAGACAGCACATTACTCCTCTCCACCTTGTATTCCCCATGTCCATTCAACCAGCTCCTGTCTTCCTCTTCTTTCTCATCTCCCCTCCAGATAGGAGCTGCCCACATAGTCTCATGTGTCTACTTGAGCCAAGAAGCTCACTCCTCACCAGTATCATTATCTATCATAATTATAGTTCAGTCCAATCCCTGTCTGGAGAGTTGGCTTCAGGAATGGTTCCAATCTTGGGCTAACAAAGAGTCCAGGGACAATAACCTCCAGGGTCCCTCTAGTCTCAGTCAGACCTTTAAGCCTGGTCTTTTTACAGGAATTTGAAATCTGCATCCCACTGCTCTCCTGCTCCATCTGGGATTCTCTGTTGTGTTCCCGGTCAGGACAGTGACCGGTGATAGCTAGGCACCATCTAGTTCTTCTGGTCTCAAGCTGATGGAGTTTCTGGTTTATGTGGCCCTTTCTGTCTCTTGGGCTCATCTTTACCATATGTCTTTGGTGCTCTTCATTCTCCTTTCCTCCAGGTTCAGAGGCAGGTTTTAATAGAATGTTGCATAGAGAAAAGCAGTACAGATTTGAGGGCAGACGTTAATTGTCCAGCACATTGCAAACCCATAAAGGAGGTAGAAGCATTCTAAAGCAGTGTTGTTTGGAGTAAAAAAATCAAGACACAAAAAAGTAGACAGGAAAAGACCAGCAGAGGACTTTGAATTGGTTATAGCCTGTGTACAGAGTTGTACGTAAACCCCAAAACCTTAGGTGCTTGGCATGAATAAAAAATGGAAAAATAGCTGGCCCAAGTCAAAACAAAACTCCATGTTTTAATGAAGCAGTAGCTAGGCCTGAAATCTTCGCTGTTACTCTGAAGAGGTAAATTAGCTTCTTGTCAAAGTTTCACTGCTAATAACACAAAAGCAGTAGGGTCAGAATTTTTTTTAGCTTGTGCTAGGAATTATTTGTTAAAAGGTATTTGTCAAGAATGTTTATGCAGCTTGTCCTAGGGCGTATTACTTTGGTCGACACAAGGTTAGAACATAGGATTGATAATGTTAAGTAAAAATAAAGCCCTGTAATTGTCTGGTAACTTTGTAATCAAGATGAGGTAAAAGCCAATTAACCAGTCCTAATCTAATTAACTAACTCTCTCTAATCAGACTTTATTCACTCACTGAAACCTTTTCCCCTTTCTGCAGACTCTTTGTAAATCTGTAGAGGTATAAATTGTTACCTTCGGATAAGAGGGAGAGGCAAACTTGCAGAAAACTGACTCCATTGTTCCCCAGAATGCTAACAAATAGATTCCCTGATGTTAAAAAAGAATATCTTAATCAAACATGTTCCAGAAGGTGAGAGATTAATGTTAGGCTAGAGATTAATATTAGGTTAGAGATAAACGTTAAAAATATTTGTGTCTTGATAACCTCTAGTAGCTTTTTTTTTATTCCTTGTAACCCACCTGCCTCTTGCTTGTAGCCTGATAAAGACCTCACTGTTCTCGCTGCAGTTTGGAACACTGTGACATCCTAAAACGCAAAAAAAAAAAAAAACAACGCAGTGCCATCGAGACATCCTACTGGGATGTTAAAGTGTCTTCCATTTCAGGAATCTCTTTGTACAATAAAACTCTGTTTTCACTTCTAACAGAGTGTCAGACTGGTACTTCCCTACAACAAGCCATACATACAGCAGGTACAAGTAATTACCTGAGTTATTTAAGCCAAATAACACTTTTACCTGAAATATGTGGAGTATTAAAGCAGGTTAACAGAGGGTTATTGTAAAGTTTAAATGAAGTAAATTTTGTTTCTTGCAATTGTTACTTAATGTATTGTGCAAACAATATACAAATGGGAATGGGGCATAGGAATATACTATAATTTAAGAATCCTTCTTGGCACTGAGGACTCTGATTGAATAAGAAAATAAAACATGTCGGTTTTCGTTGCAATTTGGGCTGAGCTGGTGGATGATTTGTCTGGTTTCTTGTATATACTTTTTGCCCTTGCTACTTAGAAAGAGGACTGTGGCATGGTAGCTGTCACTTCCCAAGCTCTCTGGAACAGTTTCCACAGCTGTAGGACGGGGACAATAACAGCATCCATCGTGGGGTTGTTGTGTGGAGTAAATGACCTAGGACATGTGGAGTGTTTGGTATTGGTACCTGGTGCACAGTAAGCACTCATAAATGTTACCTGTTAGTGTCATGTACCCCTTCAACCAAGAATGTGGCTGCTGACTGCCTGTGGTCCTCACTGACCAGGTTGGCAGCGGTGCAGGGCTCACATTAACAATGGATGATTGGAAGCCTATTGGCAGTGGCCTCAGGGACCACATTACATTTCTATTCAAGTTCAGGAGGCTCCTCTGGATTTATACGATTGGTAGTAGCAGCAGATCAACAATGCGTGTTGCCTGCAGCTGGGCTTCAAAACCACCTTTTCTAAAAACCAAAAACCCACTGCTGTCGAGTCGATTCCAATTCATAACAACCCTATAGGACAGAGTAGAACTGCCCAACAGAGTTTACAAGGAAAGCCTGGTGGATCTGAACTGCTGACCTTTTGGTTAGCAGCCGTAGCTCTTAACCACTACACCACCAGCGTTTCCACCTTTTCTAAGGAGTGTCAAAAACTCTTCCAACATTTCTTTCTTTATTCAATTTTACCCTCAAATACATTTGAGATTGAAAATATATAGCAAACCTGGTCACATTTAACCAACTCAGGTATGCCCAGACAGAGTCTCCGTAACTTAACTCTGATGGGTCTTTGCCTCTTCCTCTCCCTGTGATGCTTCTCCAGCATGTGTGGGCTCCCTGTGATGCTGCCAGCATGCACTCTCCCCAGAGCTGAGCCAGCAGGTAGAACTAGAATGCCAATCTCCCAGGGCCAGAGTACCCAATAACCAAGTATGCACGGGCCCAATGGTGCCTTCCCACCAATCTGCAGTGCACAATTTCACCTGTCCCCACCACATCAAAAATGTGGTGACATGAGGAAATGCTCGTGATTACTAGCCATTGGAGAAATGCAGATCAAAACCACAATGAGATACCGTCTCACCCCAGCATTACTGGAAAGAATCAAAAAAACAGGAAATAACAAATGTTGGAGAGGCTGAGGGGAAATCGGAACTCTTATGCACTGCTGGTGGGAATGCTAAATGATACAACCATTTTGGAAAATGATATGGTGCTTCCTTAGAAAGCTAGAAACAGAAATACCATATGATCTAGCAATCTCACTCCTAGGAATATATCCTAGAGAAATAAGAGTCATCACATGAATAGACATATGCACACCCATGTTCACTGCAGGATTGTTCACAATAGCATAAAAATGGAAACAATCTAGATGTCCATCAACCAATAAATGGATAAACAAACTGTAGTACATATGCACAGAGGAGTATTACACAATGATAAATAACAATGATGAATCTGTGAAGCATCTCATAACATGGATGAATCTGGAGGGCATTATGCTGAGTGAAAAAAAATCAATTACAAAAGGACAAATATTTTATGAGACCACTACTAAAAAACTCATGAAAAGATTTACATGCAAAAAGAAACAATCTTTGATGTTTGAGGAAGGGGAGGGGTGGGAATGGAAAAGCAATAAATAGACAATAGATAAGTGGAAACCCTGGTGGCGTAGTGGTTAAGTGCTACAGCCGCTAACCAAAGGGTTGGCAGTTCGAATCCACCAGGCACTTCTTGGAAACTCTATAGGGCAGTTCTACTCTGTCCTATAGGGTCGCTATGAGTTGGAATCGACTCGACGGCACTGGATTTGGTTTGGTTTTAACTTTGGTGAAGGGTAAGACAGTACACAACACTGGGGAAGCCAGCACAACTTATACAAGGCAAGGTCACAGAAGCTCCATAGATACATTCGAACTCCCTGAGGGACCAAATTGCTGGGCTGAGGACTGTGGGGACCATGGTCTTGGGGAATATCTAGCTCAATTGGCATAACATAATATATAGAGAAAATGTTCTCCATTCTACTGTGGTGAGTAGCATCTGGGGTCTTAAAAGCCTATGAGCGGCCATCTAGGATATTCCACTTGTCTCACCCCTTCAGGAGCAAGGAAGAATGAAGAAAACTAAAAACATAAGGGAAAGATTAGTCCAAAGGACTAATGGACCACATCTACCACAGCCTCCACCAGACTGAGACCAGTACAACAGATGGTGCCTGGCTACCATCACTGACTGCTCTGACAGCGATCACAATAGACGGTCCTGGATAGAGCTGGAGAAAAATATAAAACAAAATTCTAACTCAGAAAGAAAGACCAGACTTGCTGGCCTAACAGAGACTGGAGAAACCCTAAGGGTATGGCCCCAGGACACCCTATCAGCTCAGTAATGAGGTCACTCCTGAGGCTCACCCTTCATCCAAAGATTGGACAGGCCCATAAAACAAAATGAGACTAAAGGGGCACACCAGCCCTGGGGCAAGGACTAGAAGGCAGGAAGGGAAAAGAAAGCTGATAATAGAGGACCTAAGGTTGAGAAGCGAAAGTGTTGACAGGTTGTGGGGTTGTTAACCAATGTCATAAAACAATATGTGTATTAACTGTTTAATAAGAAACTAGTTTGTTCTGTAAACCTTCATCTAAAGTACAATAAAATTAAAAATAATAATAATTAAAAAAAATTTGGTGAAACCCATGTGAAATTGCTCACCACAGATTATCAAGTAAATGCAATTACGCCCATGCCTACTTTCTCAATGCAAGCCAGTGCATACCAGTGCTTACAGGTTAATCCACCCCTGCTGGATCATCCCAGCTTCCCAGGAAGAGGGCTCCCAGGATTCAAGGTTTTCAGCTTTAAAACCCCACAATCCCAGGCAAACAAGGATGAATTGGTCAGTCCAGGTAGAACTCCATCAGCAGCTACCATCTGTCACTTATACTTCTTTTCTAGTTATCTATCTACCTAGCGGAAACCCTGGTGGCATAGGGGTTAGGTGCTATGGCTGCTAACCAAGGAGTCAGCAGTTCAAATCTGCCAGGCGCTCCTTGGAAACTCTATGGGGCAGTTCTACTCTGTCCTATAGAGTTGCTATGAGTCAGAATCGACTCGACGGCACTCGGTTTGGTTTGGTTTTTTTTTATCTACCTAGCTCATTAACTCACCCGTTAGCTCTCGGCCTTTTGCCCCAATCCCTTCTGAGGGAAGCAGTTCTTTTCCAGGAGTAACACTCCTAGATCCACTCTCTCCCTGGGGCCAACTCAAAATAGGGCATTTGGCTTTGCTCACAATAGGGAGGTCGGCAGGGGGAAATTCAGCTCCACCTCTTAAGGGGCAGAGTATAGAGAATTCGTGGTCTTATCTTTAAAGACACCATGATGGCAAAGGTGAATTTGATACATTTCACGTAATGGTCTGTGCCCAGCCATTAACACCATGATCTGGAAACTAAATCAGCAAAAAGTCCACATCTCTCTCCAGGACCTGACATATCTAAGTCATTCAACTGCATTCTAGCCTGGCCTTTTCTGCTTGAGAGAAAGCTGCACTCTTCTGTTATCATAATTCAACTCCAACCTAGAGACACGTTAACAATATTATGTCTCCAGAAACAGCACTACTAGGAGTGCTACCTTTTGAACAGAAGTGACAACATGTATTGCATAATCAACTTTGGGAATTACATATCAATACTTTTACCCTTATCCCATAAGCTATAGGGTCAGGCAGTGACCCAAGAGGAGAAGTGGTGAAAACAAAAGGACCTAAACATCTCATCAATCCATTAAATCAAACCACCTCCTCCAAGTCAGTGAAGGATAGTTGCCTGCTTTCCTGTTTTCACACATGCATTTCATTTCTTTTCTCATTCAAGGGTGCCATTGTGTTCATTTTAATTCCTCACACATTCAATTGTGTTTTTAAGAAGGATGAGGGAAGTAAGGGAGAGAGGGCAAAGAAAATTTTATTACTGAGCTAAAAAAAAAAAAGATCCCAGTAAAGATGTTGTTCACAGAGTAGTTAGGATGAAAAAAAAAAATTTTTTTTGAGAGTCCTGTAAATTGTTCTATTTAAATTATTAAGTCAGTGTTTTTTGAGATAATAGTTTTTTCTTAAAGTTATCAAGATTTGTTTTTATTTTGCAGTCTATTTTGCAACTGATGTTTCTACACATTCTATTTTAGGTAACCATGTGATTTTTACCTCAGATCTCTAGCAAGTACTCCAAAGAAGAAAACATTCTGAAAAATCAATCGAGTTTTCTGTGAAGTCAAACCCAAGTAACATCTCTGTTTTAACCACAAGCAGGAGAAATGAAGCACATTATCAATCCATATGAAAATATCAATAATTCAGCAAGAAATAATTCAGACTGTCCTCCTGTGGTATTGCCAGAAGAGATATTTTTCACAATTTCCATTGTTGGGGTTTTGGAGAATCTGATTGTCCTTCTGGCTGTGATCAAGAATAAGAACCTTCAGTCACCCATGTACTTTTTCATTTGCAGTTTGGCCATTTCTGATATGTTGGGCAGCCTGTACAAGATCTTGGAAAATATCCTGATCATGTTCAGAAACATGGGTTATCTTAAGCCTCGTGGCAATTTTGAAACCACAGCGGATGACATCATCGATTCCATGTTCATCCTCTCTCTGCTCGGCTCCATTTTCAGCCTGTCTGTGATTGCTGTTGACCGCTACATCACAATATTCCACGCACTGAAGTACCACAGCATTGTGACCATGCGCCGCACTGTTGTCATTCTCACAATCATCTGGACGTTCTGCACAGGGAGTGGCATCACTATGGTGGTCTTCTCCCATCACATCCCTACAGTGCTCACCTTCACCTCTCTGTTCCCTCTGATGTTGGTCTTTATCCTGTGCCTCTATGTGCACATGTTCTTGCTAGCCCGTTCCCATGCTAGAAAGATCTCAACTCTTCCCAGAGCCAACATGAAAGGGGCTATCACACTGACCATCCTGCTTGGGGTCTTCATCTTCTGTTGGGCCCCCTTTGTCCTTCATGTCCTCTTAATGACATTCTGCCCAAATAACCCATACTGTGCTTGCTACATGTCCCTCTTCCAGGTGAATGGCATGTTGATTATGTGTAATGCAGTCATTGATCCCTTTATATATGCCTTCCGGAGCCCAGAGCTCAGAGATGCATTCAAAAAGATGATCTTCTGCAACAGGTACCAGTGGAATTATTGATCCCTGATTGGAGAAGGGATAATATTGTCAAGTGAGAGAATAATGTAGCATATTAACAAATACTAATGTACCCTCTTTCCTTTCCTTCCCTAATGGACATGAGAGACATCCACTGACTAGTGTTTCTAATAGTTTGGTTCGAGGTGAACAGCCTTTTTATAGGAGCAACTTTTATAAATAAGACATAAAATAATGAACTAAAAAGATAGATGGACTACAAAGTACACCCAGGGAAACAAATTCAAGGGCTTTGGACTAAGGCAAAAATTTGTTCTTCTATACATATCTAGCAAGTCTATCACTGAATTGGGCTTTCCAGGCTATAATCCATTGCAACCAGCTTCTAGAAGTTGAAGTCCCTGGCCAGAGTGACTCAGGGAAGAAACTGTAGAATCTTTGTAAACCAAACGGTGCCAATAAATTGCTGCAGCTGCATTTCTCACACTCTGTATTCCACATACATGCACAGTTCCGACCATCCGTCCCTCTCTTCTGCCTGCCTACTATATTATAAGCCATCTCATATCTTTTTTAGAAGCAGACAGGGTATAAATTATAAATGCCAAATAACCAGCTTTAAATCCCCAATAATAAAGAAACCTTCTCTAATAGTCTTCTTTGCCTGCTCAGTATCCCACTGGCCTTAAAATCCTTTCTTGGTTAAAACTTTTTATGCTTCAGAAGCATACATTTCAAAGGAGAAAATTAAAATTTAATCCATTTTATTCATATGTGGGAAAAAATAAAGGCCAAGAGGAAAATTGTGTTTGAAGAAGGAATAATCATTTTCTGTGTGTTTGTCCAAATGTAGAAGCAAAGGAAAAGCCCCAATGTGTATTTTGTGGAATAAGTAGATCATGTGTGTGTGTGCACACGGGTGTATTTACCATGATTTTGGATTATGGGGAAAACCAATACCAAAACAACCATTGAAGCAACAATTCTATTTTTAGAGACCTAAGCCAGAGAATTAATGGGAAAAATCTACGACTTTCCACAGATTAATCTGAGAGGAAGATCTAGTCACTGGAAAATTTCATCCTATCATCAGCCACAGGGAAAATACCAGATATTGGAAAGTGCTGTCTATTCCCAAGAGAAAAAAATCATGAATTCTTTCATTTTTAATAGTTAAAGAAGAAGCAAATTTTGACAGTAAGTCATTGATAAGCTGGAGAGTAGCTTAATGGGTGATGAAAGATATAAAAGAAAGATGTAAAGTCTTCAGATTCATGAAGCTTGGCTATTTAGGAACCACTGAGAGTAGCAGCATCTTCTGGAAGAGGCTTTGGGCTAAGGAGATTTTTCATGAACTGTTCAAAGAAGAAGCCAACCACAGATCAGACTGATAGTCTTATCATACTAAGACGTGGAAAAAGACAGTGATGTTAGAGGCAGAGTATGGAGTAATTGGAAGGACAATTACAGATATTTTTCCAGCTGACCTGTATTGAACAACGAAGAGAAGACCCACCATACGTCTTTTTGTCCACTGTTCTGTAGAAATACTTACATGGTCCTTCTCAGTCAAGAAATGGACTATACTACTCTAATGTTTATTAACCCAGACTTATTATATGTAAGTCTATTTTCCATAAAATTCAAACTGCAAGTCCATAAAATATAAATGTTATTTATAAATTTAAAATAATAACGTATAGCATATATTTCTGATTAAACAGCGCATTCCCAATAAAATGCAAACTTTCTTTGATTTTATACTGTTCTATGACACTACAGAGGTAGTGCTGCAAGTTAACCTCTACCATAAATGGTCCCCAAATGCTAAGCTTACTGAGTTCTTTCCTTTGGAATGGCTTTACTACCTCTTCATCACAGCAAGCTCTCAGCTATCACGTCTGACTATTGTCGGAAGAACAGTACCTAAAAATTCTTCCACCTCTGACTGCCTTCAATTTGTTGTGATTTCTCTAAGAAACCAGATCAACAAGGCTATTCTAATAGAGTATAAAACAAAGATAAAGGCTGAGTGAGTCCTAAAAGAACTCACACATGAATAAAATGCACACACTTCAGCAATATTTAACATTTATTTTGCTAATTTGGAGACATTTTCAATTATAGGTTCCTGACTATAAGATCACTATGAGTTGGCATCGACTCGACAGCAGTGGGTTTGGGGTTTTTTTTAATAATTGAAAATGTCTCCAAATTAGGAAATAAACATTGAGTGTTGCTAAAGTGCAATTATAGGTCCCTGGCTATATTCAGGAGCCATGATAGCATAGTGGTTAAGAGATCAGGCTGCCAACCAAAAGGTCAGCAGTTCAAATCCACCAGCCATTCCTTGGAAACCCTATGGGGCAGCTCTACTCTGTCCTATAGGGTTGCTGTGAGTTGGAATTGGCTCAATGGCAATGGGTTTGGTGGATTTTAGGACTATACTCAGGAGCCCTGGTGGCACAGTGGTCAAGAGCTAGGCTGCTAACCAAAAGGTCAGCAGTTCAAATCCACCAGTGGTCCTTGGAAACCCTATAGGGCAGTTCTACTTTGTCCTATAGGGTCACTATGCGTCAAAATCAAAATCCATGGTGATGGGTTTAGCTATGTTCATATCAGATTAAGACCTTTAGTGTTGATAATTACTGAAAATAGCATGTTTTCTACCTTGGTCTCCATATATAACTCAAAATTAAAACAGTATCAAACTACACTTATTTGTGTAAGGAAGATCAACAAGGCTCATATTTTTTCCATGATGACTACTTCAATTTTTTATCAAAATATCAAATATCACAACATGGATGAACCTTGAAAACATTATGCTGAGTGAAATAATCACAAAAGGACAAATATTGTATGACCTCACTTATGAAAAAAAAAAAAACAGGTAAATGCATAGAGACCAATGTTTATTAGTGGTTACCAGGGGCAGAAGGGAGGGAGAAAAGGAAGGTTATAACTTATGGAGCATTGCGTTTCGGTTTATGGCGATGGAAAAATCACATTGAGTAAGTGTAGGGTTGCACAGCCAAATAATGTAATTGCTCTCAGTAAATTACACACATGAAAAAGTTGAAACGGCAAAAGTTGTGTGATAGATGTGATAGATATACTTACAACAATGACAAAAAAAAAAAGGAGTAGCTGCTGAGCTGCTTAGGTACAATCAAATACCTCATGGGATTTGGTTCCTTGGTTGGGAAGTTTAGAGTCATGGCTTTGTAGGACATCCCAGTTAATTGGCCTAATAACATGTTTAGTGCTGCTCTTCTTCCTCCTAGTTTATTACCTAGTGCCTGGGGTCTTAAAAGCTCACAAGTGGCCAACCAAGTTACGTTGATTGGTCTGTATTCTCCTGGAGCAACAGAGGAAGAAAGTGAGTCAGAAACAGAAGGAGGAAATGGAATGGGTGGCTACTTACCTCCATGAAAAACTATCCCCTTTGCCACGAGACCAGAACTGGATGGTGGCCAGCTACCATTACTGAATGTTTTGATCAAAGATTCTACAAAAGAATCCTGATCAAAAGGGGTAAATGCAGAACAGAATTTCAAATTCTTATGGATTCCAGACTTTCTAGAGCCATGGAGGCTGGATGAACCCCCAAAACTATTGCCCTGAGATAATATTTAAATCCTAAGCATTAAACCAAAAATATCCTCTGAAGTCTTAAAACCAAACAATAGTTTAGCTTAACTAGTAAAGAATGTTTGCCTTGAGCACTGTGCTCTTTTACAAGAACTATCTCTCTGTGTGCTGAAACTGACAACAGCAACTTGAAGGACTGGACAGAAAACAGGGGACAGGGACAGTGAGTTTATGTTAATGTGGGAAAAACAATTTGGAAAAGGACGGTGAGAATGGTTGCATAACTCAAAGAATATATTCCACTTCACTGAACTGTACATGTAGAAAAATTGTTGAATTAGTGTATGTTCTGGTGTGTGTGTATATTCTTAACAACAACAACTAAAATAAAATAAATTACGAAAAAGAACCATCTATATGGGATCAAATTGACAACAGCATCTTGAAAGATTAGATAGGAAACTTAGGGGGCAGTGAGTTTATGTTAATAAATGGAGGAGGAAAAATTTGAAAAAGGAGGGTGAGAATGTTTGCACAACTCAAAGAATATAATAATGTCACTGAATTGTACCTCTAGTAATTGTTGAATTGGTATATGTTTTGCTGTGTAAATGCTTAACAACAACAAAAATAAATTTCAAAAGAAGAACGTCCTTGGTTCCCTTCCATTAAACCATCTTTTTCATGATGCCACTTGTTCTAACAAATCTGTGGGTTGGTAAGTCAGGGGTGATGCAGGAAGGGAGTCAGAGAGACCACGAGAAGTAACAGGTGTATTATACCTACAGTTTTCACAGACAGGTAGGCACAGCACACCATGATGCAGGGCCACACAGGGACTGCACCCAGGGACGAGGTGACAAGTTGGAATTGTGGGAGAGGGCTTGTGTATGGCAATCAGAGTAGAGTTAGCTAGGTTGCAGGAGCTTTGGAGGATGGGGGGACTGGGCTTTTTGAATAATTCCACAGGCTCCAGAACATAGGGGCTTGTCCTAGTTGTTGGGTACCTAGCCCCAGGGAAGTTAGGGTGGGTACATGATGTTCCAGGAGTATGAGTGCTGAAGGGCAGAAGATGGAGAGTGGACTTAATCAGCTGCACAAAAGGGGAAATGGACCAGTCTCCGGACAGGGCCTCAAAACTGCATCAACACAGCATTTAAAGAAAATAAAATTGCAGTGATCATGTACAGTGGAAGCTTTCTGGTCAGAGAAGTGTCCTCATCATAAGGGCAAATCTGGGGTCAGTCTGCTCTTGAGTTAAAGAATGAAAACTCTCCACAAGGCTACCAAAACAAGGAGGAAGTGAGCCTCCAAGGTCATCAGATTTGTCTCCTGTCAAAAGATGAATTAGTGGAAGCAAACATTCTTTTTTCAAGAGTCGGGGTCAACCATGTCTCCTATGAGAGAATATAGATGTGGCCTGGGCCTGAACTTCGAAATTGTTGACAAGCCACCTGCTCACTGTAAGTTAAAAAGGCAGTAGAGAGCATATTCTGGACAAACGTTCAAATGTTTACAGTTTATTAGTGCAGAGCTCTGACCCAGCATCTCTGTGATCTAGAGGCACCGTGTGCGAACTGGGAGGACTCCTATTGTGCAGAGTTCTCCACAAGCCAAGCAGCCAGCCGAGGGTCTCCTTTCTCCTGTACCCCATCTTCATTTATCCTCGACCTGCTAGAAAGGGAAGTGGGAGTTGTGGATAAGACTGAGTCTCCTTCTGTTTTGGGAATCCAGGACAGCTTTTACAATATCAACTTCACAAAGAAAAAAACCCATTGCCATCGAGCCAATTGCAGCTCATAGTGACCCTTTAGGACAGGGTAGAACTGCTTCCATAGGATTCCCAAGGAGTGGCTGGTAGATTAGAACTGCTGACCTTTTGGTTGGCAGCCATGTTCTTAACCACTGCACTACCAGGGCTCCAAAAGTCAAAGTGGAGGTGCCAGGGAAGGAACCTCATACAGAGAGGATGTGAGGATATGTCAGTCCTATGGCTTAACAGTACAAAATCTTAGGCAAATTACTAACCTCCCTAAGCCTCACTATCCTCATATAAAAGACAGAAATCATCACGTAACCTATTCAGGCTATTTTCAAAGAAATGTCGTGTGCTCTTTGTTTTAATTTATTCTTTAAATAGGTAACATTCACATAGCTATAAAAGAAAATACCATGCAAAATCTCCTCATCCACCAATTTCCTAACCCTTACCCACTCCCACACACTGGTCATTATTGATTTCTTTCTTATATATCCTTCCAGATTTTATTTATGCAAATATAAGAAAATACAAGCATATATTTTTTATTTTCTCCTTTTTCACACAAGAAGTAGAATGCTATACACTCTATTCTGCACCTTGTTTTGTTTTGTCTCTTTTTTTCCCACTTCCAAACATATCTTGGAGACCTTTCTGCATTCGCACACACAGGCCTTCCTTATTCTTTCATACCGTAGCATAATACCCTACTGTATAGATGTGCCATAATTTATTTAACCCATCCCCTATTACTAGTTATTTAAACGATTTGAGCAAAAAGTTGACAGATATCTAACGCAAATGACTCCTAAGTACATGAAAAACTGCTCGACATTTCTTGTAAGAGAAATGCAAATTGAAGCTATTTTATGATACCATTTTTCATTCAAAGTTCACAATGCTCTTTTGATGAGATTGTGAGGAAACTGGCCCATATATAGATTGCTGTTGTTGTTAGGTGCCATCGAATTGGTTCCAATTCATAGCAACCCCACGTACAACAGAACGAAACACTGCCTGGTCCTGCGCCATCCTCACATAGATTGCTGGGTAAGTTGTAAATTGGTACAATTCTTAAAGAGCAAACTGTGGTAACATTTATATCTATAAAAATTACCAATGCACCTACCCCTCTGGCGATTCCCGCTACAAGTGGAACTGCACGTCAGTGATATAACATATGTAAACGATTGTTCACACAGCATAGATTGAAACAGCAAAAGACTGGGAACAACTCAAAAATTCATCATGGGCTTTTGACCCCTACCTAAACGTCAGTTTAATTAACCCTCGTAAATGTGGAGTAAGGGTTGGGAACAAAGGCTCTTTCTACTTCATTTAGCCTTGGGTGAACAAGTAGCAAATGTGCAAACACACTGACTGATTTCTCACACTGCAAACATCTACCTGAACAGATGCAGAGATTAGGACTAAAGTCAAAGCAAGGTATTTGCAACTGTATGTTTCGGCACTTGGTACTGGCAAAATCTGGTACCTACTTGAATATCAGGTCATGAATGTAGCTCGTAATTACTAAACCCCAAAACCAGTTGCTGTCTAGTCCATGTGCGTCAGAGCAAAACCCCATTTGTGTCATAGGGTTTTCAATGGCTGATTTTTCAGAAGTAGGTCAACAGGCCTTTCTGCTGGGGCACCTCTGGTTGGACTCAAACCTCCAACCTTTCAGTTACTGGCTAAGCACGTGAATTGTTTGCACCACACAGGGACTCCAAACAGAGAGATTACAATGCTCTATTTCTGAAGCTGGGTGGTGAGAACACAGCTTCAGAAACCTGTCACTATTACTCAAGCATGTTTATTTCATCTAATGGAGAGTGGAATGCTACTGAGGAGTTCTAAGCCAGGACAAAATCTTCTAACATGACAAAAATCTTCATGTTAGGAACGTATCTGGCTCTCGTGTGGCTCATGACTTAAAAGAGAGCAAGACTGGAAGCAGGAAATATCCAGAAGCTATTTTGGTTCTTTGGGTAGGAGAGGAGGGTGGTCTGGCTGACTGGGAGGGAGCACAGAGGGTGGAGGTGTCAGTTCTGGAGGTGTCATGGACAGAGTTGCTGATGGCTTAGATGTGGAAGGGAAGGTATCAAGAGGGATCTGAGAAGACTCCAGTGTCTGACTTGAGCTACAGGCAGGCCATATACAGAGATGGGGAACAGAAGGAAGTTCTGACCACACTGAGTATGAGGTGCCTAGGAAATATTCAGTGTAGATATCAAACAGGCATTTTGAGTCTGGAGCTGAGGAGGGAACTGAGCAAGAGAGGTTTCAGAGTCAATAGGCAAGTGGGCAGTAGCTGAAGCCACAGGTGTGAAGGAATGTGTCAAGAGAGCAGAGCCTGACACATGGAAAAGCACCCAAAGCCACCAGGATTGCTAAAGAGTGGTTCTTTCTGTGCACAGGTGGGCAGCTTTTCTCTCTCTTTGGCTCTGCCTTGCACTTCTTATGCCTACAGTTCCACAAGGTCTAGTGTGAGAAAACAGCTTCTTTTGCTTGTCATTTTGTCCCTTCTCTCTATGAGAACTCAATCATCAGGGACTGGAGGGATGACGGATGCCATTACTATTTCTCTGCTTCCCTCAACTTCCTCTCTCTTGGATTCTTATATAAGAACAAAGACCTTTTCCTTCTCCTTACCCTCAAAGAGAAGCCCTTGAGCATTTTAAGTAATGAAGATGCCGTATTCCCAGGAATCCACTGATCCACCTCTTTCTTGCCCAGAAAGCCACAACAAAATAAATCTTTCACCATTTTATAAGAAGCTTGTAGTGCAGTAGAAAATATACTTTAGCCTGGGACCAGGAGACCTGAAGTCTTCTTCTAATTATGATGCTAAGTAATGTCATACTCTTTGGTAATCTTCTCATTCTGCCTGCTTACTGTAAGTGAGGAGGTTTGAGCAGGCCAGTGGTTTTCAAGATTCTGACAGAGCACTAGAAGCCCCCAGGGAATAAAGAAAATGATTAGGACACCAGTGTGGGGTATGGGGTGCCTGACCCATCACCCCCTCTATTTAGCCTCATGTTGGGCAGTTAAAAGCAATTTGGTCTCTGTGATCATTAAGAACACTTTTGGACCTAAAGATCCATGGTTAATCTGCTCCCAATATTCTTAGCTTTGATTACCATGATTTTTAATGAGAGATACCGAGAAAGGCAATGGCCCAGTAGTTTTGACAGCTACGTTAGAACCCAATAGAACACAATAAGGGAAGGTTCCCTGCAGCATTTAGGTCCCTTACATCAAGTGAAGTCTAGTCCCTAGAAAGGAAACGGGGATGTTTTCACGGTTCTAAAAATGGTGATATCACAAGAAAGGATTCTTGTGGTGGTACCCAAGCCTCTATCCAGTCTCAGTTCACATGCAGGGATCTTAGGCATCTTCCCCACCCCAGCTGGCAGACGAACAAGATTGCTGACCAGACGGCAGGTCCAACCTCTCATCATGCTTTCCAACACCCAAACCACGTGATGGAAGCTTTGAGTAGCCCCTACACATGCAGTCATTCATTGTTCTCTACAGCGGGCCATTCCACACTCAGAAAGGAATGCATGTGACCTCTTCAGAATGTGCCCCAGGGGCCAGCACCACAGAACCAAGAGAAGTCAGAAAAAGCCCACAACTGCTTCATCACTGGCCACAGGTTCAAGCTAACTGAGCAAGTAGACACAGCCCACACTGTGGCCCAGTAGATAAATTAGGAGGATTATGTGGAGAGCATGTCTAATTCTGACTTTTACTAAAAAGAGAACAGCTTGAAGCCACAATTTCAGAAGCAGATATTTTTATTTTATTCCTTTTTGGTTAAAATGATCTGAACCTCAAAGGGCTTCCACTAACATGATCTAACTAATTAAATTCATTAAAGAATAGCACTGCTTATTCCTCTCTTCACAAAAATACCCCCAATGCAGCAAAACTGAACTTGTGGACCCTGGAAGGACACTTGTGCTGTATTAACTTGTATTGTACGCATACTGATGGAAGAGAACATACATAAAGGAAACTGTGTTTGTGGTGGGTTACTCCAACGCAAATGGGCCTGTTCGAGCACCGTCTTGTGAAAAACAACACTTACTGCAGCCATTCAGCTGAGGCACTGAGCACTGGATGATTCACCACTTGCAGATACTTCTACATTCTTTATTCATCAACATTTTTAATATCCAGGTTTAATATTGTCCAGTAGAATAAAAATGGCACATTACAAATAATATTAACATGTATATCTAGTAAGATTTTGTGGTTACTTATCAAGCTCCCCACCTTCAGAGTTGTGGTGAAAACCATAGCGGGAAGTGTCTGATACTCCATTGTCCCCTCCCTGGTCTTTCTCTCTGTGCCATGGTTCTGCACTGTCCTATGGTCCATTTCAACATCCCACAAGGGACAACCTCAGACGAGCTGCTTCTTTGTACCGCAATGGATACAGTGTGCATAGGAATAGTGTATCTTCTCTTTTTGCAACTGTTCAAAGTACAGTCTTTTAAAATTCACAGATCTCTACCTCAACTGCAAAAATGTCTAATATTTTTACTGCTCATATTATTTCTAATCTTCTTTGCTAAATAAGATTTTTTTTTTTTACTAAAGCAAATAAACTGCCAAATACTCCTGCCAAGTGTCTTCCTTCTATAAATGTCTGAAGCCTATAATAAAACAGTATTTTGTGGTTTAGTGGTTTCATACCAAGTACCTTAAAGGGAAAATGCAATGGTATGAATAACTCAAAATTTTAAACATTTCTGTCTGGTTTTGGAACGTGTTATATGATTTTATTCCAACAATAAACTACCTACTGCCTTAAGTAGTTTGGAATTGAGTCTAATATTAAACTAATTTTTATCCCTTGAGCATAAGTCTATTCATCTTCTCATCCCTGTATACATATATTTGTACTCAATTAGTTAGCTTCCCTGTCTGGCTGTGACTAAATTGGAATTATTTTTCTTCAAATTATCTTTTCTTTAGGTGAAAATAAAAGAGAATCAAATATTTCTAACCTTGAGATTTAATCTGGTGCTTTCTTTAATATTTTTATTATGAATTATTTCAAACCTACATAATACAAGAATAATACAAAACTGATACAGATACCACCCAGCATTATCAAATTTAATATTAGTCTACATCTGCTTTAGAATTTTCAAAAAATAAAACATTGCGAAAACCATACACTTACAGCCAGTTGATTTTTTACAAAGGTACTAGGTCCATTCAGTGGGAAAAAAAATAGTCTCTTCAACAAATGCTTCTGGATCACCTGGATCTCCATATGCAAAAGAATGACACTGGGCCCATACCTCACACTAATATGAAAATTAACTCAAAATGGATCAATGACCTAAATATAAAAACTTAAATTATAAAACCCTTAGGAAGAAACAGGGGTAAAGCTGCAAGATCTTATTTTTGATAATGGATTCTTAGATATGACACCAAAAGCATGAGCAACAAAAGAAAAACAGATAAATTGGACATTATCAAACTTTAAAACTCTTGTGCATCAAAAAAAATTACCATGCAAGTGAAGAGACAAATTACAGAAGGGAGTAAATATTTGGGAACCATATATCTGGTAAGAGGTTAATACACAGAATGTATAAAGAATTCCTACAACTCAACAACAAAAAGACAACCAATTTAAAAAATGGACAAAAGACTTGAATAGATATTTCACCAAGCAAGATACAAGAATGGCAAATAAGACCATGAAAAGGTGCTCAACATCATTAGTCATTACCCAGAACCCAGTGCCGTTGAGTCGATTCCGACTCAAGTCATTAAAAAAAAAAAAAAAAATCGAAGGCACACAAAGTGGTATATTTCACCACCACTAAGATCAGAATATGAGTCAGAGTTGACTCGATGGCAGTGGGTTTGGGTTTTTTTATTTTTTTTTATGATCAGAAAAATGGAAAAAGACAAATGTTGACAAGAATGTGGAGAAAATGAAACATTTCTGCGTTCCTGGTGGGAACGTAAAATGGTACAGCCACTGCAAAAACTCTTTCATGATATTCAACCCAAGAAGGTTGGGACACATTGAAAATTGTCCCAATACTGATAAAGCTAAAATCTTAACCAAATACATTTATAAAATATGTTGAGCGGCAAACTTCCTTTTACAAAGGAACAAAATCCAGAAAATACTGTCATGAAAAGTGATATAAAGTAATGTCTCAGAATTCAGGTCACCGGGCGCAAATACCAGTTCCACGTGTACTATTAATATGACCTTGGACATGACATTCGACTTCAATAAGACTTCATATTTTCACTTGTTATATAGGGATAATGACACTAGCTACCTCACAGGGCTGTTATGCAAAATAGCTGAGACAGTACATGGCACAGTACTAGAACACAGCAAATACTTCAAAAATGTTAGCGCCTACTGTTATTGTTTTTCAGTTGGAGGGGGTCAAACTACAAGCGGGTAGAGCCATTTGACCACAGGATTAAATGCTGCTGCTCATTTCACTGCTTCCTCTTCTGATACTCTCACTATATAGGATTTTTTTTTTGTGTGTGCCCAGTTCCCCATTCTCTTCTCATCATCACTAACTACAAATATATCTAAATACTCTCAAATAAAAAAAAAAAAAAAACTTCTAAACTGATTACAACAATTGGCAAGGATTTAGATTTTAAAACCATGCATTAAGCATTATTATGGAAGCACTTCTACATCACCATTTTCTGCAAAGAAAAATATCTGATTTTACTTCTAAAGCCATTTGCATCATTCTAAATATTTCTATGGTACATCTCCACTACACCTCTATATTTACAGATTATGTTGCTATGCTTTTCATTAGTTTCCACTTCTAAAAATAGACCAAGTAGGCACATTTCTTTGTGCTTAAAATCAGGTACCAGAGTCAGAGAGAACTGAATTCATACCCGGAGGAGACTGGGAAAATTATTCAGGCTCTTTGAAGTCTCATTTTTCTCATCTATAAAATTGAGATAAAGACTGCACCTATGGTATGTTACATCTAGATAGTGATATATTGAGGATTTGATAAATAATGCATTTAAAGCACTTAGCATAAAACTGAACACATAGTAAATAGTAAAAAATGATAGTATGGTTACATATTATTATTATTGCTAACATTTCATATAATTAAACAGGAATCTGAGAGGTTAAGCCACCAATTCCTAACCTCAAATTGTAACTGAATTTGTTGCAGAGGATTTTATGGAAGGATTATTAAAAAAGCTTAAAACAAAGCCTTGAGTTCTACTTCAAGCATGATGGAGTGGGTTGCTAAAAGACAAACTCTCTAGCAGATTATTATAAATTCTGGACAAAAATTTAAAAATACCTGAGGGCTCTGAAAAGTGAACAAAAAGCAGGAAGATCTTGGAGAAGAGATGTATGTTGGAAGAAGGGACTGACACCTTTTTCATTTTGTTATCGCTTTGGCCTAAGGGAGAGCAGCAGTCTCAGTGCAATGCAGACAAAAACCAAACCAAACTTGTTGCCTTGACTCAGTACCAACTCACGGCACCCCTGTAGGACAGAGTAGAACTGCCCCAAAGCGTTTCCAAAGAGCAGCTGGTGGATTCAAACTGCTGACCTTTTGGTTAGCAGCCATAGCTCTCATATAAAGCCCACTGTATTTCTGGCCTGAAGAACTAGGGAAACTACAGGCGTCAGAAAGTGAAGGAAAGTTTCATGGAGGGGTTAAATCAGAAAAGAGGAGCTTCCAAATTTTGTGTATGAACTCTGTCCAAGTCTTTGTATGACCTTTGAACCAAGAATGTAAGGCTCACTACAGCTTGCACATAAAGCTTAAAGGACTGATTGGAGATTTGAACTGCTACCACTATACCTGATAAAGAGTTTTTAGTTTGAATTTAAGCAAGTTAATTGCCTGCTAAACCAAACCATCAAAATTCTTTAAAATAATAAAACAAAATTCAGAGTCTACACAATATAATATTTACGATTTCCAGGATTAAATTCCAGTCAGTTAATATATGAAGAACTAAGAAATTTTGGAAAAATACAACCAACAGAGGCCAAGCCTGAGATGACTCAGATTTTAGAATATCAACAAAAACATTAAAACAACTATTAAAATAATGCTTAGTGAGGTAAAGGAAAATATACTCATAATGAATGAAAAGAGAGAAAATATCACCAGAGACATATAAACTATAAAAAATAAACACGAAAATTTCAGGAATGAAAAACACAGTATCTGAAATTAAAAACTCACTGCATAGGCTCAATGGTAGAATGAAGATGACAAAGGAAGAATCATTAAACTTGAAATTATATCAATAGAAATTACCCAATGTGGAGAGAGAAAGAAAAAAAATTGGAGTTAAAAAAAAAAAAAAAAGAACCTCAGGAGCATGTTAAACTATATCAAAAGGATAGTCCAAGTGTCAGAAGAAAAGGAAAGAAAGAGTGGAGCAGACCAAAAAAAAATTGTATGATGGCCAAAAATTGCAGATTTGAAGAAAGACATCAATTTATGCATTCAAGAAACTCAGCACATCTAAACAAGAAGTATAAATAAAGCCCTGTGTAGGCACATCATGGAAACCCTGGTGGTGTAGTGGTTAAGTGCTATGGCTGCTAACCGAAAGGTCAGCAGTTTGAATCCACCAGGCACTTCTTGGAAACTCTATGGGGCAGTTCTACTCTGTCCTATTGGGTTGCTATAAGTCGGAATCGACTCAACGGCAA
Organism: Loxodonta africana; assembly: GCF_030014295.1. Lineage (NCBI taxonomy): Eukaryota > Metazoa > Chordata > Mammalia > Proboscidea > Elephantidae > Loxodonta > Loxodonta africana. The sequence continues at coordinate 90,099,911 of NC_087352.1, read as the reverse complement.
TGGGTTTGTTTTTTAGGCACATCATAGAAAAACTGCTGAAAAGCAAAGATAAAGAGAAAAATCTGGAAAGAAGACAGTGTAAAAGAAAACACTATATGGAGGGGAACAATAATTTCAATAGCCATAGACTTACCATCAGAAACAACGGAAGCCAGAAGACAGTTGAACAACATCTTGAAAATGCTGAAAGAAAAGTCTTTCAGTGCAGAATCCCACATCCAGTGAAAATATTTTTCAAACATGAAGGAAAAACAAAGGTACTATAGGATAAAAGAAAATTAAGAGAATTTATCAACAGAAAATCTGCACCACAAGAATGGCTACAAGACATTTTTTAGGCTGAAGGGAATTTATACCAGAGGAAAAAAGTAAAACACAACTATACGTTGTCAAAAAAAATCCCCTTAAAAATCATAGACATGGATAAGTTCAAAGGGAATGGATGGAAAGATACACATCATGTAAGCTGGAAACACAAGAAGGTTGGAGCACTTGAATTAGTGTCAGAAAGAGCAGACTATAAGAAAAAGAGTATTACAAAATAAAAAGTAAAGTGTCATAAAAATGAATACATTAGAAACTTCCTGTCATGGGAAGTTGGAATAAACATAATTTTCCCTCTTCCTCCTGCTAACTACAATGAAAATTCCTAGATTATACACCTACTCCTCACTTATTGACTCTCTCACTATCTGACATTTCACATTTACAACAAGAGTAAAAAATCTTTTACCCAACTATTTTGAACATTAACAATGTACATGTGGGAGTAACAAATGCCAAGGTGTGAGGAGAGAGTAACGCTGCTGTGATAGTTAAGGTTATGCATCAATTTCACCCAGCCATGATCTCAGTGATTTGGCAGTTATGTAATGATGTAATCTGGCAGTTACATAATGATGTAGTCATCCTCTATTTTGTGATCTGATGTGGTCATGCTTCGTTTTCACGTAATGCCAATTTTCACATAAGGACCCGGTCTTTGGAACCCAGCCATGTCTATAAGTGAGGAGTGGTTGTGTATATATATATTTGCGTGTGCATATAATCTTATATTGTGATATATCATATAAAACTTAAGAAGGCTCTGAACGGTGAGGAGAAGAAGGCAAACCAGCTAAAGACCATAGGACTCGAGAAATGATCAGTGATGAATTTCTTTGGTTTTCTTTCTGATTCGTATATTCCAGATATGAGCTGAAGAAGCCAGGAACTTGAAAATTCCAATACTTACAGAGCATCCCTCCAAAAAAAAAAAAAAAAAAGAATAAAAGCCTGCTTTCCCTAGCCAAAAGACCAGGAAAGGGATAACCTAGCTACAAAGAAAACTTTTAGACAATAACCAATCTATTCCATGAAAACACAACAGAATAAAAATATAACTCTAACCACACCCATGCAAGCAAAGACTGAATGGAGAGCCTAGATTTCCACCCTCACCAGGCTGTAATGGGGCATGTGTAGCCCATGCCAGTGCGGTGTCAGAGAGAGAGCTGAGCAGGGAGTCAGAGCTTTCATCCTAGCTCCATGGTGTCAGTAGAAACTACATGGGGAACATGAACTTTCACCCCCAACCAGGATCAACAAGGCACCCCTCCTCTTCCAACTTGAGTAGTATCAGAGAGGGCCAAGTAGAGGATCATGACATTCAGCAAGACCCAGTGGTAACAGGGCAACCCCTCATGCTGTGGTGTTGGTGGAGATGATGTGAGGAGAAATTGTAGGACACTCATACACATTCAAGCCAGGGTGACATCAACAGAGACCTAGTGGGTAGCCGAAACTATTACCCTCACCCAGCAATAATGAGAAAGCCCCACTCAAGGGCCAGTGGTGGGCAAGTAGAGAACCTGGACTTCTACATTACCTAGTAGTAATGAGGTGGTGCCTGTCCAGTTCCTTTGAAGAAAGTGTTAGAGAAATACAGATAAAATAAAAGGTTTGAATAAAATTTAAAGTCATGTAAAATAATACTCAAAATGTCTAGATTTCATCACATCAAGAACCAGGACATTCAACATGTCAAGAACAAGATGACTTAGATTGTAGAATTATCTGATATATTAAAGCAAAATTCTTCAACAATTACAAAGAAACTTGAAACAAATGGAGGGGAAGGGCACAGAGAAAGAAAAGACATAAAGAAAAACCAAATGAATATTTTAGAACTGAAAAATACAATGGCTAAAATTTAAAAACTCAATAGATGAGTGCAACAGCAGAATGGAAGGCATAAAAGAATCAATGCATTTGGATATAGAACAACAGAAATTACTGAATGTGAACAACAGACAGAAAATAGACTGAAAAATGATGAACAGCACCTCAGAGCTCTGTGAGACTGAAATAAAAGATCTAACATCCATGTTAACAGGTTGCTAAACGGAAAGAAGATAAAGGGGCTGAAAATTGCTTAAAAAATAGTGAATGAAAACTTCTCAATATGGCAAAATACATAAACCTACATATTGAAGAAGCAGAGAAACCCCCAAACAGGATAAACCCAAAGAATCCACACCAAGATACATCATAACCAATCTTCTGAACACTAAAGACAAAAAAAAAAAAACAAAAAAATCTTGAAAGCAGAAAGAGGGGAACAAAAATTTACCTACATAGGAAAAACAAATTGAACAGCTAATCAGAAAAAATGGAGACCAGAAGGAATAGCAACATATTTTTCAAGTGCTGTAAAGGAAATAACTATCAACCCAAAACTTTATATTCAGGTAAAATATCCTTCAGGAATTAAAAGGAAATCAAGACTTTCTCGGATTAAAGAAAACTAAGAGAAATTGTCACGAGTAGGTCTAACCTAAAGGAATGGCTAACGTAAGTTCACTAAACTGAAAGGAAAGGATACAGTAAACAATCTTAGAATACCAAGAAGGAAGAAGAGACAATGGAAATAGTAAAAATAAGGGTAAATAATATTTGTAAATTATTAAATATAATCTAATATTTAAGTAGAACTGCCCCATGGGGTTTCCAAGGAGTGGCTGGTGGATTCAAACTGACCTTTTGGTTAGCAGCTGGACTCTGAACCACTGTGCCACCAGGGTTCCAATAAAATAATAGTTTAAATGAGTAAATAGAATTTTCTTCTCTCTAGTTTTCTAAATTATGTTTGACAGTTGAAACAAAATTTATAACACTGTCTAATGTGATTCTAAATGTATGTAGAAGAAATATTTAACACAAAATATAAAAAGGTGGGAGGTAAAGAAACATAAAGGGAGGTAACATTTCTATATTTCACCCAAACAGGCAAAATTTCAACACCAGTAGACTGTGATATGAATATATAATAAAATACATACAACCACCACTAAAAGAGTTACAAAAAGAGATACAGTCAAAGACAGTATAGAAAAATCCAACTGATATTTTTAAAAATAATAAAATGGCACTCTTAAGCCCTAATATATCAATAATTACATTAAATGAAAATTATCTAATTAAATCAATTAAGAGAGATTGACATAGTGGATTAAAAAATATGAAAGTCACAAGAAACTCATTTTAAATAGAACAGTATTTAAAAGTAAAAGGGTGGAAAATGTAACCATTAATCAAAAGAAGGAAAGAATGGCTATATTAGCATTGGATAAAATAGACTTCAGAGCAAAGAAAAATACCAGAGACAGGGATGGAAATTACATAATGATAAAGAGTTAATTCAACAAGCAGATGTAACAATCCTAAGTGCACCAGACAGCAGGTATGCCAAATGCATAGAAAAAAAAAAAAAACTGATAGACCTGAAAGGAGAAATAGACAAAATCACAATTATAGTTGGAGACTTCAAAAACCCTCTCTCAACAATTGATAGAACAGCTAGATAGAAAATCATCAAGGATATAAAAAATTCAATAACACCATCAATCAATAGAATCTAATTGACATTTAGAGAACATTCTACCCAACAACACCATAATACAAGTTCTTTTCAAGTGCCCATGAAACTTATACCAAGATAGGCCATATTCCAGGCCATAAAGAAAACCTCGACAAATTTTGAAAACTTAAAAACATGCATAGTGTGGTCTGACTACAATGGAATCTAACTAGAAGTCAATAAAATAAAGATAATAGGAAAATCTCCAAACACTTAGAAACTCGACAGCACACTTCTAAATAACACATGGGCCAAAGGAAAAGTTTCAAAGGAATTTTTTAAAAATACATTTAACTGAATGAACATACAGCATACCAAAATTTGGGGGACACAGCTAAAGCAGTGTTTAGAGAGAAATTTATTGCTAAGTTTATACATTAGAAAATAAGGAAAGTCTTAAATAAATAATCTAAGTTCCCATATCAAGAATCTAGAAAAGAAATAGAAAAATAAGCCCAAAGCAAGCTGGAGGAAGGGAATAATAAAGATAAGAACAGAAATCAACAAAGGTGAAAGCAGAAATACAATAAAGGAAAATCAATGAAACAAGTTAGGCTCTAAAATAAATAAAAGGATTTCAAAATAATAAAATGAAAGGAATGAGCCTACTCAATTTTAAGACTTAATACATAGCCACAGTAATCAAGACAGTGTAGTATTGGCATAAGGATAGAAAAAGAAAAAAAAAAAATTTTTTTTTTTTCTTTTCCTAGGCATACATAAATAGAACAGACTATATCTAGGAATAGATAATGGACAATAGAAGATAGATGATTATAGAGAGAGAGTGAGAGACAGACAGACAGAAAGATAGATATGGCTCTTATTGAGCCAACTCTGCCTCATGGCACCTTTATATACAACAGAACAAAACTTTGCCTGGTCCTGTGTCATCCTAACAATCTCCAGAATGCCCAAGTCCATTGTTGCAACTATTGTGCCAATCCATCTTACTGAGGGTTTCCTTTGCCCCTGCGGGCCCTCTGCTTTGCCAACATGATGTTCTCTAGTAACTGAATGACTGATCCCTCCTGATGCTGTGTCCAAAGCAAGCGAGTCAGACAATGTGAGTCTTGTGATCCATAAGATTTTCATTGTCTAGTTTCTGCAGTTGATCACTAGTCCTTTCTTCCTAATCTGTCTTAGTCTGAAAGCTCCACTGAAACCTGTCAAATATCCTGCTGTTATTTGAAATACTGGTGGCATAACTTACAGCATCACAGCAAAATGCAAGCCATCACAGTACAGTAAACTGATAGACAGGCTCTGAAACCCAGAAAAAGATTCACACAAATTGTTGTTGTGTGCTGTCAAGTCAATGCCAACTCGTAGCCACACAAATATTCCCAGTTAGTTTTTGACAAAAGTGCAAAACCAATTCAACAAGGAAGGATAGTCTTTTCAGCAAAATGGTGATGAAACAACTGGACATCCATAAACAATATAAATAAATAAATAAACCTCAAACAAAACACCACTCCTTAGTGGTCATGTCGGGATTGGGTTGCTGCAGTTTTCCATTGACTCACAGGGCATGGTAGCACTAAGAGACACCCTAAGAGATCTCCTGCATTCCAGACATACTTTTCTTTACCTCCATTATGTAGTATCAAAGATTAACTCAAAAGAGATCACAAACTTAAATGTAGAACAATAAAATTTTTAGAGGAAAATCTTAAAGACTTAGGGATAGACAATGTGTTCTGAAATTGACACCAAAAGCACAATCTATATAAGGAAAAATGGATAAATTGGACTTCATAAAAATTAAAAATTTTTTTCTGTGAAAGGCTGTGTTAAAAGGATGAAAAGACAAGCTACAGAATGTCAAAAAAAATTGCAAACCACCTATGTATTAAAGGACTGCTAACCAGAATATATAAAGAACTCTAAAACTCGACAGTAAAAAGAAAAAGAAAAAAAAATTGAATTAGAAAATGGACAAAAAACTTGATCAGACATTTCACCAAACTGTATATACAGGTGGCAAACAAGTGCATACCGATAGGGAAATGCAAATTAAAATCAAAATGAGATATCTCTACACACCTATCAAAATGGATAAAATAAAAAATAATGACAAGCAAGAGGCCCTGAATAGCAAAAACAATGTTGAACAAGAGGAACAATGTAGGAGGACTCATACTTCCTGATTTCAAAACATAACATAAAACTACAGTATTCAGAACAGCCTGGTCCTGGTATAATGTAGACACATAGAACAATGGAATATAATTGAGAGTCCAGAAATAAACCCACACATCTATGGTCAACTGATTTTTGACAAGGGTGTTAAGTCCATTTGATGGGGAAAGAAGAGTCTCTTCACTAAATGCTGCTGGGAAAACTGGATTTCCACAAGCAAAAACACGAACAGCAGGTCCATGTCTCACACCACACACAAACACAGAAACAAATCAGAAATGGATTAAGGACCTAAATGTGCAAACTAAAGCCATAAAATTCTTAGAAGAAACTACAGGAGCAATGCTGTTGAGCCTAGTGCTTAACAGTGGATTATCTAGGAGGCAGACAAGATGGCAGGGTGTGTTAGGCTGGGTTCTCCAGAGAAGCAAAACCAGTAAAGCATACAAATATCAAGGAAATGGCTCATGGGGTTGTAGAGACTGGAACATCCCAAGTCCATCTGTCAGGTTGGAGGTTCCTTCTGTTTCCCATAGCTGCAGGGGCTGAAGAACCCAAGATCAGCAAGTCCGAGAACAGGGCTGTTGCTCACAGACTGTGAAGATTGATGAATCCCCAGATTGGAAGGCAAAACTTCAGGTAAGCATCTAGCTCAAGTCTCAAGAACCAGAGGTCAGACAAACAGGAGCCAGCTGTAGGATCCAGAGCAACCAAAAACCACAAGCCTTGCCAGAATGTCCACGTATATTCAATGCAGGTCACACACCCAAAGAAACTCCCTCACAACTAATTGTCTGCTCACAGCAGATCCTATCATGGGGGTGATCACAACATAATACGACTGCCAAACCACTAAGAATCATGGCCAAGCCAAGTTGACACACAATCTTAACCATCACAGTCCACCTCTTGTCAACTTGACACCTGTACACATCTCCTTAAACCATACATAACCTCTGAATAAAGACATTTATAGAGTCATGCTTGCACCTAACATGATACGATGAACACATATGCAACCGAAAATGCATAGCCCTGTTTACCTCTTATATTCTTTAAGTGAAGAAAACAAAAATATTTGATGCACACATACAAAACAGAGATACTCATAAAAATTACAATCCTCGTTTCTGCAACCGGTCACATGGTTGTAACTAGTGTTTAGAACTACCTTCTTCCACCACCCATTCCACATGCCCTCTGCCCTCAGCAAGCACTTCAGCAGGTTGTGACTTTTTGCCTGGTGGAGTGACCCAAACCTGCACTCCTGAAGGGTCTGGACCATTAGTGGTCATGTCGGGATTGGGTTGCTGCAGTTTTCCATTGACTCACAGGGCATGGTAGCACTAAGAGACACCCTAAGAGATCTCCTGCATTCCAGACATACTTTTCTTTACCTCCATTATGTAGTATCAATCCGATTTCCTCTTGGTAATGAGGATCAATCACACCAGCCAGTGTGGTAACTCCCTTCTTTGCCTGTTGATCCAGAGGCATAAGAAGCTGAAAGCTGCCAGGTGGCATACTTAGCTTCCAGTTCAATGGAATCAGTGATGTGTCTCCAGGTGGATGCATTCCTCCCTTTGGAACTAAAACCTCTAGACCTACAGAGCATAAGATTATGGGGACAGGAAGTAATGATCTTGTGAGTGGGTCACTAGGGGTAATAGTGAGTGGTGCCACTCACATCTCCAACCCTTGACTCTAGGCCTATGAATCCTGGCTATGGAGAAACAGCACCATATACAGATGGTGGTTTAGAGCATATACAGCCTCCTGTAGAACATTGCCCCAACCTTGAGAAATATTACTGCCTAGCTGGCACCGTAATTGTGTCTTTAGAAGGCCATTCCGTTGTTCTATCAAGCCAACTGCTTCAGGATGATGGGGAACTAGTGAATTCCATAAGCGTGGGCCCACTGCCATATTTCATTTGCTGTGAAGTGAGTCCCTTGATCCAAGGCAATGGTATGTGGGATACCATGACAGTGGATAAGGCATTCTGTAAGTCCAGAAATGGTAGTTTTGGCAGAAGCATTGTGTGCAGGGAAGGCAAATCCATATCCAGTGTCTATTCCAGTAAGGACAAAATGCTACCATTTCCATGATGGAAGTGGTCCAATGTAATCAACTTGCCATCAGGTTGCTGGCTGGTCACCTCAAGAGATGGTGCCATATCAGGGACTCAGTGTTGGTCTCTTCTGCTGGCAGATTGGGCACTCAGCAGTGGCTGTAGGCAAGTCAGCCTTGGTGAGTAGAAGTCCATGTTGCTAAGCCCACGCAAAACCTCCATCACTGCCACCACGACCACTTTTCTCGTGAGCCCATTGAGCAATGACGGAAGTAGTTGGGGGAAAAAAGGATGAATGGTTTCCACAGAATGAGTCATCCTATCCATTTGATTGTTAAAATCCTCCTCTGCTCAGGTCATCCTTTGGTGAGCATTCACATGAGACACAAATATCTTCACTTATTTGGCTTATTCAGAGATGGCTATCTACATACCTCTTCTCCATACCTCCTTGTCTCCAATTTTCTAATCATGTTTCTTCCAAGTCCCTGACCATCAAGCCAAACCATTAGCCACAGCCATGAATAAATGTACAATCACAGATCTGGTCATTTCTCCTTCCAAGCAAGTAAACAACCAGGTGCACTTCTCAAAGTTCTGCCCATTGAGAGGATTTCCCTTCACAACTGTCCTTCAGGGAGGTTGCAGAAAGGGCTGTAGTGCTGCAGCTGTCCACTATCAAGTGGCACTTGCATATCTTGCAGAGCCATCTGTAAACCAGGCATGAGTTTACTCTTCCTCAGTCAACTGATCATAAGGGACTCCCTATGAAGCCATAGGTTCAGACTGGGAGATGGAGGGTAATGTGACAGGAGTGGAGACCATGGGCATTTGGGCTACTTCCTCATACAACTTACTTGTCCTTTCCAGTCCTGCTCAGGCTTCATCTCGTATATACCACTTTCATTTAATAACGGAGGGCTGCTGTGAACATCCAACTTTATGACTATGTGGGTCACACAACACCCAGTTCATAATGGGCAGCTCTGGCAACATGGTGATTTGGTGGCCCATGATTAAGCATTCAGTCTCTACTAAGGCCCGGTAACAAGCCAAAAGCTGTTTCTCAAAAGGAGAGTAGTTATCTGTAGAGGATGGCAGGGCTTTGCTTCAAAATCCTAAGGGTCTGTGCTGTGATTCACACATAAGGGCCTGCCAAAGACTCCAAACAGCATCTCTATCTGCCGCTGACAGTTCAAGCACCATTGGATCAACCAAATCACATGGCCCAAGGGGCAGAGCAGGTTGCATAGCAGCCTGAACCCGTTACACAGCCTTCTCTTGGTCAGGGCCCCACCTAAAACTAGCAGCTTTTCAAGTCACTTAAATAAGCTGGAGTAGCACACCCAAGTGAGGAATAGGTTGCCTCCAAAATCCAAAGGGGCCCAATAGACATCGTTTCTCCTTTTCAGTTGTGGGAGAAGACAGATGCAATAACTTATCCTTCACTTTATATCTTGACATGCCCCACACCACTGGACTCCTAGAAATTTCACCGAGGTGGCAGGTGACTGAATTTTTGTGAGAGTAATTTCCCACCCTCTAGCACACAAATGTTTTGCCAGTAGGCCCAAAGTCATTGACACTTCTTCCTTACTAGGTTCAATCAGCATAATGTCCTCAACATAATGGACCAGTGTGACGTCTTCTGGGAGGGAAAGGGGATCAAGTTCCCTGTGGACTAAATTATGACATAGGGCTGGAGAGTTGATGTAGCCCTAGGGTAGGACACTGAAGGTGTATTCCTGGCTTGCCAGCTGAAGGCAAACTGCTTCTGGTGGTCCTTTGAAACAGGTATGGAGAAAAAGGCATTAGCTAAATCAACAGCTGCATACCAGGTACCAGGAGATGTATTAATTTGCTCAAGCAATGAAACTACATCTGGAACAGCAGCTGAAATTGGAGTTACCACCTGGTTAAATGTTTGATAATGCACTGTCATTCGCCTGTTTTCAAACAGGCCAAATAGGTCAGTTGAATGGGGGTGTGGTGAGAATCACCACCCCTGCATCCTTCAAGTCCTTGATGGTGGCAGTAATGTCTACAAATTCCTCCAGGAATACAGGATTGCTTTTGGTTTACTATTTTCCCAGGTAAGGGCAGTTCTAATGGCTTCCAATTGGCTTTTCCTACCATAATAGCCCTTACTCCATTTGTCAGGGATCCAGTGTGGGAGTTCTGCCAGTTGCTGAGTGTATCTATTCCAAGTATGCATTCTGGAACTGGGGAAATCACTACAGGATGGGTTTGGAGACACAACCACTTAGAATCATGGCCCAGCCAAGTTGACACACAATCTTAACCATCTCACAGGGTAAACAGTCACTCATTTATCTCCCTCCAACTAATTCACTGAATAACAAACAAAAACTGGCAAAAACTGAGATCTCAGAGCTCCAAACAGCAGTGAGGAATTGGAGAGGTGAGATGAGACGAAACTGGAGAGAGAAGAAGTGGGGCCAGCAGAATACCTGGGAGTTTCTGACTACTGGCATCCAGAGGACGTGGCCCATTGCTGCCATTTTGGGATGGGGATGGCAACACCCTGAACAAAAAATGCAGGACAGGAGCTAAATGGAGGAAAGTTAGTCTGATTAAGGTGGTGCAGATTAGATAGTAGAATTCACAGCCATATACTTGGGAAGGGGCACAGAGAAGTTGAGACACTGCGAGTGTGTGAAAGCGAATCTCGCTGAGATTGAAGCCAACAGGCAACAGGGCAGCAGAAAAGCTGTGGAATCCATCCATCATCCAGGATGAGAAAAAACACATCAAACAGGCAACACAGCAGGAAACAAATGGCATGCTACCCACAACTAGGCACTGCAGGAGAAGCTACTCAGGATTGCCCATGAGGGATGGAAATAAAATGCTCCCCTCTCTTCCTTGGAAAAACAAGTGCCACCACTTCTACCCACTGTCAGTGGAAAAGTCCCGTGTATGCGCAGTTAGTCACAAAAGGGAAAGGTATGCCCCAATTCTACAAAGGGAAGTGAAGGAATCTAGCCCCAGGAATGCAACTATCTGGAGAAGGCTTCGGCCAAATCCACAGAAGGCAAAGGGATTCACATCAGTAAAGTCTGCCACCGTTGGGAAAACGGTCCAGAGTAAACACCCAGAGAATTAAAACTTTCTAAAACACCTAAATCCTGGGGAGAGAAACTAGAACCCAATAGTAATAAACATAAGTCCACAGACAGAACTGCTGGCTCAAAACAAAAGAACTAAACACAGAGTGCCCTCTAGTGGAACTTAGGAGAAGGTAGTGGAGGTAAATCTAAAAAAATAATTCCTCTAAACATAAAAAAAATAGACAACTCTAAATTTCAAGTTTCCACAATAAGATATTAAAATGCCACATCCATTTAAAAACAAAACAAAAAAAAAACAAAAAACCACTGCAGCCAGTCAAATCAATTGTGACTCAAAGCGACCCTATAGGACAGAGTAGAACTGCCCCATAGGATTTTCAAGGAGTGCCTAGTAGATTTGAACTGCCAACCACTTGTTTAGCAGGCATAGCTCTTAATCACTATGCCACAAGGGTTTCCAAAATGCCACACAGTCAACAAAAAAATAATAAAAACATACAGGATTACAAGAGAAGAAGCCTCAATCAAAAGAAAAACTTGAAGAAGTGGAAATTTCTCCTAAAGACACGAGGATAATAGAAAAAATACAACATTTACAGACAATAGTGTTCAATGTATTTAAAAGATGCCAAGAACACACAGAAAAACACTGATGGAAATCAGGGGAAAAATGAAATACAAATGAGAAACTTAATAAAGTGATTGAAAACATTTTTTTAAAAAACCAAAGAGAAATAATGGAACTGAAGACTAAAATAACTGAATTAGAAAATGCAGAAAAAAAATTCACAATAGATTCAAGCAGAAAGAAGAGAGAATAAGTGAACTAGAAGACAGAGTAACTGAATTTATTAGTCTCAAGAGAAAAGAGCAAAGAAAACAGAACGATGTAAATGGAAAGGTGGGAATCAATTAAGAAATCTAACATTAGAAAATTTTGGAATTCCAAAGCATCATGATAATAATAAAGGCATAAAAAGAATTTTCTGAGACAGAAAATTTACCAGACCAAAATAAGGAACCAAGTCTGCAAATACAGGAAGTTATGCAAATTCCAAATAGATGAAATACAATAAGGTCCACTCCAAGACACATCATAATAAAATTCTTGGAAAACCAAAGACAGAGAGAATTCTGAAAGCAGAAATAGAAAAGGACAATATAGCATATCAAAGGTTCGCCATAAAAATAATTATGGATTTCTACCCAGAAACCTTCAAGGCCAGGAGACAATGAGGCGATGTATATAAAATACTGAAGGAAAACAATTGCCAACCAAGAATTCTGTGCCGAGCAAACTTGTCATTCAAAAACAAGGAGGAAATCAAGACATTCCTAAATAAACAGAAGCTCTGGGAATTTGCTACTACCAGCCCAGCTCTGCAAGCATTACTTTAGGGAGCTCTCCAAGTGGAAAGGAAAGAACATTAAACAAATACTCAAAATTACACATGGGAAATAAAAGTAAAACAGAGAGAGAGAGAGAGAGCTCCAAAAATAAATAAATAAAATGTCTTAGTTATCTAGGGCTGCTATAACAGAAATACCACAAGTGGATGGCTTTAATAGAGAGAATCCGTTTTCTTACAATCTTGTAGGCTGGAAGTCCAAATTCAGGGTGCCAGCTCCAGGGGAAGGCTATCTCTGTCATCTCTGGAGGAAGGTTCTTGTCATCATTCCTCCCCTGGACCAGGAGCTTCTCTGCGCTTTGCTCCCTGCGCTACTCTGTTGGTGGTATGAGGTCCCCATGTCTCTCCACTTGCCTCTCTCCCCTATATCTCAAAAGAGTTTGGCCTAAGACACCATCCAATTCTGTAGATCTCATCAATATAACTGCCACTAATCCATCTTATTACATCATAGTGATAGGATTTACAACACATAAGGAAATCACATCAGATGACAAAATGGAAGACAGTCATACCTACTGAGAACTATGACTCAAGCTGATAAATATTTTGGGGGGGCACAATTCAATCCATGACATAAAATAACAACAGGACCGAGTATATGATATTTCAGGGAACAAATTCAGTAGTTGAGTTCCACAAGATATACAACTTCAAGTCCATAAGAAATAAACACAAATTAAACCTCTCAGATACAGGTAATATAATGGTATTAATGGAGACCTATTATTTTAACAGAAAAGAGGGAGGGAGGAGAAAAACAGGAATAGTCATAGTATGTTAATGTTGTATGTTACTTGTTGTTTGTACATGAAAAGTTGTTGAAATGGCAAGTTGTGTAATATAATGTTTGCCGTAGCCACTAAGAAAACACCTAGGAAAAAATGTACAGAAGTAAAAATGGAAGAAATAAAAAGACTCAACACTTAAAAACAGCTAAACAGAAAAATAAGAAAAAAAAGTCAAAGAAGATATAAGGCACTCAAAAATCAATAAGCAAAATGAATGAAGATACTTCATTTTCAGTAATAACCTTTAATGTAAATGGTCTAAAAAATTTCCCATGAAAAATGCACAGAGTGACAGAATGGATGAAAAAAGAAAATAATCCTTCATTTTGCTGCCTACAAGAAACACACCTTAGACATGACACAGACTGAAAATAAAAGGATGCAATAAAATATTCCATGCAACCAGTACCAAAAAAGAGCAGGGGTGGCCATACAGATATTAGATAAAATAGATTTTAAATCAAAATCTATTACAAGAGATAAAGAAGGACATTACATAATAATAAAAGAGCCAACCCATCAAGAAATAAATACACATAAAAATATGCATGCATCTAACATCAATAATCCAAAATAACATGAAACAAATACTGACTAACATAGATAACTCCACAATAATTGTCGGGGTCTTCAACACACCATCTTCAATCCTAGAAAGAAGATCAGTAAGAACATTGGGGACTTAAATAAAACCATAAGCCAATTTGACCTAATGGATATATAAAGAACTCTCCACCCATCAGCAGAACAATACACATTTTTCTGCAGTGCACATGAAGAAGTTCCTCAATATGACTTATGAAAAACCAACAACCAACATTATACTTAATGGAAAAAGATTGAGAGCTTGTTCCCCTTGAAATTGAGAACAAGACAAGGATGTTCATTCACCACTCTTATTTAATATTTTATTGGAAGTTTTAGCCAGAACAATAAGACAAGAAAAAGAAAAAAAAGTTATCCAAACAGCAAAGAAGTAAAATTATCTCTATTTGTGGATGACATGATCCTGTATTTAGAAAATCCCAAAGAATCCATAAAAAATCTTCTAGACCTAAGAGATTAATTTAGAAAAATTGCAGGGTACAAAATCAATGAACACAAATCAGTTGGGTTTCTATATATACCAGCAATGATGAATCTGAAATGGAAATTAGGAAAATGATCCCATTCACAATGGAGTACAAAAAAAAAAAAAAAAATGGAGTATAAAAGAATAAAATACCTAGAAATAAATTTAACCAGGGATGTGAAAGACTTATACAATGAAAATTATAAAACACTGTTGAAAAAAGAAATAAATGGAAAGACTTTCCATGTTCATGACTTAATTCTGTTAAGATGTCAATATTACCCAAAGCAATCTATGTATTCAATGCAATACCAATCAAATTTCCAATAGCCTTCTTCACAGAAATTAAAAAAACCAGTCTTCAGTTTTATACCGAATGGCAAGGGGCCTTGAATAACTAAAGCAATTTTGAAGAGGAGAACAAAGTAGGAGAGCTCACATTTCCTGATTTCAAAACATATTATACAGCTACAGTGGTAATCAAAATAGCCTGGTACTGGTATATCAATAGATACATAGACCAATGGAATAGAATTGAAAGTTTAGAAATAAACTCACATAACTATGGTCAACTGATTTTTGACAAGGGTGCTAAGTCTATTTCATGGGGAAAGAAGAGTCTCTTCAATAAATGGTGCTGGGAAAATTGGATTTCTACATGCAAGAAAACGAAACAGTATATATGTCTCACACCATAAACAAAAACAATTGCAAGATGGATTAAAGACCTGAATGTGTAAACTAAAACCATAAAATTCTTAGAAGGAAATGCAGGGACAACACTGTTGGGCCTATCTGTTAACAATGGGTCATCCAACATAATAACAAAAGCACAAACAGCAAAAGACAAAATACATAAATGGGGCCTCATAAAAATTAAAAACTCCTGTTCATCAAAACAGTTTACCGAAAAGGTGAAACGACAAGCTACCAATGGGGAGAATATCTTCGGAAACCATATATCCATTAAGAATCTAATCAAAATATATATAAAACTTTGACAACTTACTAACAAAAAGACAACACAATCATAATATGAGCAAAGACTTGAATAGACATTTCACCAAAGAGTGAATTCAAATGGCCACCAAACACATGAAAAGATGCTCAGTGTAATTAGCCATCCCCCCCCCCAAAAAATCCATTGCTGTCAAGTCGATTTTGATTCATTGTGACCCCACAGGACAGGGTAGAAATTCCCCATGGGGTTTACGAGGAGCTGCTGGTGGATTCGAACTGCTGACCTTTTGGTTAGCAGCTGAGCTCTTAATCACTGCGTTACCAGGGCTCCAATTAACTGTTGTTGTTAGGTGCCGTTGAGTGGGTTCCAACTCACAGCAGCCCAAGAGGACAGAGTAAAACTGTCCCACAGGGTTTCCAAGGAAAGCCTGGTGGATTTGAACTGCTGACCTTTTGGATAGCAGCTGAGCTCTTAACTGCTATGCCACCAGGGCCCCAATTAACCATTAAAAAAAAAAAATTAGAGAGATGCAAATCAATACCACTATGAGATACAATCTGATTCCCACTAGTATGGCTCAGATTAAAAAAACAGAAAACAACAAATGTTGGCAAGTATGTGGGGAAATTGGAACCGTTATTCACTGCTGGTGGGAATGCAAAATGGTACATCCATTGTGGAAAACAGTACGGCAGTTCCTCAAAAAACTAAAAATAAAACTACTATATGACCCAGCAATTCCACTCCTAGGCTTGAAAAGAGATCCTCAGGCAGAGGCTTGACCACCAATGTTCATTGCAGCACAATTCACAATGGCTAAAAGGTGGAAACAACTTAAATGGCCATCAACAGATGAACGGTTAAACGAGATGTGGTACATACACACAATGGAACACTGTTCAGCCAGCAGGAGAAATGAAGTTTGATATATGCTACAATATGGATGGAGCTTGAAGGCATTTATATGAAAACACAAGAATAGGCAAATGTATAGAGAACAAAGCTTTTTAGTGGTTACTAGAGGCAGAAAGGAGCCCTGGTGGCACAGTGGTTAAGAGCTTGGCTGCTAACCAAAAGGGAAGAACAAGGTTTTGAGAGCTAAGCTCATAGGTAGTCTGCCCACATTTCATTGACCATAACAGGATACGTGACCGCATTTAATCCCTAGGGAGGCTGGAAAATACATGCGTCCAGGAAGAAAAGAAAACAGATTTAGTGAGCACCTAAATAGTCTCTGTTATATAAACTGACATGGAAATGCATATGGGTAGGGGTTTGGATATGAGAATGGGTATGGGTATAATATAGGTAGAGGTAGGGGCATGGATACAGTAAGGGTGTGGATATGTTTATGGGTATGGGTAGAGTTTTTTTCATAAAAATTAACTCATATTTTTTAGTCTTTTGTCGTTTAAGGTATAATGAGTAATTTTTAAGCCATTAAATGTTTAGAAAACCAAATGTTGTAATAAGTGACTATGTACAGGGTATCTCTCTCAAGTAGGCAAGGGTCCTGTTCATGGAGCCTTCAGAGACTGCACTCACCTAGTTTCCCCAATCTAGGTATCATGATGGTAGCTACGAAGAACTTTGACTCAGAATTTTATGAAGTTAATAAGAAGATTAGGCTAAAATAAAATAATACTACAAAATGGAATGGACTCTAGGGAGTCCATTAATAGTTTTGACATAAGAAGGTGACACAGCAAGAGTCAAGAAAAATTATAAATGCAGAATAAATATCTCCATGTACATAAATTACAAACAATGTGTAGACATTAACTACGGTGTAAGTCTGGCATTAACCTTCTTTTCCTTTTCCCTAGAGATGATATCCTTGGTCACAAGTGCCTAGAATAGGCAAGGTCACTGCTGGTTGTGGTTTAGATCCTATTGTCCCATTGTCCTAACTCTGCATTGTCCTCTGATCTAGTTTTATGAATAATTCCTGCAAGTCTGTGATGTTTCATACTCCTTTCCATTCATTCATATATCAATCCTTGGAGTCCTTGGCATATTTATAAGCAGAGTTATGTATTTGAAGTATAAAACATTTATATTTCAGCCATGCAGTATTCCAACTAGCTTTTTTGAAATTTTATTGTGGTAAAATTTATATAAAATGAAAATATTGCCATTTTAACCATTTTAAGTGTATAATTTAGTGACTTTAATTACATTCATAATGTGCTACCACCACCACTATGTTTCCAAAAGTTTTACATCACCTGGAACAGAAACTCAGTACCTCTTTAGCAATAACTCCCATTTCTTCCTCCCCCACGCCAGTCCCTGGTGACCACTAACAAACTTTTTTCTACATGCATTTTCAACTTTGTCTATTTTTGCTCTTAATAGCTACTGCCCAAAGCTTGGCATTAGTGAAATGCATGTTTCCATTGTGACTTTCTATGCATTACTTTAGAATGTGAACACACACTTTGCTATCTATTGCCTACAGACTTTAAGATTAGGCAATGCTTCCTGAAGGAAATTATATTTATGATGAAGCCTAAAGAATGTGTAGAAGTCAGCTGAAAAAAAGAGGGAAAGAGAACAAAAAATGTTCTAGAAAGAGGGAACAGCATATTTTGCAAAGGCCTGAAGACAAGAGAACATGGTTCTATCGAGGAGCAAAAGTAGATCTATACGGCAAGAGTATAAAGTGCAAGGGAGCAGACCGGCAAGATATGAGGGTGAAGAGATAAGTGAAAGCAAAATCATGAAGACCATTATAAGGCATTTATGGAATTCTGAGGGTTGAGTAGATTCCACAAGTGAAAAAGTTCCCAGTATTGACTGTTGTATGGCCATGGGAGTAACTATAGTGAAGTGAAGGAGATGAGGTCTTCTTTCAGTAAGGGTGTAAACGGTGGTGGTAGCCAGACGCACTAATATAACCCACAAAACCCATCGAGTCAATTCTGACTCATAGCGACCCTATAGGACAGAGTAGAACTGCCCCATAGAGTTTCCAAGGGGCGCCTGGCAGATTCGAACTGCCAGTCCTTTGGTTAGCACCCGTACCACTTAACCACTATGCCACCAGGGTTTCCACACTAATATATACATATATATTTCTTTTTAAAGATATTAGAGAGCTGTGGATGAAAAGAAGTCTAAATAAACCAAATGCCAGCGAAGGAACTACCTTTCCTAGGTGAGCGGAAATAGGTGGCCACTCTCTTCTTGGGGAAATTTTCCAAGTCTGAACAAGGGCAAGCAGAGGGTCAGGTTTGCCATGGACACTATACCAAGGGGAAGGATAAACCAATGGGGCTTTAAGTGGTTGCATGAGTGGGCATGATGAATTGGAATCTGGAGGAGCCCCAAACATACAACCGGTTTTCCCCACCTGCAGGTTTTTCGACATAGTTTTGTTTTTTTTTTTTTTTTTTTGAATAATGACCAGAGCAGGAGGCTGGGGTAGGAGAAGGTTAGGAAGGTAGAAAGATTTCCCCACCATCTCGCAGTAATAGGAGAGAGATCCACAGGGGAAAGGGGGTTGAAATAAATGAAGTCATGTCTTATCTCTAAGACATTAGAAACCAGAAATAACTGATGATAACTAAAGCTGTAACCCAGCCAACAATAGATTCTACACACTGAAAAGATAATAAGGATGTTAATGATATATAAAGATGATAAGAGCGTATGATGAAACAATTTATATCAAGAAATTTGAAAACGGATTAAAAGAACCAATTCCTTGAAAAACACAACAAAACTGACAAGAGAATAAAGAGAAAATATAAATAGTTCTAAACCTGTTAAATAAATTGAATCCATAACATAAAACAAGAAAACAAACAAAACCTTCCAAGCCCACATGGCTTCACTGGTGAATTCTACCAAACATTTAAGGAAGAAATTATACCAAACTACACTAATTCTTTCAGAGAACAGAGAAAGAAGAGAGACTTCTCAATTTGTTTTACTGGGACAGAAAAAGCCTAATAACAAAACTTGACAAGGGCATTGTAAGAAATGAAATTTGTCGACATATATCCCTCATGTGAAAGACCTGATCCCTGAAAAATTACAAAACATTGCTGAGAAAAATTAAGTAAGACCAAATGAATTGAGACATACACTATGTTTATTGATTGGAAGATTAATTGTTGTTAAAATGTCACTTTTCCCCCAATGGATTCAATCCAATCCCAATCGAAATTTCAGTTGGCTTTTTTTGTAGAAATTGACAAGCTGGCTCTAAAAGTCGTATGAAAATACAAAGAAAAACAAGACAATCCTGAAAAAGAAAAACAATGTTAGGATAACCACCAGAATTTAATCACTTTAAAAGATACTCTGTGAAGCTGTAGAAATTAAGGTGGTGTGCTGTTGGTGTAAGAATAGACAAATCAATGGGAGAGAACAGAAAAGGCTTACGTATATTCAGCTATTTGATTTATGACAAATACGCCTGTGCACTTCACTAGGGAAAGGAAAGTATTTTCAATAACTGATAATTGGGGAAAAAAAAGTTCAAGATGGATGATAGATCTAAATGTGAAAGATAAAACTCTAAACCTTCCAGAAAAAAAATCTCCATAATCATCCCAAAATCTTGAAATGGGCACAGATTTCTTAAATTAGACATAAAAATAATAACTTCAAGATTTAAAACTTCTCTTCATGAAAATTCTTCATTAAAAAAAGTGAAAAGACAAGCCACAGACTGAGGGAACAGTCCATATACATGTCTCATGAAGGATTCATGATAATAGTATATAAAGAAAAAAAAATTTTTTTTAAATAAAGAGCTACCACAAATCAATAACAAAAGCATAAACAGTCCAATTTTTTTTTAACAGGGAAAAAGGCTTGAATAAGCAATTTATTTAAGAAGATACCTAAATGGGCATTAAAATGGCCATACAAAAATGTGTTCAACATCACTAGTCTTCAAGGAAATGCAAAATAAAACTGCAATGAGTTACTACTACAAACCTGCAAGAATGAGGAAAAGTTTTTAAGCTGCCAATACCAAGTGTTAGCAAGGACATGGAGCAACTGGAACACTCATATATTGCTGATGGAAATTAACAAAATAGGAGAGTGTGCTAACGGTGGCACAGGGTTCACAAGGCACTGAGGAAAGATGTGGAAGAGAAGGTAGCCCCAGAGCCACCACAGCAGTTCCACAGCAGCAGGGCAACTGAAGCCATGACTGCTCCAACATCAGTCTTCGTCAGCCTTAGTGAATAACCCCCTTCCTGCGTCCACACCAGCCCAGAAGCCACTATCTGCACCCCTAAACAAGGTCAGACTGCACTACTTAATTCTCCTAAATCTAATCTCACAATGCCAAAATCTTCTCTCCCCTGCTTCCCGGTGACTATGAAGTGTCTCTGAAAAAAGGGAACAGATACTCCAGGCTTAGGCAGACTTGACGGCAGTTGTATGAATTTGTCAAAGGGTCACTGGGCCAAGGACTCCTAAAAGCGATGACAAGCACAAATAGGTCCAGCACATATCTGGTGACCAATTCCCTTTCTACACATCAGCCTTCTCAGCCCTGAATTTTGAGAAGAAAAAAAAAGAAAAGGAGAGATGACAAGACCCATGAAAATGAGTAAAACCGTTGTCAGGCAAAACTGTAAACTCTCTCATCTCCCTTCTGTCTTCGTTTCCCCTGCCAATTTTCCCCAGTGCCACCAGTGGTGCTCACAGGCTGTCCAGGACCCCCAGGATAGATGTGTCCAATGCCCTGACCTTGCCCCTATCACCTTGGACTCTTCCAGCTCCATTCCTTGCTACAGCTCGACGCAGTCACGAATTGTGAGGCCATCAGGGAAGGAGCTGCATCTTATTCACCGCTGTGTCCCCAGTGCGTAGACTCTTAGTAATTGATGAACAAGTGAATGAATGTGGGGCCTCGGAAGGCAGTGCTTACCGTAACTAGTGGCACTAATTAAAGAACACTCGGCACTCCAAAAGCACACTGGATAGAATATTTTGATAGTGTTCTAGTGGTCTGTAAGGGGTGCTCCACCCAGACCCATAAAGGGAGGCCTTGAAAACAGGAGTCCTCCAAGCCGTTGAGTCCCTGGGTGGTGGAAAGGTTAACGTGCTCAACCCTAACCAAAAGATTGGCAGTTCAAGTGAACCTAGAGGTGCCTCTGAAGAAAGGCCTGGCAATCTACTTTTGAAAAATCTGCCATTGAAACCCTGTGGAGCACAATTCCACTCTGAAACTCACGGGGTCACCATGACTCAGGGTTGACTCAACAGCGACTGGTGTTTCCTGAGTCACCAGTGCCCTCAGCAGCAGCCTGGACATAGTGAAGCACAGGTGACCCCAGGGATTTCATGCAGGGCCCTTTGTGTTCCAGCAGGAGGGCTGGGGTGAGTCAAGTACCACTCTCCCACACACGGCCTTGCACATCACAGACTAGCCATAGGGAGCAAGCAAAGCACTGAGCTGTCTGAAGCCATAACCACAGCTTCTGAAGAAACTTGGGTCTAGATCAGAATTTCCCAAACACCTCCAACATCTGTTCTCACCAATCATCTTATCTGGAACCTCTCCTTTCCATCCTTGCCCAGTGAATTCAGCGTCCTGGTATAGGACCTTGCAGAGAGCAGCAGGAAGCCCAAGACAACAAAGGCCTTCCAGGTCTGAAAACAACAAAGAGACAGCACTTTTTTGAAGCCTCTACATTTGAATTAAGAGACAACTACATATTTTTTTACATATTAAGTTTGCAACCTTACGCAGGAGCCCTGGTGGCACAGTGGTTAAGAGCTACAACTGCAAACCAAAATGCCGGCAGTTCGAATCCACCAGTAGCTGTTTGGAAACCCTGTGGGACAGTTCTCTGTTCTATAAGGTTGCTAGAAATTGACTCAACGGCAATGGGTTTAACCCTGGGCAAGTTACTTAACCTCTCTAAGCTTCA
Organism: Loxodonta africana; assembly: GCF_030014295.1. NCBI lineage: Eukaryota > Metazoa > Chordata > Mammalia > Proboscidea > Elephantidae > Loxodonta > Loxodonta africana. Next base: position 90,077,567 of record NC_087352.1, on the reverse strand, counting down.
GTATCCTCATGCGTAAAGCAGGAATAGTAATACTATAAAAAAAGTAATATTTTTATAAGGTGGTAGGAGGATTAGATAATTCTTTTAAAATTATGCAATTTGAACTCAAGATATTTTTGAGCCGCTATCGAGTGAAGAGGTCTTGGCAAGACCTGTTCTTTCTCCTCTACCCACCCCTGCTCCTCTACAAGGAAGTGATTCTCAACTGGAGCTATTTTACCTCATTAAACTGGCTGGTCAGAGGATTGGACGGAAAATAATAAAAAAAAAAAAAATTTTTTTAGGTCAGAGGATTGGATGGAAGATGGAACAAAAAAATTTTTTGAGATACGTTTACTGCCACCTGCTGGCAGGAAAAAGTTTGACAATTAACTTTAAAAGGGCCAATCTGTGCTGATACAAAGTATCCCAATAATGATCCCCCATAGTACACTGCATGGTCCGTCCAACTCCTCTGAACTGGATTACTGGTGTTTGTTTGAATTAATTGATTGCTTTGCTCTTTCTAGCTATGAGTCAAGATAAAAAGAAAGACAATGGAACACTGATCAAGGTGCCAGAAGAAGCAAGACACCTTCACCTACTTGACATTTGCAAAGGGTTTTGCCCTGGATGTGGCCACGTGCTTGAAAGTAGAACACACGGTAAGAGCTAGATCTGGATCAGGCAGCCTTGTGCCTTTCTATTTTGTGCATAGACTGATTTTACTAGTCCCAAACCATTTCCTAAAAATGTAACTCAAGAGTGTATTTTTCAGGATTCCCCTTTCCAGGCAAACCAAAACCAAACCTGTTTCCACTGAGTCAATTCTGACTCATAGCGAATCTATAGGACAGAGTAGAACTGCTCTGCAGGGTTTTCAAGGAGCAACTGGTGGATTCAAACTGCCTGACTTCTGGTTAGCAGCCTGAGCTCTTAATCACTGCACCACCAGGGCTCCTTTTTCAAGGTATATTACACATGTATCTAGCTCCATTTCTTCCTGAAGATCCATGAAGTTACAGTCAAATATATATATATATAGGAATGAATTCATAAAAGTGTTGAGAACAGGATGGGAGATATCAGAGAACTAAAGTCTGTGATGAGTTATGGAAGCTGGAAGGTAGATGGGGTCATATTAACAAATAAACTGAGTAAGGGGAACCACAGTGCAAAGCACACTAGACAAAAATCTGGAATGGAGTTCCACCAGATCAATAGGACTAGACACAAGGATGGGAGAAAGGAAGGAACATTGAGGTAGTCCACGTAAGAGCTATCTGCAGAGCCTTCTCTGCACCCCACTCTGAGAGTGCAGCAGGGGTGTCTGCCTTCATGGTAAGTGTGGAAGAATACTCTACACAGCAGGATACCCAGGAAGAGCTAGGTTTCCCAGAATGAGGATAGAACCCCCAGAGTAAATATCCTCTCATTCGGGCTCAGAGGAAGGAAGGTATGTTCAGACTATTGTCCTGTTCCCAGCGCAAAGAAAAGCCTGACAGTTGATGTGTCCACCCACTCACAGAGAGATCCCCACTCGGCCATTTTCATTCAGGAGAGCAACAAGGAATCCCCCGCCAAATACTAAATCAGTCACTTAATTCACTCCTTTGCTTGTACGTATGAATGGGAAATCTAATTCACCTAGCATTTGAGGGAAATCAGCAACACGAACAGGAAGGAGTAAGATAAAAGAAAAATTGACCTTGGAGAAGGCAAATGATTCAAGTAAGGGGACAGGATTTTTTAAAAAATAATTACAGTTATCATAGAGATTGGACAAAACACAGATCCACAGATTAAAAAAACAGCTTGTTATTTAAAAAGAGAATAAGAAGTCATAGAAATTAAAAAGTTAATTTTCTAATTAAGAATTCAATTGAAAAGATAGGAAAAAAAAAGTTGAAGAAGTTTTCCAGAATACATAAGAAAAAGAAAACATGAAGAGAAATATTAAGAGAGAGGATCAACCTAGGTGGACCAACATCTGACTAACAGGAGTTACAAAACAAGACTCAGAGCAATGGGAAAAAGAAAAACAAATCTTAGAAATAAGAGAAGACCATTTTCCAGAGTTGGAAAAAAAAAAAATTGTAATGGACAGTTATTGTTCCTAACTATTCAAAATATTTTGAACATCCTTTTCACATTTTGACAGTTACTCACAATTTGAATCCCACTTTGCCAACGTTAAATTCAAACACCTACACTTTCTTGCCTCCCTTGAGACCAGGGTGCAGGTGTGTAACTAGGCTCTGCCAGTGAGATGTAACTCCGTGAGGTTTTGTTTTATTGCTGAGCAGAGGCACTGCAGTTCTGGAACTAGTTCCTTTACAAAGCCAGCTCAGTGAGGTGACTCTGGAAGACGTTCTTAGATGATAAGCTTGAGCCTGCTTCTCTAGCACGTCCAAAGTTTCTGTGAGCTCTGATAGTCCAAGGTAAGTCTCTCCTTCCTGAAACTTGCTAGAGTGCATAAGAACCCTGACCAATTCAGTATGAGTCCCCAGGCTGAAAAAGCCCATCATGGGCTAAGCAAGATTAAATTTTTTACACCACATATAACCATATCTTGTCAAACAGCGGGTCAAAAAGCTTTTAAATAGAAAAGGCTGCTTTTAAATAAAGAAGTGAGCTTTAGGATGCTTAATTTACGTTTAATAAGTAGCACCAGATACTGAAAACAACGAAGAAATGCTCTGAGAACACTTTGGAGGGGTGGTGGGCGAAAGAGTCGGGGGAGGGAATTCTTTCCAACCTACACTTTTATTTCAGTCATATTATCAGCCAATTGTGAGGGTAAAATAAACACATTGGATGACATGTAAGGACTTTTTTTTTTTATGGAAAGGAGTCCTGGTGGTGCAATGGTTAAGCACTTGGCTGCTAACAGAAAGGCTGGCATTAGAATCCGCCAGACACTTGGCTGCTACCATAAAGATTACAGCCGTGGAAATCCTATGGGGCAGTTCTACTCTGCTCTATAGGGTCGTTATGAGTCAAAGTTCACTCAATGGCAATGGGTTTGGGTTGGTTTTTTTTTTTTTTTTTTTTAAGGACATGAAATTCTGACTTGCAAGGTAAAAACAAAAAAATACAAAAACAAAACCAGTTGCCATGTAGTTGATTCTGCCTCATGGTGACCCCATGTGTTCCAGAGTAGAACTATGCTCCACAGTGTTGTCAATGACTGTGATATTTTGGAAGTAGATTTCTATGCCTTTCTTCTGAGGTGCCTTGGTTGGATTCAAACTGCCAGTCTTTCAGTTAGTTGCCAAGTGCTCAACCATTAGCACAATCCAGGGACTTCTGACCTGCATGTCATGCCCTATAAAAACATTGATTGAAGAGGTTGTTCAGAAGCGCAGGAAAGGAATTCTAAAAAGAGGGAAACATGGGCTCTAAGAAACAGTGAATTAATGGAAGAGAGAAACTTTTTCTTAGTTGTAGGAAGATCCCACAGACATGATAAACATGGCATCTGTTTCTTATGTCGACAAGAAAACAAACAAAAAAAAATCAAAACTCCATGAAAGGAAAGAAAAAAGAGGCAGACAGAAATTCTAGACAAGAACACCATGACCCAAATGTGAAAACCACTAAAATCAGTCATGACTCTGATAAATTCATGGAGTAAATGAAAAGAAATTCATGTATGGCACAGAAATTGTGAAAATCAATACCTGTCCCAGATATTGCAGCTTTACAATACTTCAAAACTCAGTGGCTTAAAATAACCATCATATTATTATGCTCTCAATACTGCCAGACAGTTCAGTCAGGGATCAGCTAGGTGACTCTTCTGCTCCACATAGCTTTGACTGGCATCACTTTATCAGGGATCATCAAACGTTTTCTGTAAAAAGTCAGTAAATAGTTTAGGCTTTGTGGGCCACATACTTCCTCTGTTGTCTAGTTTTGGTTTGTTTTTGCAATTCTTTCAAAATGTAAAAACCATTCTTAGCTTGAGAGCCATATAAGAACAAACCATAGGCCACATTTGGACCATGGTCACATTTGGGCTTTGTCTCAGTTATCTAGTGCTGCTATAACAGACATACCAAAAGTGGATGGCTTTAACAAAGAGAAATTCATTCTCTCACAGTCTAGTCGGCTAGAAGTCTGAATGCAGGGCTCCAGCTCCAGGGAAAGGCTTTCTCTCTCTGTCGGCTCTGGAGGAAGGCCCCTGTAATCAATCTTCCCTTGGCCTAGGAGCTTCTCTGTGCAGGAGCCCTGGATCCAAAGGATGTGCTCTGTTCCCAGTGCTGTTTTCTTGGTGGTATGAGGTCCCCCTGTCTCTCTGCTTGCTTCTCGCTTTTGTATCTCAAAAGGGATTGACTTTAAGACACAACATAATCTTGCAGATTGAGCCTTATCAGCATAACTGCCGCTGAGCCCATCTCATTAACATAATAGAGATAGGGTTTACAATACATAGGAAAATCACATCAGATGACAAAATGGTGGACAATCACACAATACTGGGAATCATGGTCTAGCCCAGTTGACAGATATTTTGGGGGGGACACAATTCAATCCATGACAGGCTTCATCTTCTGCTTTATGATATTTTTCTAGAGGCTGGCCTGGTCTAGAGCACCTAATATGGCTGCCTTCACATTTGGTGCCTTGGTGGGGCCAGCTAGAAGGTTGCACTCTCCCTCTCATGCTGTCTTAGGTTCTCTGTATGGGGTCCTCAGTAGGGTATTTGGACATCTCGCATAGCGACTCATGTCCCAGAAGCAAAGGTGAGAGCTGCCAGTCTTGTTAAAGGCAGACCTAGGCCTGGTGCAGTGTCATGTCACCACATTCTGTTGGTCTGTGTGATCCCAGCCAGCCCACACTCCCTGGGAAAGTAAACAGGCCTCAGCTCTGAGCAGTAGAAACATGGAAGAATTTGCAGCATCTTTAATCTGCCATACTATCTAAAGTTGATGAATTAAGAAGTATATGCATGCTACTTTGCGTTACGGAGCATATCACCTGAAGAACTAAAGAGAGAAACTCTGTATGGATTAATATTTGTTATTTTTCAGATTAATAGTTCTCTGTGGCAAACATAAAATTAATATTTTTTCTTGTAGTTTAACTCAACAAATACGTACTGAGCACCTACTCTTAAGTGTAGATGAATGAAGTACAGTCTTAGGATCATGACCACTAGTTGGATACTCTATGATACATTCTTCTCTTCCTCCTTAGAAGCATAACTCTTATTTTTAGCTAAGCACATTGCCATCCAGAATTAAAAACTACATTTCCTAGCCTATAGCTGTCTGTGGCTATATGATGGAGTTCAGGCCAGTGAGATGTAAGTATAAGTGTAGGATGGAACTTGTTGGAAGGAGGCTTAAGTTAATTGATTCAGTTGGGAAGGACCCCCATTTGCCCTTATGTTTTTCCTTCTGTTCCAACTTGTTATTCACATATGATGGCTAGAGCTCCAGCAGTTCTCTTGGACCTTGACTGACCACAAGAATGACAGGAATCTGAATTCTCGAGGGCACCACTGAGCTCAATTCTAGCCTTAAAACACCTACCTCTAGACTTTTTTCCTGTAAAAGAGAAACAAACTTTCATTTTGGGTAGTTCACTGTTTTTTCACAGGTTTTCTGTTATTTGCAGTGAACCAAATTCTAACTCTGCACTGTTCAGTAGTAAATAGCCAGCTGTGGTTATTTAAACATAAATGTAAATTAAATTTAGAATTCATTTCCTCAGTCACACTAGCCACATTTTAAGTGCTCAGTTGCCACATGTGGCTAGTGGCTACCATAGTGAACAGAGGAGATATAGGGCATTCCTATCATCATGGAAAGTTCTAGGGGACAGCGCTGTCCTAACTGATAAAAGTCCTTCCCACAAAGATTTTTGTGTTCTAGTAAAGGATGTAAAAACTTTCTGCTATGTGAAATAGATGACAGAATATGTACCATAAATGAGGTCTGACTACAGAGATCAAAAAGGAGTCATGGGAAGAGGAGGCATTTGAGATGCACTTTAAAGCATGCACAGATGTAGAGAGGGTGTACGCAGTAGGTTGCACAGTTTAAGTGGAACATGGCATCGGGGAAGTACACATCATATTTAGAGTAGCTTGATTTTATTGATATGTAGGGTAACTGGAAGATTAGCTAATATTTTGGAGATCATTGAAGGTAAGGATGTGAATTTGGTACCTAATAAGGCAAGCACTGGGGGGCTATCAAAGGTTTGTGAATAGAAGGAATGACACTATCGGAAGAGTGCTTTAGGGTAAATAAGCACAAGGAGAGACTGGAGGTGGTAGTTTAGATGTTAATACAAAAATCCACATTTACAGGTAGTGAGACAGAACCTGTTTGTGGTATTAGGAATGGGAAGAGTGAATTATTGTATGAGACATTTTGGTGGTCGGTCCTACAGGATTTTCAAACTGTCTCTATAGAGATGTCAAGGGAGAGAAAGGAGTCCAAGATGACTCCAAGGTCTCTGTACCTAGAGACTGGGTAAATGATGGCTCCATTTACAGACTTAGGGGCAGGAAAAGGAGCTCTTCGAGGTAAGGTTTGAGATAGACTGATATACACTTCCCCAAAACACCAGTCAGAAGTTGAGAAGAGAAATTAAGCCTGGGATCATGGATACTTTCTCTGGCTCTTTTGTCTCTTCCTTCTTCCAAATTTAGGCTTGTATCTTTAGAGTTTTTGCTTTTATTTTATAATTTTTCCTTTAGTGATCTCATCAACTTCCATCACATTGACTCTTACCTCTAGGAATCATTTGCCTAGAGGTAAGAGTCAAAGTGATGAGATCACTGAAGGAAAAATTATAAAATAAAAGCAAAAAGCTCCTAAGATACAAGCCTAAATTTGGAAGAAGGAAGACACATAAGAGACAGAGAAGGTAAAACTGTTGATGCAGAGATGTAGTCAGGAAACTAGGAGAGAGGAGTGTTATGGAAGCTAATGAAAGAAGTTTTAAGAAGCAGAAAATAGTTTAAATATTGAAAATAAGGCAGAGTGTAGAGACCAAGAAAAGCCTTTGGAATTGGTGGGTGTTGCTTCATTAAGGCGGTGAGAATTAAAGCCAGATTGTCATGGGCATAGTAGTGCATGGTAAGAAAGGAAAAATAGGCAACTTTGTGGTAAAAAGACAAAGAAAAAGCTAGAGAACTAGCTAAAAAACTGGACCTACTTTCATGCCACACTTATTTTCAGTTCTAGAATTTTACCCAGACCTTGCTAGTATGGTTGAGGCATGCTCAAGTGCCAGGTAAAAGAGCACCCAATGGGTCAAGTCACCCTTCTTTATGCATCAACTCTACTTCAAAACGTGTATCACTGTTAAGGACACAACTAATATGTGGATAACAGGTAGTCAAGTATTTTCTTTAGAGTCAGGTTTAAAAGTTTAACTGAGTCCATCTATTCTTCAATTTAGGATATTGATGCAGAAAATGGAGGAGGGAAGGTAAGGAAGAGGGTTGGGAGAGATGTAGAGCAAGGTGTGATCTGAAAGATATTAGGAAGCCCAATATTGTATTCGATATTGTACTGGAAGTCCTAGCAATTGCAATAAGGTAAGAAAGGGAAATAAAAGGTATCCAAATGAGAAAGGAAGAAGTAAAACTATATTTATTCACAGATGATATGATCCTATACATAGAAAGCCCTAAAGATTCCACAGGAAAACTACTGAGTCTAATAGAAGAATTTAGCAATGTTGCAAGGTACAGGATCAACACACAAAAATCAGGTGGGTTCCTATACACTAACAAGGAGTATTCTGGAAATGAAATCAAGAAAATAATACCGTTTACAATAGCCACAAAAAGTAAAAAATACCTAGGAATTAACCTAACCAGGGACATAGAAGATTTATGCAATGAAAAATACAACACACTACTCTAAGAGACTAAAAGAGACGTACATAAATGGAAGGACATTCCACACTCATGAACAGGAAGACAATATAGTGAAAATGTCAATACTGCCTAAGGTGATCTACAGATACAAAGAAATCCGGATAGAAATACCAACAGTAGTCTTTTCAAAAATGGAAAAACTAACAAACAACTTTATATGGAAAGGAAAGGGACCCCCAAATAGCCAAAGAACTAATGAAGAAGAACAAAGTAGGAGGCCTCACACTCCCCTATGCCAAAATATACTATACAGCCACTGTAATCAAAACAGCCTGGTATTAGTTCAATGACACACAGACAAGTGGAATAGAATTAAGAATCCAGAAATAAATCTACCAATCTATGGACAACTGATTTTCTAAAAGGGGCCAAAATCTATTCAATGGGGAAGAAACAGTCTCTTCAATAAATGGTGCTGGCAAAACTGGATATCCACTTGCAGACAAATGAAACAGGACCCATACCTCACACCATACACAAAAATTAACTCAAAATGGATCAAAGGCCTATGTGTTAAACCTAAAACTATGAAGTTCCTGGAAGAAAACATAGGGATAAAATTATGGGACCTAAATTTTGTAAAAAAAAAAAAAAAAGGTAACAAACATAACTACGAATGCACAAATAGCAGGAGACAAATTAGAGAATTGGGACGTTATAAAAATTATATACTTATGCTCATCAAAAGACTTTATCAAAAGAGTAAAAAGAGAACATACAAGCTGGGGGAAAAAAATCTTTGGAAACAATATATCCGATAAGGGTTCAATCTCTAAAATATGTAGAAAACCTCAACAACTCAACAAGAAAAGGACAACCCAATTAAAAAATGGGCAAAGGTCATGACGAAACACTTCACCAAAGAGAACATTCAGGTGCCAAAAAACGCATGAAAAATTGCTTATGATGATTCACCCTCAAAGAGATGCAAATCAAAATTACAATGAAATACCATCTCACTCTGGCTAAAATGGCACTGATAAAAAAAAATTTTTTTTTTTTTTGGCAAGAATGTGAGGAGATTGGAACACTTATCGATTGCTAGTGGTCTGTGAAATGGTACAACTACTATGAAAAATGGTATGGTGCTTCCTCAAAAAACTAAAAACAAAGCTATCTTTTGATCCAGCGATATTGCTCCTAGATATATGCCCTACAGACCTGAGTCATGTGCACAACTTTGTTCATTGCAGCATTATTCACAATAGTAAAAAAAAAAAAGAAAAAATGGAAACAACCTAAGTGCCCATCAACAGATGAATGAATAAGTAGAATGTGGTACATACACACAATGGGATACTACGCAACCATAAAGAAAAATGATGAGTCCATGAAACATATTATAACATGGATGGATCTAGAGTACATAATGCTAAATGAAGTAAATCAGTCACATTAGGACAAATGATCCACTTTTATAAAAAGAAAACAATGGATATATACACAGAGGCTGATGTCCCTTGGTGGTTACCACTGATGGGAGCAGGCGGAATCACTCTCTAGATCATAAATACTTGTTATTTTTCACGAGGGGAAAAGTCGGACCAAATGTCGGTGTAATGAGCTCAGTCTGAACAAAGTAAATGATAATATTAAGAAGCGCACAAGAGAAAAAATGCTTGACAGAAAAATATTAAATATACCCGAATAGCTAAAGCAATGTTGAATGAAAAGAACAAAATAGGAGGACTCGAACTTCCTGACTTTAAAACATACCATACAGTTATAGTAACCAACACAGCCTGATACTGGTATAACAATAAATACACCAATGGAATAGAATTTGAGTCCAGAAATAAACCCATACATCGATGATCAACTGACTTTTTTACAAGGGTGCTAAGTCCATTCAACAGAGAAAGAGGACTCTCTTCAGCAAATGCTACTGGAAAAATTGGATTTCTACATGCAGAAAAATGAAACAGGATCCATGCCTCACACCATACACAAAAACAAACTCAAAATGGATTAAGGACCTAAATGTGCGAAGTAAAACCACAAAATTCTTAGAAGAAAAAGCAAGAGCAACACTGTCAGGCTTAGCTTTTAACAATGGATTATCTGATATAATAACAAAAGCACAAACAGCAAAAGACAAAATAAATAAAGGGGACTTCATAAAAATTAAAAACTTTTGTTCATCAAAACACTTCACCAAAAAAGTGTAAAGACGAGCTACCAACTGGGAAAATATCTTTGAAAACCATGTATCTGACAAGAATCTAATAATTATATATATATAAATATTTTATAAAACTTCAACATCTTAACAACAAAAAGACAAATAACCCACTCAAAAAGAAAATAGGCAACGGACTTGAAAGAGGACATTCAAATGGCCACCAAAACGTGAAAAGATACTTAGTACCATTCCATCAGAGAGATGCAAATCAAAACCACGATGAGATGCCATTTTACTCCCACTAGAATGGAAACCCTGGTGGCGTAGTGGTTAAGTGCTACGGCTGCTAATCAAAGGGTTGGCAGTTCAAATCCACCAGGTGCTCCTTGGAAACCCTGGGCAGTTCTACTCTGTCCTATAGGGTCACTATGAGTCAGAATCAACTCGAGAGCACTGGGTTTGGTTTTGGTTTTTTCTAGGATGGCTAAGGAAAAAAAAACAAAAACAGAGAATAACAAATGTTGATGAGGATGTGGGGAAATTAGAACACTTATCCATTGATGGAGGGAATGCAAAATGGTACAGCCATTGTGGAAAACTAAAAATAAAACTACTATATGACCCAGCAATTCCACTCCTAGGTATATACCCAGAAGACTTGAAGGCAGAGACTTGTACACCAATGTCCATTTCAGCACTACTAAAATAGCCAGTATGGAGACCTGGTGGTGTAGTGATTAAGCGCTTGGCTGCTAACCAAAAGGCTGGCAGTTCGAACCCACCAGCCACTCTTTGGAAACTGTATGGGGCAGTTCCACTCTGTGCTGTAGGGTCGCTATGAGTCAGAATCAGTTGGGAAGGAGGACAGAGTAAGTATATCCTAAAATGTTAGGAGCTTTTCCAAACTCATCCCCTCACCCCAAAATTCTGATATGTGCCCCACAACCACATGTGGGAATCAATGCAACTTATATGGGAAAGCATTATGTCCCACATTGTAAACCTTTATTGTTTATACCTCAACATAAAGGAAACAAAAATCCTCACAACTGGACCAATAAGCAGAAAATATTGAAGTCGTCAAAGATTTCATTTTAGTTGGATACACAATCAATGTCGGTGAAAGCAGCAGTAAGAAATCAAAAGACATATTGAATTGGGCAAATCTGCTACAAAAGACCTCTTTAAAGTGTTAGAAAGCAAATATGTCACTCTGAGGACTAAGGTGCACCAGACTCAAGCCATGTTATTTTCAATTGCCTCATATTCATGAGACAATGAGCAAGGAAGACCAAAGGAGAATCGATATCTTTGACTTATGGTGTTGGGAAGGATATTGAATATACCGTGGACCACCAGAAGAACGGGGTCCTGGTGGTGCAGTAGTTAAGAGCTCAGCTGCTAACCAAAAGGTTGGCAGTTCACCAGCCTCTCCTTGGAAACCCTATGGGGAAGTTCTACGCTGTCCTATATGGCGCAAGACCAGTTTGTTCTGTTGTACATAGGGGAGCTATGGGTCAAAATCAATTCTATGGCACCTGACAACAACAACAAAGTATGCAACCAAGTTCACTCTTAATTATATAAAGCATCTGGAATTCCAAGCTACTTTTCCTGCACATGTTACTATTAGAATAGCTCTTGGCCTATAGTCTCCTGAGGGCGAAAACATTGCAATGGCCACACTCCTAGCAGCAGACTGAGCACATGATAGGAGTTAGTCTGCAATGTCCAGTTCTCTTCCTTCCAGGTTCATAGAGGATTGGATCTCTCTACCCATTTTGATGATGGACCATATGACTTATTTTGGCAAGTGAAACGTGAGTGGAAATAGAAGCTGACATGCAAGTACGTGTCAGGGTAGGACTTCCATGAGCCTAGGTTCCTGAGTAACCACAATGAAACTCCCTGCTAATTTGTGCTGAACAGGTAGCATCATGGAAAAATAAACATTCATTATGTTAAGTCACTGAGACTTGGGAGCTGTTTGTTTCTACAGAATAACCTTAGTTCTCAAAGTGTTGCCCTCCGGCCAATAACATCTGAGAGCTGGTTAGAAATGTGAAACATCAGTTCCTGCTCCAGGCCACCAAGTCTGAATCTGCATTTTAACAAGCTCCCTCCATGTTTCAAATGCATGTTAAAGTTTGAGAAGCACTGGCTTAGACTATCCTGTCTAGTACAGAAATTGTTAGCTAAAAGTGGCAGAATCCAAGCCTAAAATATGTATACAGATAGCACGGAAAGATGCAAAAAAAGAGAACTTGAATAACAGATAATACACTATATATAACTATATGGGAAAAGGCTGGAAAACAAAACATTAGTAGTGTGAAATAATACTGTAAATAACCACACTGTTGGCTGCACTTATGAGACACTACAAGAAAGTGATAAGCTAAGGAAAGAATTAGCTGCATGGAAGCAGAAGAAAAAGGGTTCAAGAAAACCCAGAGTCAGGGACTTGAGGGTGGGAAGAAACAGCTCTTCTCAACTAAACAAGTGAAAGATAAAACTAAGACCAATCAAAACTCAGATTTGGCACTAGAATCACATCAAGGGGATGGCTTCCTTCACCCTCACTGCTCAATCCTCTAAATGGATTAGGGAAGGCACCTCAGAGTTAAGGTCCAACCAATGACGTAGCATCCGGTGAAAACTTTCATTTGGACAGAATGAGAATACTCAGAGAAAAGAAGCTAAAAGTATCACTCTTCCTCAAAGCCTGATACACTGAAAGCATACATAATTAAGATGAGATAAAGAAAGAGGCATGGGGGCAAAAGGAGAAACGTACAGCAAGTCTAAGAAATAGGTATAGATCTGTACTGTCCAATATGGTGGCCACTAGCCATATGAGGTTATTGAGCACTTGAAATAGGATGCTATGTCTTCCCTTCTTCCCATTCTTGGATGCGAGTGTCTCTGTGTCCCCTGTTCCTCCATTATTTATTGGCTTGGAGAGGGGCTCAGATAAATTGTTCTTTTAGCTTATTGGATCCAGGTCAGGAAGAGCCACACCTAGACCTGAGGCAGAGATACCTGGGGGATTTTTCAAAGTTAACTCCCTATTCCAAAGTTCTGATATGTACCCACCAGTGAGACTTGTTATTACAGGCATTGGAGAATATCATGGGCCTCACTTTATAACATGTCTAATATGTGCCTTTGAAGTTCGAAAAAAAAAATTTTTTTTTTTAATATGTGCCTCTGAAGTTCATATCGTATCTCGAATTGTGGACAATCTTTCCACATATGACAGTCTTGAAGTAGTTCATGTCCCATCAGGTCTTTAGTGACAGAGATTCTCCTAGCCCTATCCTGAGCCCATGATAGGTAACGACCTCAAATACTTACTGCTAAGAGAAAGGATTTAGGGAGTATATGATATCAGGTGTGCAATTTTATTTTATTTTATTAGCTTTTTAGGAATTAAAGTTATTTTCAATTGAGAAATGGCCATCCTACAGGTAATAAATATTGTCAAGAAAATGTCCCATAATTCACCAATTAACTACTTTCTAATTCTGCAGTAGCTGCTGAAAACTCGACAGAAAGACCAAAAATATTTCTAATATAACACATCAGAATTACCAGTTGGAATAGGTGGTCTGGTCCTTCCATTTTATTAACCATGGCTTTGAGCACATTATTTTTATACCACATGAAGTTCCTACAGAAGCAGAAAGAGTTAACACACAATACCATACAATTTTGACAGTTATATGGATCATTTATCTAGGGAATTTTGTGTTGGGGTGTCAGGGATTGGCTCATTTACAGATACCCACTTCCAAATGAAGATACATCTAAGTACTTGGGTTATTTCTGTACCATTTACATAGAGATTAAAAGATATTTGAGCATTTCCTTCAAAACCTTTATATAAAAGGTCAGACTTTATAATAAGTCATGAAGCACCCTAAGGAGCAAATAATTAGCCCAATGAGAATTCCCAGATACAACCAATTTAAACCACAGGGTAATAGTTTCATTTTATCCATAGGTCTGGAACCCTAGTTGACCTCAATGAGTACTCTTGGCTACTGGAAGCAAATTAGATACCCATTTGTTCAGCAACAATAACAAATACCAATCGAGTGTCGACTACAGGCCCTACATTAGGCAATAGGAGCACAGAGGTGAGCAGGACAAACAAGAGGCCAGCTTTCACAGCAGCTTGATTCTGGCAAGATGTCTCATATCTGCAGTTTCCCAGGATAATTAAATTGAGATCACTTCCCATTCATGGATACACAACATGAATTTTCAGCTAAAAGGAACCGGAAATATTTGAAGGAATAACTAACCAAAAAAAAAAAAAAAACCTGTTGCCATTGAGTCAATTCCTACTCATAGCGACCCTGTAGGACAGAATAGAACTTCCCCATAGGGCTTCCAAGGAGCGGCTGGTGGCTTCAAACTTCCGACCTTTTAGTTAGCAGCTGAGCTCTTAACCACTGCGCCCCCAGGGTACCCCCTAAACTCAGCTGCTGGCAACCTGCTAACTTCCATTTTCAAAAGACTTGGATGTCTCATACACCTTTCCTGTTCATGCCAGCACCATTTTTTCTGGACTCCGAGCTACATTCCTCTGACTCAGCAGGCTTCAACAGGAGGGTCCCTCTTCTATAACAATAGCCCATTGTTGTGTGGCCCTAAAGGCCCACCACTTTATTTATACATATTTCCTCATTAGGAACAGTCTGGATGCGAAACAAAAGAGAAAATATTAATACCAAAACCAATAGGATGGAATATGAGAACTGCAAAGGTACGAGCCCTTTGCTTCAGAGAAAGGGAGGACCCACCATGGGCCTCCTGGCCTCAGGCCGCTGCTCTGACCACTGCTTTGTGCCCTCCCTTGTATCTACCCATCTGAGTCATTTCTTTAAAATGAAGGGCAATTCCTGTGGTGCTTTATAAGTGTACATGGTGTTCTCACATTTTCTCACACAGTCCTCATGACAATCCTGGGACTTCAGTGCAGATGTGGAACCTGGAATGAGAAGACTAAGGCCACACAGCCAGCTAGTGACAAAGTCAGAACCTGAGTTCCAGTTTCCTCACTCCATTCCAGATTGGCAAAGATGGGACTCTGTAGGGCACAGATGCAGCACCTGGCTTCTGTGACTTCTCCAGTCAGACTGAGATGCCACAAAGTTCACAGTGATGGTGACAGAGTTTCACACTCCAAGGCAGGCCCAGTCTGAAAAAGGTCAAAGGTTGCTTGGCCAATGGCATAGGCTATATGCAGCACAGGGGGCCCCCTGAGCCCATGACAGGGCCCCTAAACACTCACTTGGCAGCCCTGGATTGAATTCAAATAAGACAGTAAGAACAAGTCACAGAGACTTCTACAATACACGAGGCAAGGTTTGTAGCATATAATTTTATGTCTGGGTAAGTGCAAAAACATGACTGACAGAAGTGTAATTAAGGAAATTCCACCCTCAAACAATTATGGACACAAACTATAAAACCAAATATTCAGGAAAACAGAGCTGCAGAGATATCTCATATCAAATGTACAGAAAATCTTAAAAAGAATGAATCTGACCACTCTCTTCTCCCCTGAAAAGTGTTTGTGACTCCCAGAAGCATCCAGCAGAGCTACGGCCCTACTTCTGGGGAGAAAGAGAGACCAAATATGACACAGAGATTCACAACGCCTCTTACATGACCGTCAGGATGCTCCGACTCCTGCTGAGACTTACACTCGGGCCATTCTACCTTCCCTGTACACACATGCTGATAAGAGCAAGGGTGGGCATGATGGCCCAGTAAAGTGGTATGAAAAAAATGTAGTACAAAGAAAGGACAGTAGTCAATTGTCACAAACCATTCCCAAAGGATAAGTACCATGTGCCTAGTTGACACAACAGTGGCCACAGAAAAAAGGTGTACATCTTAAGCACAAGCTTGAGACAGAAAACAAAGAGAATGCATGGTCTGCCTACCCCTTGGCTGCATCTAATTGACCTGTGATAAAGTAAACACAGGAGAAAAGAGAACCACAGCAAGAACGAGACATTTTTGTTCAGTACCTGCTAGAAAATCTGCAGGTGATTCTGAAGTCACAACAACAAATAATCTCTTTAAAGTTCTTCCGCATCTCCTGGCTGCAAAAGGCATATATCAGAGGCTCAGTCACAGAATTGGACGCGATAAGTATGAGGTACATATTGAAGCGAGACATAAAGCAAGAGCAATAGAAGTTCTGAGGGCAAGAAATCATTAAAATGAGGTGGAGGAAGAAGGGGGCCCAGCACACGATAAAGATGCCCAGTAGCACGGCCAGGATGACAGCACCACGCATGCTGGTCATCTGCCACACAGCCCCATACCCAGGCAGTGCTGCTATCTGCTTGACAGGAGTCCACGCCAGAAGGAACACGTGTGTATACAGAGATACCATGAGGAACAGCATGGTAAAAAAAACATGGAAATGAGGCAAATGATGACATAAGTAGATTCATAGCAAATGATGAAGACGATGCCGCAGCCCGTGCAGAAGGTCCAGGTGCAGGCGATGATCACTGCCGAGCGCCTTGCCGTCATGATGTGGTGGTAGCACAGGGCGTAGAAGATAGTGACGTACCTGTCCACTGCGACGGCCAGCAAACTGCACATGGAAGCCAGCACGGAGATGCAGATCATGGAATCAAACACATTGTCAATGTGGCGCACAAAAGCATCCGCTATCACCAGGTGCCTGTTATTTGTCAAGTGTATGGTGATGGTCTCCCAGGCATTGGACATGCTTACTAGCACGTCAGACACAGCCAAGCTGCACACAAAGAAGTACATGGGTGAGTGCAAGTTCTTGCTCTTCACTATGGCCCCAATGACCAAGATGTTCTCCAGGAGACTGATGAGACCCAGAGTCAGAAACACCATAGCAATGCCCATGTCTTGTTCTTGACATTTGGTCCCGAAATGTTGCCCTCTGTGGCATTCAAGTTGAGATCCAAAAAGTGTGGGTGAAACGAGGAGTTCATTGCTGGAGGAAAATGCTTCCTTTTCTTGGCAGAAAATTTACTGTAAAACAGGTTTTTGGATCATGAGTCAGCCTACCAAAGAAATACAACAGGACACCAAGAGCAAACAAAGCCTAAGGAAGGGGATGCTTGCAGGGATGTGCATCTGAGGCGCCCACTTGGCTTGCCCATTTCACTTGTAGTCCCAATCCCCAAAGTGCCATCTCTGCAGCATGCAGGTTCCATGTTCTCAGCAGCCCCTCTTACATTCTTTCCTCCAAGCTCCCTTTCCTTCACACACTCTCAGTGCATCTTGCTGTGCCCAAGGCAGTGCCACTTTTTATGCTTGTTGTCCTGGCGCCCAAATTCACTCTTAAAAGTGTCTTATTAGTTGTTAATCAACTCATAAGCTACAAAATCCCCCCTAGCCTCCTGATTTTCACATTACTATGGGTAGTGCGCTACTTCTTCAGGTGAGCTCAGGTTTCTGAAGGATATACAAATCCATGTTCCCTTAAAAGGCAGATAGGTGCACACTTAACATTTATCTTTACCCTCGACATCCATTAGGATTCAATCTTCATGGCTGTAACTAAGACTGTAACTAAAATGCTCTGTTAGCTTGAGCATAATTATATATAAAAAGTTACCGTCTTCAATTTGTAAGTTCAGGTTGCACATAAATGTTAAAATTAAGGGAAACATAATGCTGTTTTCCTCTAAATAAATATTTTCCCCGACTTTTGCATTATTGAAATTCCATGAAATCTGACTAATAGTCTTAGAAGTTTCACATAAGCACAGCCTGGAGAAGCGAAGCATGTAAATTTACTAAGCACTAGAGCAAGATATCTCACTTTCTTTGTTACACAATTGCTCTCTTATGATTTGTATTCAAAAAATTCCTTCCCCACACACGCACCCCCCCACACACACACACTCAGAGCCCTTGTCAGGAGAGGGTTAGAATTTCTGTCATTATTCTCATTTATTGTATATTTATGTATAGTTCTATTTCAGATACCGATTAATTACATTATTACATTAAACTTCACATTAAGCTCTCCAAAATTCACTGGCCAAGCAAGCTGCCGGCAAGCTCTCTCTTCCGCAGCTGAAAGGAAGCGTGATTTTGCGTTTATTTCGTTCAATTTCAAATAAACACAAAAGTTGCGGCCATTTACTAGTCCTGCCTCCGCGGCGTCTCCTTCTCTTCCACCGCAGCCCGGTCGGTCCCCGCTCCAGGGTCGCGCTCAGCCTGGGCACCTGGCGTCCAGGAGCTCTGACCGCGGCCGGGAGCCGAGTACCACCCACTCGGGAAGAAAAACTTCTGGGCGCGAGGTCGCGGCCCCGCCGCGAGCTGCAATCCCACAGAGCCGGCAGGTCCCGCCCAGTCCCAGCTCTTGAGGCCAACTGGCCGAGCCTCGGGTCTCTGCACCACCTTAGTGGCCCTGCGCTGCAGACCGGCGTCCCCGCCCCGACAGCCTGCACTCCTGCTGCACCGGCTCACACCAGGGCACCGGCAGGGAAAAAACGGCTCCATATCTGATTGGTGAAAAAGTCCTTCCGCAAAAAAGCATCCACCTTTTTTTTTTTTTTTCTCTAGCTGGTTGTTCTTTTTGCATTTGCTTCTTTCCCTCTTATCGAAAGACTACAATGCGATCAGGTGAAACAGCACGTACTTCCCTCCAAAGGTGTTCAATGGGGGGTCCGTGATGAGTGTGCGCTGGAAAAACTGGGCGTGCAAACCCTCCGCTGTGACTACCACACAGGACCTTCTTTGCTCAAGACTTAACCCCTCCAACAGGACCGTGCCTTTCGTGCCCGGCTCTAAAAGCTAATGTGCTTTTGTTACGCAAGCAAAAAGAGAAAAAAAGAATTCCTCTTGCAGAATATCCGGACTTTTGGCAATAGTTTCTGGACCTGCCACTTCTCTGATACCTCAAAAACTGACCTTCAACCCAAAAACAATCTTTATGATACCAGAGAGAGGTGCACAAAGACTGCCCGGATAAACCCAGGGCAAAATGCACGGGGCTGCCTCATTACTGGAGGTCTGCTTTGGGCTTCAGACATGATCAGACAACCTTCCCAAAAAGAATAAGTATGTTATTATTGTTGTTATATGCTATGGAGCCGATTCCATGTTATAGTGACCCTGCAGGACAGAGTAGGCCCCATGGTTCCTAGGCCATAATCTTCAAGGGAGCAAATCACAAGGTCTTTTCTTCAGGGAGAGGCCAGTCCTTCCAACTGCTCGCTGATCTGGTTAGTGCCAAGGACTTAACCACTGTGCAGCCAGGGCTCCTTATGAATACGTGTGGGAGACTACAAGCCAGGGTATTCCCACGCCACCATGTTTCTAGCCACATGATGGAATTCTGTGAAGCAGTTCTTAGGCTGAGAATAGTGCTGTGTGGATGCAAAAATGAAATGGCTGGCAGAAAACATAAAAAGACTCAAGCACCCCCATATTTATTCCTCATTTTCAAGATCAGAGAGGGCTCTGCAAAAGATCCTTGTTTCTCAATAAAGCAGAAACCCTTGTTAAAGGAAATTATCACGACTACGTGGCATGGTAGCCTTCAGCAGTGGTCACTTTGTGTCAGGTCCTGTATGAGCACTGTACCTGAATCATCTAATTTAACCTTTAGAAAAACCCTAGGAATGGGTACTCTTCTTATTCCCATTTCACAAATGAAGGAGCTGATGCTTAGAGAGGTTACCTGGCAAATCCAAGTTCCGAAGGCTGTAAAGAGCAGAAAAGGGCTGAACTCTGGGCAGCTGACCCCAGGGCCCAGGCACTTCACTGCACAGTGCAGCCACTTGAAGGAGTCCTGTTGGGCATAAGGTATTATTCTTTTTAAACACTGCTGAGTTGGATTTGCAGATTTCTTATCTTTGTGCTGTCTTTATCAATTCTGGTACTTAAGTTACCTGGGCTTTGCTAAATAAATTGGGAAATTTTTCAATTATTTTTCTATTCTGAGATATTTTAAGTAGGGTAGGAATGATATGTTTCTTTCAGGAAAATCACTGAGTCAAGATCAATAGAGCTTAGAGAATACAGAATAAGCTCTTCCACTGTCCCTATCATCGGAAACTTTGTGTCTCCTAAATAGCCTTCTAGTATTGATGCTTAACACACACAGTACATGATGCTCTATGAGCTACCAAATTATGTGTTAGAACCTCCTTTCTCATGAAACAAACATGCAACATGAGTCTTACTCTGTTTTACTACTTAAGCAGTGACAACAGAGAGGGTCCTCAATTCAGATACATGCAGTCATATCTGTGAAGGCTCCTGAGGTGGGATCTACTTGGACACTTCTGGCTGCAGTGGAACTTCTGAGAGGCTGACACTGAGATAAGCACAGTGTATCAGGGAGGGCCCACAGGATCAGTGCTGAGGAGGGACTGGAGACTCAAATGCGGAGGGGACCACATGGAACTCTGGAGGGACCCATGGCCGGTCACATCTTTGCCCTGCTCAGGTGCAGAAGTAAGCTGCCCTGAAAAGGCTCTCGCAGGACAAGGTGGTCTCTGCAGCAAGGCTAACCTGAGGAGCCAACAACTGAGGATGCTGTTGACCCCAAGTCTGTAGCCAGGCAGCAAATCTTCCACGAAAGGGCTCTGGGCAGTCATCTTCATGCCCATCACTCCCCAAATCAGCAAATCCTTCTTGAATATCAACTCTGTTTCTAGGCCTGTGTGAAATGCCATAGTGAATCCCACCCAGAGGACTCTAGAGTCCTACCACAGTACACAACTACAAACACTTGGACTGCAAATATCTTACAGAGTACCAAAAACCTAACCAAACCCAGTGCCATCGAGTCGATTTCGACTCACAGTGACCCTATAGGGCAGAGTAGAACTGCCCCATAGAGTTTCCAAGGAGCACCTGGCAGATTCTAACTGCCGACCCTTTAGTTAGCAGCCATAGCACCTAACCACTACGCCACCAGGGTTTCCTCTTACAGAGTAAAGGGTGTGTATTACCTTGCAGTTTACAAAACACTTTGATGTATATTAACTCATTTGATCCTATGGTACACAGGAGGTGTCAATATTATTGAATTTTCATTGATAAGGACTTTGAGGCTCAGAGAGTCAGAGTGGACTTTCTTACCTCATTTGGCTAGTATTGGTGACAACGAATGTTGAACCTCATCCCAAAGCCCATGTTTATATAGATACATGCCCACGTGCATATGTGAGCATTAGACAACAGAATGCTAAATATGCACCAGGTTTCCTGTCTCACATACAAAAAGAGAAATGGGAATAGCCTCTTGTTGAGCACCCGATATGCTGATAATATGGTTGCACATCCATCTCTCAGAGATCCCTTCTAGAAGCCCTGAGAAGTACAGGTTCCTAACACCATCTTGCAGGTGTGGTTATGTGGCTTCTCAGCTGGTGATGGAACCAGGATCTGAAACCAGGCTTCTGACCAATTCTTACCACAGAGTCCACGCATTACATCCTGTAACTCAGTCATGTAGCCATCAAGCAGGAAACTCAGGACCTGCAGATTCCAAGGAAAGCTGGAGAGGAGTGGATTGGGGCCCCACAAAGGTAGTGAGGTGAACAGGTGTCTTAGGTTGGGTTCTCTAGAGAAGCAAAACTAGTAAAGTGTATAAATACATACATAAAATAAATACATACATAGAGAGATTTATATCAAGGAAATGGCTCACATGGTTGCTGAGGCTGGAACACCCCAAGTCCTTGGGTCAGAATAGAGGCGTCTCCTGATTCACATAGCCGCAGGGGCTGTTGAACCCAAAATTAGTAGGTCAGAGAGCAGGGCTCTTGCTCACAGGCTGCAAGGATCAATGAATCCCAAGATCAGCAGACAAGACCCCAGGTAAGCTGGTAGCTCAAGTCCTGAGAACTGGAGGTCAGGTGAACAGGAGCACCTGCAGGATCCAGAGCAAGCAAAAGCCATGAGCCTTGCCAGAATGTCCACTTATATTTGATGCAGGCCACATGCCCAAGAAAACTTCCTTTCGACTGATTAGCTACTCATAGCAGATCCCATAATGGAGGTGATCACATTATATCAAATCTCATTGTAGAAGCAATCACAACATCTCATACAACTGCCAAACCACTGAGAATCATGGTCCACCCAAGTTGACACACACAATTTTAACCATCACAAAGGGCCAGGAGGCAAGAGAGGGGACAAGGGGAGAATGCTGAGGACCAAAGGGTAAGAAGCTGACTGGAGATGGAAGGCTGTGTGGGGGAGCACCCAGGGCCCTAAGGTCAGAGGGTGCTAGTGTAGGAGCAACAAGGGGAGCAGAGCGTGGCTGAGATGTGGGGTAGGAGGCAGGCATATGGTGCAGGACTTTGTGGGTCATGGTAAAGAACTGAAGCCTTGTTCTAAAAGAAAGGGGAAGCCTTACAAGGCTGTAAGTAGGAGTGCAACAGGTTTGTGGTTGTTGAAGATCAGCACGCCAAGGTGAGGGACTGAATTGGGGGAGTCCAAGAGTGGAAGAAGGTATTAAGTACTGGCAGTACCTCACTATGAGATAAAAACATCCCTGAGCTGACTCTGTTCATCCAGCTGGTACCCAGTGATCTTGTTGATTCATGCAGTGGCAGAAAAATAGCAAATTAGTCCTCCCTGACACACCTGAATAGCAAGATTGAAAACAAAAAATGGCCCTGAACAGGTAGGTTATAGACACTGTTTGGACCTTCAGACTCATCGCCATGGCAACATGAATTCATTCTTTCCTTCATCAAGGAAGGAAGAATTTGAAGCTTGGAGATTTGATGTGTGTTTGTTGTTGTTGTTGTTTGGGGAGGACAGTTTCTAAAACGTTTTGTTTTATCCACTAGAAAGACAGGATCTCTGTGTCTGCACTTTCACTGCCAAGTCAGGATTCTGTAAGTCCTAGAGGAAGCTTATTTTTAAAATCCAGTGCCCCTCTCATCTGTGAATAAGACTCAACAAGCATCCTTTGTACTTAGTATAAAACAAAGAATCTTAGACAGAAAATTGATTTTAATAAGCAAATTGAATTCACTATGTTCATTTTGAAGGCTATTATACCACTCACTGCAGTCTCCAGGTGGTGTAAACAGTTAATGTGCTCAGCTGCTAACCTAAAGGCTGGAGGTTTGAATACACCCAGAGGCACCTCAGAAGAAAGGCCTGGCAATCTACTTCTGAAAAATCAGCCACTAAAAGCCCTATGAAGCATAGTTTTACTCTGACACACATGGAGTCTCCATGAATCACAGTCAACTCTACAGCGTCTCAATCTGCAAATGAAATTCACTCACTGGAGGATCATGCTGAGATTTCTTGGTCCAAAATTCTGATCATCACTGGGAAGTTACCCACAAGACCTGAAGTGGAAGCTTTCTTTGCCAGTATTTACATTTTCCCTTATAGTTCTTGCGGTTGCCTTGCCAGTTGTTATTTAAGAAGACTCTTCTGTACTGGTTATTACCTCAGACTCCCCAATAAAATTGCTACTTTGTAACAGTTTTATAGTTTCAACACTGTGAGAGCCATGAACAATACAAGATGGGTACTGCCCACAAAGGACTATGAGGAAGAATCAGAATACCTGACTGAGTAGTGATCTAGTCCAAGAAAAAACACACCAAACATGTGACTTCATGGTAACATCAATTGAAACCCAAACGACTCGACGGCACTGGGACTGGGTTAACTAGTAGAAAAACACCATTCATCACATATTGCACGTGTTTTTTCCTGGTCTGCCTGCATGTATCTTTGCATGTAAGCACTAGGTATATAAACTCACCCCCACACTGCTCTGCATGGACCTCTGCCTGAGCGACTCAGCACATCACTCTGTCACAGGAACCTTGGCACCGACCTCTGCCTGTAAGTTCCCAGATAAAAGCTAGGTCTGATGAACCTGTCTTTTTCCACCTCTTTTTTTGAAATCTGACCAGTGCCCCTCAGAGCCATTCCTGCCACTGGTCTGGTGGGTGTGACAAATGGTGCTGTGAGCAGGATTCCAGAAAAATGGGCTGGAGAAAAGGGGGTTGATCCTCAGGGAGTAATCCTTAGATGGTCACAGACTTCAATGTGGGGACCAATGGCAAGTCTGTTCCATACCTAGAGATCACCAAGGGAGTACAGGGAGAGCCCCAAAACTCCCACAGGGCTTGCAGAAGTTATAGAAGAATTAAAGCTGACTAGCCTGAATAACCTGAATAAAGGTGGTCACCATGCTGTAGCCACTGTGGAATGGCTCCTACTAGAGGATTCTCAGGGGGAAAGGCTAGATGTTTGCAGACTGCTGAGGGAGTATGGGGAGAGCTCCAAAACTCCTGCAGGGCTGGCAGAAGTTGTATAAATATTAAAGTTGACCAATCTGAATAAAGATGGTTGCCATGCTATAGCTACTATGGCATAGCTGTCACTCTGGGCATGCACTTAGTGATGGAGGCCCAGTTAGAAACAGAAGCAAAGATTTAAAAACTTAAAGAAGAGCTATGGCTTGAAAGGGATATGAGAGCAACTGTTTTTATGTTGGTTACTGACTTAGCTGGAAAAACAGAATGAAAGGAAAATAATCGAGAACAGGGATAGCCTTCAATATCTCCCCTAGAAGAGGAAAAGCACCCAGGATGGAAGCCCCTGGAGTCATTTCTGGTAACAACCTGGCCAAGGTTCCCCTCAGCATAAGGTCGTTAAGGGGACCAGGAGTCAAACAAAGGTCCTGGCTTTGTTTGACACTGCAGCTGAATGTATTTTGATTCATGGTCAAGCCAAAACCCATTACCAGAGTGGCAGGGCAAGATGGTGAAGTGAGCAGTCACTCCCATTCATTCCCCAGCAACAAACCCACTGAACAACAAATAAGAACAAACACAGACTCCGATCTCACAACTCCAGGTGGAAGCTGAGGTGTTGGAGAATTGAGGTGAGACCAGAAACAGAGGAGAGGAAGATCAGGGGACACCACAGAGCTGGGAGAAACTACCCAGTAGCATCTGGAGCACTTGTTCGCTGCAGCCTTTTTGGGACAAGGTTGGACAACACCCTGAACCAAGAACACAAAATGGAAGCTAAACTGAGGAAGTGATAGCCTGATGATTCTAAGGCTGAGCAAAACTGGCTGTGGGAGTTCATGAGCTGTGCAGTTGGGAGGGAGCGAACGGAAAATGTGACACTCCAGGAGAGTGCTGTTGAATCTCACTACACCAGACACATGGACACTAAAACCGGGAGGCACTGAAAAGTCACTGCGAATAGGGGGGATACCTCAGACAGGAAACACAGGGAAATGGCTGACTCGCTGCCCACAGCAGGACACCATAGGAGAGCCTGTGCAGGAGTGGCCATGAAAGAAAGACATAGAACACTCCCCACCTTCACCATGGGAAAGCCAAACATCACCATTTACCTCAGTGTCTGTGACCAGCTAAAATCTGCTGTGCATGCATATTGAACTCCAGAGCCCAAGCACCCAGAATTCCTGAATCATCACAAAAATAACTTAAGGATAAGTCTGCCCTCTAAGGGTTTTTAGGAGAATATAGTGGAGCAAAATCAACCAAGTATAACCAGAAAGTTTGCCCCTGAAAATCAGAAAACAGAATTTAAACTATTAAAATAATAAAAAGATATCAAAATGGCCCAAGTTCAACAAAAAAATAGTAAAACACACAAAATCACAAGAAAAGAAGGACCAAACAAAAGGAAAACATGAAGAGAAATTTTCTACTATGGAGGCCAGGTTGATGCAAAAAATAGAAAATTTTCAGACAATGGTGCTAAATACGTTTAAAGAAAGCAAAAAGCACACATAAAACAAAATAATAGAGATCAGGAAACAAATGAAGTAACAAAATGAAAGACTCAACAAGGAAATTGAAAACATCCAAAAATAGAGAACTACTGGAACTGAAGAATAAAGCAACTGAATTAGAAAAAGCAAGAGAAACACTCAACAGTAGAGTTGAGCAGGCAAAAGACAGACTAAGTGAGCTAGAAGACAAAACAGCTGAACTTATCAAGTCTCAAGGAAGAACAAAGAAAAGCAAGCAAAGCCAAATGTAAATATGGAATTCAATTAAGAAATCTAACATTAGAATTATTGGAATTCCAGGGCATATGACAACAAAAAAGGCATAGAAAGAATTTTCCAATAAATAATCAGAGAAACTTTTCTAGACCTGGACAGAAAATCAAGCCTGCAAACATAGGAAGCTACATGAACCCCAATTCGAAAAAATATAAAAAGATCAACTCCACATCACATCCTAATAAAATTTCAGAAAACTGAAGACAAGACGAGAATTCTAAAAACAAGAGGAAAGCACAATCTAATATACCAAGCGTCCTTCAGAAGAATCAGTGTGGATTTCTCCCCAGAAAACTCTAGAGGCTAGAAGACAATGGAGAAACACATATAAAAATATTAAACTGAAACAATTGCCAAACTAGAATTCTCTGCCCAGCAATGTTGTCATTCAAAAATGAGTGGGAAATCAAAACATTCCCAAATAAACAGAAACTCTGGTAATTTGCTGCTACCAGACCAGCTCTGCAGGTATTACCCAGAGAGTTCTCCAAATGGAGAGGCAAGAACACTAAACAAATACTCATATCTATACACAGGGGAGAAAAAAATAAGAGAGAGACCTCCAAAAATTACAACAAGAGCAATCATAAGGACCAAGTATATGGTATTTTAAGGGAATAAACTCAATAATATAATCTCCCAAACAGTACAACATCAAGATTGTAAGAAACAGGTACAAAGCAAACCTTTCAGATACAGGACGTACAACGATGTTAACAGAAACTCACCAACAGAAATAGAGGAAGGAGGAGTATGTCTGTAATAGATTTAATATATTAAAGTTGTATGCTATCTGTTGTTCATATGTTAAAAGTTGTCACAATTGTAAATTGTGTAATGTAATATATGTGGTAACCACTAAGAAATCGCTGAGAAAAAAAATACACAGCTGAAAAGAAGGAAGAAAGCAAAGACATGTGGCACATGAAAGCAGCCAAATAGAAGCAAAAACAGAAAAATGAGAATTAAAAAAAAGATATAAAATACTCAAAAAATAAATAGCAAAATGAATGAGGTAGACGGTTCATTTTCAATAATAACCTTAAATGTAAATGGTCTAAACTCCTAGTGCAAAAGGCAGAGAATGACAGAATGGATTTAAAAACAAGATCCATTCTTTTGCTATCTACAAGACACACCTTAGACATAAGCACACAAATGGACTGAAAATAACAGGATGGAAAAAAAAATTGGATGCAACCAGTATCCAAAGAAGAACAGGAGTGCCCATATCAATATCAGACTTTAAATCAAAATCTATTACAAGAGATAAAGAAGAACATTACATAATAATAAAAGGGTTAATCCAGCAAGAAACCATAACAATTATATATGCAACTAACAACGATGTCCCAAAATGCATGAAACAAGTACTGACTAATATGAAAGGAGAAATAAACAACTCCACAATAATAGTAGGGGACTTCAACACACCACTTTCAACTATAGTTGGAATATCTAAAAAGAAGATCACTAAGAACTTAAAAAAAAAAAAAGAACTTAAATAAAACCATAAATCAATTTGACCTAATGGACATATATAGAACTCTCTCCCTATCAGCAGAGCAATACACATTTTTCTCCAACACACATGGTTTATTTCCCAGGATAGACTATATGGTAGAACTCAAAAGAAGCCTCAACAAAATTGAAAAAGATCAAAATCATACAAAGCATCTTCTCAGCTCGTAACGGTATGAAGCTAGAAATCGACGACAGGAGAAATAAGGATAAAAAACGAATGCATGGAAAGTAAATAATACATTACTAAAAAAATTGGATAATAGAAGAAATCAAAAGTGAAATTAAAAATTCTAAGATTCAAATGAAAATAAAAGCACAATATATCAAAACCTTTGGGAGACAGCAAAAGCAGAGCTCAAGGGAAAATTCATAACAATAAGTGTCTATATTAAAAAGGAAGACAGACCCAAAATCAATAACTTAAAGTGACAACCTGAACAAATAGAAGAGGAATAGCAAAAGAGGCCAAAAGCTACCAGAAAAAGGAAACAACAAAGATGAGGGCAGAAATAAACAAAATAGAAAACAATGAAAAAAATCAACAAAACCAGAAATTGGTTCTTTGAAAGGATCAATAAAATAGACAAACCAACGGCTAGACTGACTAAAGAAAGAAAAAAATAAAAAACGAGAGGAGAATAACCAAAATAAGAAATAAAATTTGAGACATTACGATAAGTACAAACAATATAAAAAGAACCATAACAGATTACTGTGAAAAATTGTACTCCAAGAAATTTGAAAACCTAGATGGAACGGACAAATTCCTAGAAACACAGGACCTACCTAAACTAACACAAGCAGAAATACAAAACCTAAAAAGACCAATAACAAAAGAAGAGGTTGAAGATGTCATTAAAAAAAAAAAAAAAAAAAAACCAGCAATTAAGAAAGCCTAAGACCAGATGGATACACTGGAGAATTCTACCAAACATTCAGGGAAGAGTTGACGCCAATTGTACTCAATCTCTTCAAAAACATAGAATAGGAAGAAACACTTACCAAACTTTCTACAAAGCCAACATAACCCTGGTAGCTAAACTAGGCAAAGACATCACACACAAAAAAGAAAATTACAGAACCATATCCCTCATGAGCATAGGTGCAAATATTTTCAACAAAATTCTAACTAACAAAATTCAACAATAGGTCGTGGATTGAATTATGTCCCCCCAAAAATGTGTGTATCAACTTGGTTAGGCCATGATTCAAGGTATGCTCTGGTTGTACTCCATTTTGTAATTGTGATTGTATGTTAAATAGGATTACAGTGGGATTGTAACACCCCCCTTACTTAGGTCACCTCCCTGATCCAAGGTAAAGGGAGTTTCCTTGGTGCGTGGCCTGCATCACCTTTTACCTATCAAGAGATAAAAGGAAAAGGAAGCAAACAGAGAGTTGTGGCCCTCATAACCACCAAGAAAGCAGCACCAGGAGCAGAATGCATCCTTTGGACCTGGATCCCTGCACCTGAGAAGCTCCTCAACCGTGGGAAGATTGAGGACAAGGACATTCCTCCAGATCTGACAGAGAGAGAAAGGTTTCCCCTGGAGCTGACACCCTGAATTTGGACTTTTAGCCTACTTAACTGTGAGAAAATAAACTTCTCTTTGTTAAAGCCATCCACTTGTGGTATTTCTGTTATAGCAGCACTGGATGACTAAAACAAATATATCAAAAAAATCATACACCTTGATCAGATGGAATTACAAGAATGTTTCAACAGTATCAATCA
Organism: Loxodonta africana; assembly: GCF_030014295.1. NCBI lineage: Eukaryota > Metazoa > Chordata > Mammalia > Proboscidea > Elephantidae > Loxodonta > Loxodonta africana. The sequence goes on along the minus strand of NC_087352.1, from coordinate 90,048,229 downwards.
GTGTAATTCACTGCATAAATAAAATAGAAGAACAATATGATCATATTAATTGATGCAGAACAGGCATTTGATAAAACCCAACACCCTTTCCTAATTAAAACCCTCAGCAAAATAGGAATAGAAGGGAAATTTCTCAACATAATCAAGGGCATATATGCAAAACCAAAGCCAGCATTATATTCAATGAAGAAAGACTGAGAACCTTCCCTTTGATAACACTGATAAGAATGCTCATTCTCACCACTCTTATTCAATATTGTACTGGAAGTCCTAGCCAGAGCAATAAGACAAGGAAGAGAAATAAAATGGATCCAAACCAGAAAGGAAGACGTAAAACTATACCTATTTTCAAATGACGTGATCCTATCAATACCTGTTGCCATTGAGTCGATTATGACTTATAGTGACCCTATAGGACAGAGTAGGACTGCCCCATAGGATTTCTAAGGCTCAGCTGGTAGATTCGAACTGTCAACATTTTAGTTAACAGCCGAGCTCTTAACCACTGCACCACGAGCTCTTAACCACTGCACCATCAGGGCTCCGGGAATACACAGAAGACCCTAAAGATTCCACTAAAAAAAAAAAAAAAAAAAAAACTCCTGAAACTAACAGAAAAATTCAGCAATGTTGCAGGGTACAAGATCAACACACAAAAATCAGTTGGATTCCTCTACACTAACAAAGAATTTTCCGAAAAAGAAATCAAGAAAACAATGCCGTTTACAATTGCCCCCAAAACTGTAAAATGACTAGGAATTAACCTAACTGGGACATAAAAGACTCATACAATGAAAATTATAAAACACTACTACAAGAGACTAAAAGAGATCTACAAAAATAGACACCTCGTGCTCATGGATTGGAAGACAACATAGTGAAAATATTAATACAAACTAAAGTGATCTACAGATAAAATGAAATCGTTATCTAAATCCAAGCAATGTTCATTACTGAAATGGGAAAACGAATAACCAACTTCATATGGAAAGGAAAGAAACCCTAAATAGCCAAAGAAGTATTGAAGAAAAAGAACAGAGCAGGATGCCTCACACTCCCCGATGCACATACTATCCAGCCACTGTAATCAAAATAGCCTGGTTTTGGTTCAACGAGAGACTCACAGACCGGTGGAATAGGATTGTAAACGCAGAAATAAATCTAGCCATCTATGGACAACTGAGTTTTGACAAGAGTTCAAAATCTACTCAGTGAAGAAAAAACAATCTCTTTAATAAATTGTGCTAGAAAGACTGGATATTTACTTGAAGAAACATTAAACTGGACCTATACCTCATACCATACACAAAAATGAACTCAAAATAGATTAAAGACCTAAATGTTAAATCTAAAACTATGAAATTCCTGGATGATAAAATAGGGAGAAAATTATGGAATCTAATCTTTTGTAAAAATAGAATAAAAATCATAACAACAAATGCATGAATAGAAGAAAAAATAGTTAAATGGGACCCCCTGAAAATTTAAAACTTATGCTCATCAAAAGACACTATCAAAAGAGTAAAATGAGAACTTACAAACTGGGGAAAAAGATCTTTGGAAAAGATATGTCAGACAAGGATTTAATTTCCAAAATTTACAGAAAAGTTCAACATAATAACAACCCAGTTATAAAATGGGCAAAGGACATGAACAAAACTCTTCACCAAAGAAGACATTCAACCAGCCAACAAATATACGAAAAGATGCCCACGACCTCATGATCATTAGCCATTAAAATAGCCAGATACAAATCAAAACAACAATGAGGCACCGTCTTACCCAGACTAAAATGGCACTGATTAAAAAAAAAAAAGTGATACTAACAAATGTCGGTGAGGATATGGGGAGATTTGAACACTTATCCATTGCTGGCTGTTGTTAGATGCTGTCAAGTTGGTTCTGAATCATACTGACCTTATGTACAACAGAATGAAACACTGCCCCATCCTGCACCATCGTCACAATCATTATTACACTTGAGCTCATTGTTGCAGCCACTGTGTCAACCCAGGTTCTTCCTCTTTTTTGATAACCCTCTACTTTACGAAGCATGGTGTCCTCCTAACACCATGTCTAAAGTACCTCGGATGAAGTCTCATACTCATTTCCAAGGAGCACTCTGGCTGTATCCCAAGACAGACTTGTTCATTCTTCGTTCCATGGTATATTCAATATTCTTTACCAACACCATAATTCAAAGGCATCAATTTTTCTTAGGTCTTCTTTATTCTTGTCCAGATTTTGTGTGCAAGTGAGGCCAGTCCTCGAAGTGACATGTTTGCTTTTCAACACATTAAAGAGGTCTTTTGTAGCAGATTTGCCCTTTGCAATAGGTCTTTAGATTTCTTGACTGCTGCTTCCATTGGCGTTGATTGTGAATCCAAGTAAAATGAAATCCTTGACAACTTAAATATCTTCTCTGTTTATCATGATGTTGTTTATCAGTCCAACTGTGAGGAGTTTTGCTTTCTTTATGTTGAGGTGTAATCCACACTGAAGTCTTTGATCTTCATCAGTAAGTGCTTCAGGTCCTCTTTGTTGCAACATGCAAGGTTGTGTCATCTGCATAACGCAGGTTGTTAATGAGCCTTCCTCCAATCCTGATGCCCTGTTCTTCTGCATATAGTCCAGCTTCTCAGATTATTTGCTCAGGAAACAGACTGAATAAGTATGGTGAAAGGATACAACTCTGACACTCACCTTTCCTGATTTTAAACCACACAGTGTCCTCTTACGCTGTTCGAATGACAGACTCATGATCTATGTACAGGTTCCTCATGAGCACAATTAAGTGTTCTGGAATTCCTAGTCTTTGCAATGTTATCCACAATGTTAAAATCACACAGTCGAATGCCTTTGCATAGTCAATAAAACACAGGTAAATATATTTCTGGTATTCTCTGCCTTCAGTCAAGATGCATCTGATATCAGGAATGATATCCTTTATTCCATGTCTTCTTCTGAATCCAGCTAGAATTTCTGGCTGTTCCCTGCTGCAACCATTTTTTAATTCTCTTCAGCAAAATTTTACTTGCATGTTATAATGGTTAAGATTGCTTGTCTACTTGGCTGAGCCATGATTCTCAGTACTGTGGCAGCCGTGTTATGTTGTAGTTACTTCCCTACTGAGATTTGATATGTGATCACCCCCATGATGGAATCTGCTATGAGTAGCAGATGGGGAGCTTTTTTGTACCTGTGGCCTTCATCGAGTGTGGGTGGACATTCTGGCTGGGCTCAGGGGCTTTTGCCCATTCTAGACCCTGCAGCTGGCTCCTGTTCTTCAGACCTTCAGTTCTTGGGACTTGAGCTAGCAGCTTACCCGCACTCTTGTCTGCCAATCTTAAGATTCCTGGATCTTCACAGCCTGTGAGTAAGAGTCCTGCTCCCCAACCTTCCCATCTTGGGTTCACCAGCCCCTGCAGCTATGTAAACCAGAGGAATCCCGTGTCCTGGCCCAGGGACTTGGGACATTACAATCTTTACAACCATGTGAACCATTTCCTTGATATAACTCTCTCTGTGTCTCCTCCCTCTCTCTCTCTGTGTATATATATATATATATATATATATACATATACATATATATATATGCTTTACTGGTTTTGCTTCTCTAAAGAACCAAGCCTAAGTAAGACACATGTGATATTGATGATATTGTTCAATATTGCTCGATTCTGTTGGATCACCTATCTTTAGAATGGGCACAAATATGGATCTCTTCCAGTTGGTTGGCCAGGTAGCTCTCTTCCAAATTTCTTGGCAGAGAACACAATTAATGAGAATGTTGACACAAAGTGAAAAATGTAACTAACATCATTGATCAATTTGTGTGGAAACTGTCAAAGGGGAACCTAACTTGCTGTATAAACTTTCACCAAAACACAATAAAATATTATTTTTAAAAAATTGCTGTCAAGTTGATTCCAACTCATAGCGACCCTATATGACAGAGTAGAACTGTTCCACAGGGTTTCCAAGACTATAATATTCATGGAAGCAGACTGCCACATCTTCCTCCTGCAGAACAGCTGATGGGTTTGAATTACCAACGTTTCAGTTATTAGCTGAGCTCTTAACCACTGTGCAACCAGGGATCCTTGATTCATGGTAATTCACATGAATTTGCAGGTTAACATACTGGACATTGGTATCCTGCTGGGAGCCTCCCTAAAAGCAACAGGGAGTTCAACTTGACTTGCAGGTTATGAACGTAAAACCAGTTCTTTGGGTTTGGACTAAAGAGCAAAAATCCCCCAAACTATAAAGGAATTGGAAAATACGTGGATTACTAGATGGGCTCAAAGCCCAGTGTTGCCTCTTCTTAAACCAGATGGAAAATGATAGTAGATTACCAAGAATTAAACAAGGTACCCCACCCATATATGAGGCTATACTTAACATAGCCACTATTCTGGAGCAGCTGACTACATTTTGGGGAATATTGTCTCAGTCATCTAGTGTTGCTGTAACAGAAATACCACAAGTGAATGGCTTTAACAAAGAGAAATTTATTCTCTCACAGTCTAGTAGGCTACAAGTCCAAACTCAGGGCATCAGCTCCAGGGGAAGTCTTTCTCTCTCTATTGGCTCTGGAGGAAGGTCCTGGTTATCAGTCTTCCCCTGGTTGAGGAGCTTCTCAGTGCAGGGGCCCCGGGTCCAAAGGACACGCTCTTCTCCTTGTGCCCCTTCCTTGGTGGTACTAAGTCGCAACCCTTTACCTGCTTCCTTTTCCTTTTTTTTTTTTTTTTTGCTTTTTAATTTTTATTGTGCTTTAAGTGAAAGTTTACAAACCAGGTCAGTCTCTCATACTAAAACTTGCTATAAACTCCTAGTTGCTCTCCCTCTAATGAGACAGCACACTCCCTTCCTCCACTCTCTATTTTCTTGTCCGTTCGGACAACTTCTGACTGCCTCTGCCCTCTCATCTCCTCTCCAGACAGGAGCTGCTCACATAGTCTCAAGTGTCTACTTGATCCAAGAAGCTCACTCTCCGCCAGTATCATTTTCTATCCCATAATCCAGTCCAATCCCCGCCTGCAGAGTTGGCTTTGGGAATGGTTCTTGTTTTGGGGTAACAGAAGGCCTGGGGTCCATGGCCTCTGGTGTCCTTCTAGTCTCAGTCGGACCATTAAGTCTGGTCTTTTTACAAGAATTTGATGTCTGCATCCCACTGTTCTCGTGCCCCCTCAGGGGTTCTCTGTTGTGTTCCCCATCAGAGCAGTCATTGGTTGTAGCCAGGCACCATCTAGTTCTTCGGGTCTCAGGCTGATGTAGTCTCTGGTTTATGTGGCTCTTTCTGTCTCTTGGGCTCATAATTACCTTGTGTCTTTGGTGTTCTTCATTCTCCTTTGCTCCATATTGGTTGAGACCAATTGATGCATCTTAGATGGCCACTTGCTAGCATTTAAGACCCCAGACCCCACTTTCCAAAGTGGGGTGCAGAATGTTTTCTTAATATATTTTATGCCAATTGACTTGGATGTCCCCTAAAACCATTGTCACCAAGCCCCTGCCCCTGTTATGCTGGCCTTCAAAGTATTCATTTTATTCAGGAAACTTTTTTGCTTTTGGTTTAGTCCAGTTGTGCTGACCTGTCCTGTATTGTGTGTTGTCTTTCCCTTCACCTGAAATAGTTCTTATCTACTATCTAATTAGTGAAAACCCTTGTCCCTCCCTCCCTCCCTCCTCTCATAACCATCAAAGAATATTTTCTTCTCTGTTTATACTATTTTTCAAGTTCTGATAATAGTGGTCTCATACAATATTTGTCCTTTTGCAACTGACTAATTTCACTCAGCAAAATGCCTTTCAGATTCCTCCATGTTATGAAATGTTTCACAGTTTCATCATTGTTCTTTATCGATGCGTAGTATTCCATTGTGTGCACATACCATAATTTGTTTACCCATTTATCCATTGATGGGCACCTTGGTTGCTTCCACCTTTTTCTATTGTAAACAGTACTGCAATGAACATGGGTGTGCATATATCTGTTCGTGTAAAGCCTCTTATTTCTCTAGCATATATTCCAAAGAGTAGGATTGCTGGATCGTCTGGTAGTTCCATTTCTAGCTTTTTAAGGATGTGCCAAATCAATTTCCAAAGTGGTTGTACCATTTTACATTCCCACCGGTAGTGTATAAGTGTTCCAATCTCTCCACAGCCCCTCCAACATTTATTATTTTGTGTTTTTTGGGTTAATGCCAGCCTTGTTGGAGTGAGATGAAATCTCATTGTAGTTTTGATTTGCATTTCTCTAATGGCTAATGATCTTGAGCATTTCCTCATGTATCTATTAGCTACCTGAATGTCTTCTTTAGTGAAGAGTTTGTTCATATCCTTTGCCCATTTTTTAATTTGGTTGTCTTTTTGTAGTTGAGTTATTGCAGTATCATGTAGATTTTAGAGATCAGATGCTGATCGGAAATGTCATAGCTAAAAACTTTTTCCCAGTCTGAAGTTAATCTTTTTACTCTTTCACTGAAATCTTTGGATGAGCATAGGTGTTTGATTTTTAGGTGCTCCCAGGTATCTAGTTTCTCTTTTGCATTGTTAGTAATGTTTTGTATACCATGTATGCCATGTATGAGGGCTCCTAGTGTTGCCCCTATTTTTTCTTCTGTGATCTTTATCGTTTTAGATTTTATATTTAGGTCTTTGATTCATTTTGAGTTAGTTTTTGTGCATAGTGTGAGGTATGGGTCTTGTTTCGTTTTTTTGCAAATGGATATCCAGTTATGCTAGCACCATTTGTTAAAAAGACTCTCTTTTCCCCATTTAACTGACTTTGGGCCTTTGTCAAATATCAGCTGCTCATATGTGGATGGATTTCTGTCCGGATTCTGAATTCTGTTCCATTGGTCTATGTATCTGCTGTCGTACTAGTACCAGGCTGTTTTGACTACTATGGCAGTATGATAGGTTCTAAAATCAGGTAGAGCAAGGGCTCCCACTTTGTTCTTCTTTTTCAGTAATGCTTTACTTATCCAAGGCCTCTTCCCCTTCCATATGAAGTTGGTGATTTGTTTCTCCATCTCATTAAAAAATGTGATTGGAATTTGGATTGGAATTGCATTGCGTCTATAGATGGCTTTTGGTAGAATAGACATTTTTACAATGTAAAGTCTTCCTATCCATGAACAAGGTATGTTTTTCCACTTATGTAGGTCTCTTTTGGTTTCTTGAGGTAGTGCCTTTCCCTTTCCTTTTATCTCTTGTATGATAAAAGGTGGTACAGGCCACACACTTTTATATTGAGTCAGGGAAGTGACTTTAGTAAGGGTGTTACAATCTCACCTTAGTCCTGTTTAACATAAATTTACAATCACAAAATGGAGGATAACCACACAGTACTGGGAATCACGGCCTAACCAAGTTGACACATATTTTGGGGTGACACAATTCAATCCATGACAAATATCATACTGTTTTAGATTTGTCAATGCTTTTTTTCAGTGTTCTCCTCAGCCAGGCTGCTCAAGATGTTTGCTTTCATATGGGAAGGGAGGCAACGGATTTTCCAAGTGTTACCCCCAAAGAAATTTGGATAGTCCTACAATTTGTCATGGCATGGTAGCTCAAAATCTAGGTATCATCCACCTTCTAGGCAGTACATATGAAATAGTATGTAGATGATATCATGTTATTCTCTAGTGATTGGAGTCTTGCAAAGATGGCAGCTAACTTAGTAGTGGAACACCTCCAACAGTGAGAATAGGCTATAAATCCACAAATAATACAGGCACTGGAGTCATCTGGTCAAGTAAGACCTGAATTGGCTTGCAGTAGTTATAGATAAAATCACTGTCTTTCACTGTCTCCAGATGGTTAAAGAAATACAAGCTTTTGTGGGGTTATTACGATATTTAAGAGCCTTTATCCTGCGCTGGATACAATGCCTTCAATCACTATATAGACTAATGAAAAGGGGATTACCTGGGACTGGGGGAAAGTCACAAGAAAATTGTTTCACCTAAGACAAGACCCCGGTACATGCCCAAACACAAGAGGCTATAGAAGGAGGGGTGCCTTTTGAACTAGATGTTACTGAAGATGGCATTGGATGAGCCTTGTGATAGAGAAAAGAATAAGCATAAGTAGCCTATGGGATTCTGGTCACAGTTATGCAAGGATGAGGAGACACCCTACACTTTGGTAGAAAAACAGTTCTTGGCCATGTACAATGCATTATTGCAAATGGAAGCCTACATTAGAGAAACACAAGTCGAAGTGAAAACAGCATACCCTATCAAGGGGTGGGTAGAGGGCCTCTTTTCCAAGAAGTCAGCTGTGGCACAGAGTTGGTAAGGTGGCATGCCAATTTGGAACAACATGGTAAATGGTCCCCTAGCCCGCTCTTCGAAGAGTTACAGAAATATTTGAGACCTATCAACTTTCCAAAGTGACTGTACCATGTTGCAGCACACAGTGAATTCCCAATGGGCAATATAGAAGCAGATGCCCTAGCTGCAATGAGGACCATTGTCCTCTGTGATCATTTATATATAGCCATGTAGATGCATAAGGGAGTGCTGAGGTATTCAAATCACATGGAAACTAGCCCAAGGAGCACACTCTCCATTATCAGCAAAGAAGCAGAATGGGCTATTGAGGAGTGTCCTGTATGTTGCCCCAAGTTCCCTGCCCCACTTAAGGATAAGACTAAACCAAAAAAACCCTCAAACTCATAAAGTTTCCAAGGAGTGGCTGGTGGATTCAAATTGCCTGCCTTTTGGTTAGCAGCCAAGCTCTTAACAGCTATGCCACTAGGGCTCCAAGGATAAGACACAGCATATTAAAATAGGTGAGGTAAGATTTGGCAATTGATTTTATCAGCCCCCTCCCTCAAAGTAAGGGATATTGATTTACTGGCACACATGTGGACACCTACAGTGGATTACTCCAAGCTTTCCCTACTACAAGAGCCAATCAGACTGCCACCACTTTAGGTTTGGAATAACTAATCTCCATGTATGTTACTCCTAAGGAAATTAACAGTGATCAGGAGTCTTGCTTTACAGAGTTCCTTGTGCTGCAGTTGTTAAGAGCTTGGCTGCTAACCAGAAGGCTGGCAGTTCAAATCCACCAGCCACTCCTTGTAAACCCTATGGGGCAGATCTACTCTGCCCTATAGGGTTGCTGTGAGTCAGAATCAACTCGATGGCAACAGGTTTGGGTTTTTTTGTTTGTTTTTTGTGCTGCATGGGCCAAGAAAGAAAGCATAGACTGGCACTTTCACCTACCTTCTAATTCTCAGGTTGCAGGATTAATTCAAAGGAAAAATGACCTCCTTGGGGGAAAAAATAAGAACATTGACTGTCTTGCCTTACCTTGTGCCACTGTGCTGTTATTTTTCCTGAGGCTCTAAAAGCATTAAATAAAGTTCCCACTATAGGAAAGTGATTGTCATTTCAGCAGTTAGGTAGTGAGCCACCCCAGGTCAAGCTATGAGGATATGGAAGACAGCACTGGAAGCATTCATGCCAGAGTTGGATGCCACCCAGGGGCAGATTAACCAGTAAGCAAGGTACTCCTAGGCTTATAGAAAGCAATACAAACAGACTTAATTGTGTTTACCTACTAATCTGTAGTGAACAATTTCACATGGATTTAACCACATCTTTGCATACCTTGTTTATTGGGTAATCCATCCCTGTCACCACCCGACATGTACTAACACAGGATGCCAGTGAGCATCACACCTTGTCTTAGTCATCCAGTGCTGCTATAATAGAAATATCACAAGTGGGTGGCTTTAACAAAAGGAAATTTATTTTCTCATAGTCTAGTAGGCTACAAGTCCAAATTCAGGGAGTCATTTCCAGGGGAAGGCTCTGTCAGCTCTGGAGGAAGGCCCTTGTCATCAACCTTCCCCTGGACTAGAAGCTTCTCCATGCAGAAGCCATGGGTCTAAAGGATGCGCTCTGCTCCAAGTGCTGCTTTCTTGGTGGTATTAGGCCCCCCATGTCTCTCTGCTCACTTCCACTTCTCTGTTTTATAACTCAAAAGAGGTTGGCTCAAGACACAATCTAATCTTGTAGATCTCTTCAACATAACTCTGGTTAATCCATCTATTAACTTCATAGTGATAGGATTCACAAGATATAGGAAAATCATATCAGATGACAATATGGTGGACAGTTACGCAATACTGGGAATCATGGCATAGCAAATTTGACAGATATTTTGGGGGGACACAATTCAATTCATGACATTCCACCATTTGGCCCCCCAAAATTCATGCCCTTGTCACATGTAAAACACATTCATCCCACCATATCATAGCAAAAGTCTTAAATCAACTCCAAGTCCAAAATCCAAAAATTCTTCCTCATCCGTGAAATCAAGAATATGAGTTATCTGCTTTCAGAGTACAATGGTGGAACAGGCATAAGCTAGACATTTCCATTACAAATGGAAGAAATTGCAGGGAAAGAAGGCATAACAGGCACCAAGCAAGTCAGCAGAACACATTACATTAGCCCTCAAGGCTTGAAAACAATCCTTTGTTCTCTGAGACCATTTACACAATGGCCCTGCGCTCCAGACTCTAGGTATTGACTGCACTCTCTGGATTCTGCATGGAGGCCCCTTAGTTCTGGGCTTCAGATCTGCCTTCCAGGCTCACTGGAACAGGAACTCCATTCCTCCAGCTTTAGGGGCACCATTCTCCTGGTCCATATGTGTGGCCACCACCCTTAGAAACACCAGAGGCTATGGTTCCACCTTTGAAACTCCAGAGGTCGTGGTCACACCTTTTGAGACTAAGGCAGCTCAGCTTCCTGTGTTCCTGGTTTCTTCAGCTTCTGCTTCCTGGTTCCTTAGCATCTTGGCCCCTTGGCCCCAAGCCCACATCTGCCCTGCTGGGGCAAGTGTCCCAAAGTTCTGTAGCTCCACTGATAAGTGCCTGGAGCCACCCCACTCCACCAGTAAACTTCAGCAGAAAGGCAATCAGCTCTCTTGCTCTTTGGGTCAGCAGGCCTTGCTCCACTGATAAGTGCCCAGAGGCACCCCACTGCATCAGGAAGCCTCCTGCACAAATGCACTCAGCTCTCTTGCTCCATGGGTTGGCTTCAGCACTGTCTGATGCTGGTCTCCTGGTTCTGCTGCTGCCAGTTCTCTGCCACTGCCATTTCTCTGCTCCTGCTTGTCACCATCTGTGTCATCTCCTGTGTTAATAGTTCTCCTCACTTTCTTCTGAGTCCTCTATCCATTCACAGTTTCAAAACCACTTCCACATTTTAGGTTATCTCTTAAAGCAGCAACCCGCTCCCAGTATCAAATTCTGTTTTAGTCATCTAGTGCTGCTATAACAGAAGTACTACAAGTAGACAGCTTTAACAAAGAGAAATTTCTTTTTCTCACAGTCTAGTAGGTTAGAAGCCCAAATTCAGGGCATCAGCTCCAGGGGAAGGCTTTCTCTGTCAGCTTTGGAGGAAGATCCTTGTCATCAATCTTTCTCTGGACTAGAAGCTTCACCAGGCAGGAACCCCAGGTCCAAAGGGTGTACTCTGCTCCCAGCACTACTCTCTTGGTGGTATGAGACCCCCGTGTCTCTCTACTTGCCTTTCTCTTTTATATCTCAAAAGAGATTGGCTCAAGACACAATCTAATCTTGTAGATCTCATCAACATAACTGCCGCTAATCCGTCTCATTAACATCATAGTGATAGAATTTACAACACATAGGAAAATCACATCAGATGACAAAATGGTGGGCAATCACACAATACTGGGAATCATGGCATAGCCAAGTCAACAGATATTTTGGGGGGATGCAATTCAATGATGACACCCCTGAAGAGAGGAAAATCCACTGGGGCACCCAATGACAGGGAATGGGTAGGACTCCTACTGCTAATAAGGCAAGAGGATTACCCTCCCCTACCTTTAGCTCTGTGTTTCTCACTGGGACAACGGGACACCAGGAAGAAAGTAGGTGACAATGAGATGGACGTCAACCTACTACACGAGGAAAACCTGTCTGCAACAATGCAATGGATCTCACCCTCCTTCTTGACAAGTAACACTGACAAACAGGACCCCCTTGGGTGCACTCAGCCAAGGAGATCCCCACAAGCTGCAGAAGTAGTAGTAGAAGGTGGAAATAATACTAGTCACATTTTAATAGAAAAGGATGAGTGCCCTGATTTTGTTCCTAATAAATTTCTTTCTTTCCACTAAAAGATATTCACCCATAGTACTGGAAATGTTATTTTATGTCTTAGATTGAGATTTTGCAGAAATTTGTCTGTTCAGCCTTGAATGACACTGAGCACAGACTGGTTGCCTTAAATGAAGAAATGGAGAAGGTGGTGTTAAGAAATCGGATGGCTTTGGACATAATCACTGTGGGGCAAGGAGGCACTGGTGCTTTAATAAAAATTGAATATTTATATATTTCTGAAAATGAGGCCTTAGTGAATCACTTCCTCATACATTTACAGACACAATTAGATAGAATTGAACACCTTGGAGATGATACTTGCATGACAGAAATCAAGGGGTGATTTTCTGATGGAAAAAAAAATTACTTTTTAGGAATATTTTGTTGTTCTTGCCTTTATTGTTAATGTGAGTGTTGCTTACAATGTTTTACAAAATTGGGACATAAGTACCTGACATTATTCCCCTTCCATTTGGGCTCAGGGAAGACCGAGGAAGAGGCAGGCCTGTGAGGTTTTAAGAGCTGGGCAGGAAGGGGTGGATCGCGAGGGCCATGAACAATACAAGATGAGTCCTGCTGACAAAGGACTCTGGGAAAGAACCAGACTGCAGACTGTCTGACTGACCAGTGACCAGGGCCAAGAAAAAACACACTAAACATGTGACTTCATGATAACGTTAGTTGGAACCCATTAACTAACACAAAAGCGACAGCATCCGTCATCTCTTTTCCTGGTCCTCCTGCGTGTTTCCTAGCACTAGGTGTACATACTCAGCCCCAACACTGTCCTGCATGGACCTCTATCCAGGTGACTCAACACATCTCTGTCAATCATGGGAATCTCGGCACTGACCTTTGTCTGTAAATTCCCAAATAAAAGCTAGATCTGATCAATCTGGCTTTTTCCACCTGTTTTTTCAGAAACTGACCTGTGTCCCTCTGAGCCACTTCTGCTGGTCCAGCTGAGTGCAACAAACACATGTGACCAGAATAAATATTACTCCGATTGTAACCATTTCATTTCAAGAAGAGATTTAAGAGAGCAATCAAAAGAATTACAATTTTTTTAAATATGTTTTATTTTAAAAAATCAATGATTTAAGGAATAAATACAGGTAGTCCCCAACTTACATGAGGTTGCATTCCAAGGACTCCAATGTAAGTCAGCTCTGACATAAGTCAAATATCTCATTTTTAATTTTTTTTTTTACTATTGCCTTGTATTATCAGTATCTTTATAAATCATGACATTGAACATCTACGAGTGAACATCTGAGAATGATAACATCAGCAAATTACTCATTGCAATCATGACATTGAACATCTACGAGTGAACATCTGAGAATGATAACATCAGCAAATTACTCATTGCAGCATTGTATGTAGTACATATTACTAGTGATAAGATGTACAAAAAAAAAACAGAGGTCCTAAGTGCAGTTCATCATAACTCGAACATGGCGTAAGCTGGGGACTACCTGTATAAGACATACTAAGTTAGATTTAACATCCAGATTTCTTCCTTCCCAGAACAGCTTCTTTAGGTATGGAGAGGAGGCAAATGATGAGAAAGAAAACAAATCATTCTATCAGGACATATTTCTTATAAATGCCCACAGTGGGGGGAGTGAAACTCTAAAATGCTCTGACAATCACAATAAGTATTTATTAGATATCTGCTAATAAATGTGAGATATAACTGTGTGGGGTGATTCAGAGAACCCACAGAAAGGCCATTATTGACATTAAGGTTTTACTTGTTGGTGCTTGCTTTTATTTATTATATTTTATTAGAAACTCTGTATTATTAATTTGAAAAGTTTCCACCATGAGCTATTTTATAATTGCTATTGTGAAAAATACTGACTAACGGCAAGATGCCAAAGCATTGCTAGTGCATTCCAGGATCACACCTTCCATTTTTGTTCAAATCTCCACTGGGAAAAAAAACAGGATCTTAGCTTTAGATCCCTACATCATGCCTCATTGCACCATTGGCATCTGACTAGTCTAAGCAGAGAAGTATGAAAAACTAAAGAAGGATTTTCATCATCTTTCTATTTACTTCTTGAAGTTCCTCATTGTCACACATAATCTGATCTGTGAAAATGGAGAAAAAACACATATGGACATAAAACAGTTACTGGTCTTCAAAAACTTACACAGTTGTGTAATTTGAAGAGGCTTTGGCAGGTGTGTGGTTTGGCTGTTTTTTGTGACTGCTTCTTAAAAAAAAAGCTTCTTAAAAAAACTAAGCCCCCCTATATTCCTATAGCTGCACACTGCTGAGATATGAAAGAAATCTTTATTCAAACTACCTCTACAAAAACCAAGTACTGTCTCATTTAAAACCTGCTGATTTCTTGTCTAAATTGTGCTATCATCTAATTCAACATGTTTTCTATTACTAAGAACAGGCTTCAATTGAAAAGGAAAACTGAACAACAGAATCAATGCAAATCCACCCTGAAACTCCAAGGCAAGCAATTGATACTTATGTCAGTGCTAGAGTTTAATTAGGCCCTCTTACACTCTTACGAGACTTTACTTAAGAAAATAGCTCAAAGGAAGAATCAAACTATTATCATAAAGACGTTTATTGTAGGATTATTCATAACAGGAAAAAAAGACAATATAATAATGAATAACGGTATGTTCACTGAGAGGACTATTACCCAGTCATTGAAAATCATTGAGCAACATAAAGATATTTAGAAAGTAGTAAGATACAAATGTATATTATGATCATAATCATATTAAAATATTTATGTATTTGGACAAAGACTAACAGGGAATAAACAAAAATAAAAACAAATTAGGGTACGAGGCTTAGGGATGATTCATTTTTTCTTGTTTTTCCAAAATTGATTTTGCAATACCTGATCTGGAGCCTCACAAAATCTGACATCATTCAGTATCAAGTCCCAGAACACTGGACCTTTTAAGACTGGGTCAAAAAAAAAAAAAAAAAAACCCAATGCAGTGGAATGTATTCTGACTCATAGCAACCCTATAGGACAGAGTAGAACAGCCCCATAGGGTTTCCAAGGCCTTAAATACTTAGGGAAGCAGACTGGAGTAGCTGGTGAGCTCAAAGCACCTACCTTTCAGTTAGCAGCCGAGTGCTTTAACCACTGCATCACCAAGGCTTCTTCAGACTGGGCAAAAAACAAGCCAAACCCATTGCCATCAAGTCGATTCCAACTCATAATGACCCTGTAAGACAGAGAACTACCCCATACAGTTTCCAAGGAGTGGCTGGTGGATTTGAACTGCCGACCTTTCTGTTAGCAGCCAAGCGCTTCACCACTGAGCCACCAGGACCTCTAAGACTAGGCCATGAACCCTAAATACTTAATGGTACATTCATATAATGAGTCGACACAGACAGGTTTTTAAGTGTTTTAGAAAAATATATATAATGGTAGGGAGAAACACTTGGTGGCATGTGGTTAAATATATTACCCACTTTGTTTAGGTAGATGGATGGTTGATTGATAGACAAGTGATACCTAGTGCTGTCGAGTTGATTCCGACTCCTAGCGACTCTATAGGACAGAGTAGAACTGCCCCATAGAGTTTCCAAGGAGCGCCTGGCGGATTCAAACTGCTGACCCTTTGGTTAGCAGCGGTACCACTTAACCACTACGCCACCAGGGTTTCCGGATAAGTGATAGGCGATTGATAGATAGGTAGACAGAGAAAGAGATATGACTGTTAAGATAGATGCCAAAATTATTATCTCTGGGTAGTACAATTTCAGTGAGCTTTATTTTCTTCTGCGTGTTTTTCTGTTTTCCAGATTTTCTACAATGAATACGTTTTATATTTATAATTATAAATAAACTATAAATTCTATTTTTAAAATAAAAAACCCATCTCTCTCAGGAGACCCTCAATATAATTAACTTCTGATCTGCCCTAATTCCTCATGACTGACTCCTGTTCTACTCAAATTTTCTGACTGTTGCTTTATTCATCCTATTTGGTTCTGGAAATACAAGTCTCTGGTGACGTGATGATTCCCCCTGAATTCTATCACCATTTAACCCCTATTTTGTTGCAAAGCACACTCATTTGACTCCCTGCTTCAACTCTAGATCTTTCCCATTTTCAGCTGATATCAGCTGGGGCTGGGATTTTCTCCTAAACCAAAAAACCAAACCCGTTGCCATGGAATCAATTCCGACTCATAGCGACCCTAAGGATTTCCTCCTGGGCTCTTTTATCTCCTCAGCTGATTCTTGATTTTACCCGACACAGAGCCCTGCCTCAGGTGGCTCTCTGCTGCCCTCTCCTGATAGCAAGTGGAACCACCCCAGCTGCTCCAGGAAATCTACCAACTCCCAATATTCAAACAAAACTTGTTGCTGGGTGCCATTGAGTTGATTCTGACTTATAGGGACCCTATATGACAGAGTAGAACTGTTCCATAGGGTTTACTAGGCTGTAATCTTTATGAGAGCAGATCACCAAGTCTTTTCTTCCACAGAGCAGCCAGTGGGTTTGAACCAATTAAGCATTGTGCCACCAGGGCTCTTTACAATGTTAGAATCTGGCAGTTACGGAGGGTGGTGCTAGAATTCACATGCTGAGAACGTTTTATACACATTAGAAGACACTGCACTTCTAGCAATTTTGGAGTCTAATTTGCCAAAATAAAACTATTACTAGTCACAGCTTCACCTAAGACTTGCATACTTGGAAATTCTGGGAGTATTGAAGGTGCAGTTTTCAGTAGTCCCATACGTTTTCTGAGTTAAATTTCAAAAATGGAATCAGTGCCTTGGTGAGAACATGTTGCAGGAACATGCTCTGTTGCAGGTACTTCAGCCTGTGCCAACAACTGTCAAAAACATAAAGTACTGATGCTTCTCCAATAAACCTCTTGGATGAACACGTATAACCATTCACAGAGACCCAAGAAAGCTTCTCTGTAGGAAATGATGCATTGCTGCATGTCTCCAAAAATAAAGGCCAACTCCTGTTAGGAATGATGTACAGTCAGGTCCCTGGGTTCTTGCTAATAGCGTCAGCAGAGCAAAAGCATATGTTGGTTCAGGTTGAATAATCCCTGCTCCAACTCCACAAACCAAATACTTGGTATCTCCTTGCAGATTAAAGAATGTGAAGAGCAGATTCTACTCAAAGTGATGTTCAGGAACTGTTTGAACACTTCTGAATATTTGATGCCAGGGGATCTTGATTCTTCACTGAATTGTCTTGACCAGTCTTTTCAGTGATATTCATAAAGGCAGTGAGGACAGGATAAGGATCAAATCCACTGATTCTGCCAGCTTTGGGATAGAGATCTTCCACAGCAACATCTCAATTTGCCCTCGGAGAGTATTTTGAGGGCTGCCCCTTCCCATACACATTCTGGATTGTATTCAGGGATCTGCCCCCCACGCGCAGGCCACCAAGGGCCACAGAGGAAGCTGACTCTCTCCCTTTACACTCAGTTCCAGAGTGGACCTAATTCCTCTGGCTAATTCTAGTCCATAAAATAGGAGGGGAGACTGCCGATGGGCTTCTGAAACAGTTTCTACTAAAAAACAGCCAGCTTCCTTTTTTTTTTATATATATTGTGCTTTAAGTGAAAGTTTACAAATCAAGTCAGTCTCTCACGCAAAAACTTATATACATCTTTTTTTTTTACACACTCCCGATTGCTCTCCCCCTAATGACACAGCCCACTCCCGCCCTCCACTCTCTCTTTTCCTGTCCATTCTGCCAACTTCTAACCCCTCTACCCTCTCATCTCCCCTTCAGAGAGGAGATGCCAACATAGACTCAAGTGTCCACCTGATCCAAGAAGCTCACTCCTCACCAGCATCCCCCTCCAACCCATTGTCCAGTCCAATCCCCGTCTGACGAGCTGGCTTTTGGAATGGTTCCTGTCCTGGGCCAGCAGGAGGTCTGGGGGCCATGACCACCGGGGACCTTCTAGTCTCAGTCAGACCATTAAGTCTGGTCTTTTTATGAGAATTTGGGTTCTGCCTCCCACTGCTCTCCTGCTGCCTCAGGGGTTCTCTGTTGTGTTACCTATCAGGGCAGTCATCGGTTGTAGCCAGGCACTATCTAGTTCTTCTGGTCTCAGGCTAATGTAGTCTCTGCTTTATGTGGCCCTTTCTGCTTCTTGGGCTCATAATTACCTAGTGTGCTTGATGTTCTTCATTCCCCTTTGATCCACATGGGTTGAGACCAATTGATGCATCTTAAACCACCGCTTGCTAGCATTTAAGACCCCAGATGCCAATCTCCAAAGTGGGATAGAGAATGTTTTCTTAATAGATTTTATTATGCCAATTGACTTAGATGTCCCCTGAAACCATGGTCCCCAGACGCCTGCCCCTGCTACGCTGGCCTTCGAAGCATTCAGTTTATTCTGGAAACTTCTTTGCTTTTGGTTTAGTCCAGTTGTGCTGACTTCGCCTGTATTGTGTGTTGTCTTCCCCGTCACCTAAAGTAGTTCTTATTTACTATCTAATTAGTGAATACCCCTCTCCTACCCTACCTCACTCCCCCCTCTCATAACCATCAAAGAAAATTTTCTTCTCCTTTTCAACTATTTCTCGTGTTCTTATAATAGTGGTCTTATGCAATATTTTTCCTTTTGCAACTGACTAATCTCACTCAGCATAAAGCCTTCCAGATTCCTCCATGTTATGATATGTTTCACAGATTCATCACTCTTCTTTATCGACGTGTAGTATTCCATTGTGTGAATATACTATAATTTATTTATCCATTTATCCGTTGATGGGCACCTTGGTTGCTTCCACTTTTTGCTATTGTAAACAGTACTGCAATGAACGGGGGTGTGCATATATCTGTGTAAAGGCTCTTGTTTCTCTAGGATATATTCCAAGGAGTGGGATTGCTGGATCGTACAGTAGTTCTACTTCTCACTTTTCAAGGAAGCTCCAAACAGATTTCCAAAGTGGTTGTACCATTTTACATTCACACCAACAGTGTATAAGTGTTCCAGTCTCTCCACAGCTTCTCCAACAATTATTGTTTTGTGTTTTTTGGATTAATGCCAGCCTTGTTGGAGTGAGATGAAATCTCATTGCAGTTTTGATTTGCATTTCTCTAATGATTAATGATCACGAGCATTTCCTCATGTATCTGTTAGCTACCTGAACGTCTTCTTTAGTGAAGTGTCTGTTCATATCTTTTGCCCATTTTTTAATTGGGTTATTTGTCTTTTTGTAGTTGAGTTTTTGCAGTATCATGTAGATTTTAGAGCTCAGACGCCGATTGGAAATGTTATAGCTAAAAACTTTTTCCCAGTCTGTAGGTAATCTTTTTACTCTTTTGGTGAAGTCTTTGGATGAGCATGGGTGTTTGATTTTGAGGAGTTCCCAGTTATCTAGTTTTTCTTCTGCATTGTTAGTAATGTTTTGTATACTGTTTATGCCATGTATTAGGGCTCCTAATGCTATCCCTATTTTTTCTTTCATGATCTTTAGATTTTGTATTTCAGTCTTTGACCCATTTTGAGCTTGTTTTTGTACATGGAGTGAGGTATGGGTCTTGTTTCATTTTTTTGCTGATGGACATCCAGTTATGCCAGCACCATTTGCTAAAAAGACTCTCTTTTCCCCATTTAACTGTTTTGGGGCCTTTGTCAAATATCAACTGCTCATATATGGATACATTGATGTCTGGATTCTCAATTCTGTTTCATTGGTCTATGTATCTATTGTTGTACCTGTACCAGGCTGTTTTGACTACTGTGGCAGTATAATAGGTTCTAAAATCAGGTAGAGTGAGGCCTCCCACTCTGTTCTTCTTTTTCAACAATGCTTTACTTATCCAGGGCCTCTTTTCCCTCCATATGAAGTTGGTGATTTGTTTCTCCATTTCATTAAAGAATCTCGTTGGAATTTGGATCAGAATTGCACTAAATCTATAGATTCCTTTTGGTAGAATAGACGTTTTTATAATGTTAAATCTTCCTATCCATGAGCAGGGTATGATTTTCCACTTATGTAGGTCTCTCTGGTGTCTTGCAGAAGTGTTTTGTAGTTTTTTTGTATAAGTCTTTTATGTATCTGGTAAGATTTATTCCTAAGTATTTTATCTTCTTGGGGGCTACTGTAAATGGTATCGATTTGGTGATTTCCTCTTCAATGGTCTTTTTGTTGCTGTAGAGGAATCCAACTGATTTTTGCATGTTTATCTTGTATCCCAATACTCTGCTGAACTCTTCTATTAGTTTCAGTAGTTCTCTTGAAGATTCCTTAGGGTTTTCTGTGTATAAGATCATGTCATCTGCAAATAGAGATACTTTTATTTTTTTCTTGCTAATCTGGATGCCCTTTATTTCTTTATCTTGCCTAATTGCTCCGGCTAGAACCTCCAACACAATGTTGAATAAGAGCAGTGATAAAGGGCGTCCTTTTCTGGTTCCCGATCTCAATGGGAATGCTTTCAGGCTCTCTCCATTTAGGGTGATGTTGGCTGTTGGCTTTGTAAAATTCACTTTATTATGTTGAGGAATTTTCCTTCTATTCCTGTTCTGCTGAGAGCTTTTATCAGAAATGGGTGTTGAACTTTGTCAAATGCCTTTTCTGCATCAATTGATAAAATCTTGTGATTCTTGTCTTTTGTTTTATTTACATGATAAAAAAAAATTACTTTAATTGTTTTTCTAATGCTGAACCATCCCTGCATGCCTAGTATGAATCCCACTTGGTCATGGTGAATTATTTTTTTCATATGTTGTTGAAGTCTATTGACTAGAATTTTGTTGAGGATTTTTGCATCTAAGTTCATGAGGGATAAAAAAAAAAATAGGTCTGTAATTTTCTTTTTCAGTGGTGTCTTTACCTGGTTTTGGTATGAGGGACATGGCGGCTTCATAGAATGAGTTTGGGAGTATTCTGTCCTTTTCTATGCTCTGAAATACCTTTAGTAGTAGCGGTGTTAACTCTTCTCTGAAAGTTTCGTAGAACTCTGCAGTGAAGCCGTCCAGACCAGGGCTTTTTTTTTGTTGGGAGTTTTTTGGTTACCTTTTCAATGTCTTCTTTTGTTATGGGTCTATTTAGTTGTTCTACCTCTGTTTGTGTTAGTTTAGGTAGGCAGTGTATTTCTAGGAACTCAAACATTTCTTCTAGGTTTTCAAATTTGTTAGATTACAATTTTTCATAGTAGTCTGATACGATTCTTTTAATTTCAGTTGCGTCTGTTGTAATATCGCCCATCTCATTTCTTATTTGGGTTATTTGCTTCCTCTCCTGTTTTTGTTTCATCAGTTTGGCCGATGGTTTATCAATTTTGTTGACTTTTTCCAAGAACCAGCTTTTGGTCTTAATTCTTTCAATTGTTTTTCTATTTCATTTAGTTCTCCTCTAATTTTTATTATTTGTTTTCTTCTGGTGCCTAAGGGTTTCTTTTGTTGCTCACTTTATATTTGTTAAAATTGTAGGGATAATTCTTTGATTTATGACCTTTCTTCTTTTTGGATGTGTGCGTTTATTGTTATAATTGACCTCTGGGCACCGCTTTCGCTGTGCCCCAAAGGTTCTGATAGGAAGTGTTTCCATTCTCATTGGATTCTGCGAATTTCTTTATTCCATCCTTAATGTCTTCTATAGCCCAGTCGTTTTTTGAGCAGGGTATTGTTCAGTTTCCAAGTGTTTGATTTCTTTTCCCTGCTTTTTCTGTTATTGATTTCCACTTTTATGGCCCTATGGTCAGAGAAGATGCTTTGTAATGTCTCAATGTTTTGGATTCTGCTAAGGCTTGCTTATGACATAACATGTGGTCTATTCTAGAGAATGTTCCATGTGCAGTAGAAAAGAAAATATATGTAGTTGCTGTTGGGTAGAGTGTTCTGTATTTATCTATGAAGTCAAGTTGGCTTATTGTGGCATTTAGCTCTTACGTGTCTTTATTGAGCTTCTTTGTGGATGTCCTGTCCTTCACCAAAAGTGGTGTGTTGAAGTCTCCTACTGTTATTGTGGAGCTCCCTATCTCACTTTTCAATGCTGATAGAGTTTGTTTTATGTATCTTGCAGCCCTGTCATTGGGTGCATAAATATATAATATGATTATATCTTCTTGGTATATTGTCCTTCCTTATCCTTTATGACGGATTTAACTTTAAAGTCTATTTTGTCAGAAATTAATACTGCCACTCCTGCTTTTTTTTGATTGTTGTTTGCTTGATATATTTTTTTTTTCCATCCTTTGAGTTTTAATTTGTTTGTGTCTCTAAGTCTGAGGTGTGTCTCTTGTAGGCAGCATATAGACAGATCGTGTTTTTTAATCCATTCTGCCACTCTCTGTCTCTTTATTGGTGCATTTAGCCCATTTACATTCAGCATAATTATGGACAGGTATGAATTTAGTGCTATTATTTTGATGTCTTTTTTTGTGTGTTGTTGACAGTTTCTTCCCACTTAATTTTATGTACTGAGTAGATTATATATTATCCTTTCCTCATATTCATTGTTGTTGATTTTGTTTCTGCTGAGTCTCTATTTTTTTCTTGTATTTTATTTTGATGTGTAGGACAGTTTGTCTCCTTTGTGGTTTCCTTATTTACCCCTATTTTTCTAAATTGAAACCTAACTTTTAATCTTTGTATTGCCTTATTTTCCTCTCCATATGGAAGATCTATGACCACATTTCTTAGTCTCTCTGTATTGTTTTAATGTTGTCTTCTTTTACATAATAACATTGATGTTACCCTGTTTTGAGTATTTTTTTTATCTTGCTTTGTTTTTTTGATTTTCCTGTCTGGGTTGACTTCTGATTGCTCTGCCCAGTGTCCTAATCTTAGATGAATACCTAATATTATTGATATTCTAACCAAAGAACTCCTTTTAGCGTTTCTTGTGTTTTGGGTTTGGTTTTTACGAATTCCCTAAACTTCTGTTTATCTGGAAATGTCCTAATTTCACCTTCATATTTAAGAGAGAGTTTTGCTGGATATATGATTCTTGGCTGGCAATTTTTTTTTCCTTCAATTTTTTGTATAAGTCATTCCACCGTCTTCTTGCCTGCATGGTTTTTGCCAAGTAGTCCGAGCTTATTCTTATTGGCTCTCCTTTGCAGGTGACTTTTCATTTATCCCTAGCTGCTCTTAAAATTCTCTCTTTATCTTTGGTTTTGGCAAGTTTGGTTATAATATCTTAGTGTCTTTCTTATAACATCGACCTTATGTGGAGTTCAATGAGCATCTTCAATAGATATCTTCTCATCTTTCATGATATCAGGGAAGTTTTCTGCCAACAAATCTTCAACAATTCTTTCTGTATTTTCTGTTACCCCTCCCTGTTCTGGTACTCCAATCACTGGTAGGTTATTTCTCTTGATAGAGTCCCACATGACTCTTAAGGTTTCTTCATTTTTTTTAATTCTTTTATCTCATTTTTCCTCAAATATATTAGTGCCAAGTGCTTTATCTTCAAGTTCAGAAATTCTGCCTTCCACTTGCTCCATTCTGCTCCTCTGACTTTCTATTGAGTTGTCTACTTTTGTAATTTTATTGTTAATCTTCTGAGTTTCTGATTGCTGCCCGTCTGTGCTGAATAATCTTTTTAATTTCTTTAATTGCTTTATCTGTGTGTTCCTTGGCTTGTTCTGCATATTACCTCATTTCCTTCTTCATGTCTTGAAGGTTCCTGTATATTAATCTTTTGTATTCTGACTCTGGTAATTCCAGGAAGGCACTTTCATCTAGAAGATCCCTTGATTCCTTTTTTTGAGAGCATGTTGAGGTGATCATGGCCTGTTTCTTTATGTGACTTGATATTGACTAGTGTCTCTGAGCCATCCATAAGTTATTGTATTAGTTTATTTTATGTTTGCTTACTGTGTCGTAGCTTCTTGCTTTTTTTTGATATGCCCAAATGGGTTGCTTGAATGAGCTAGCTTGATCATTTTTGCCTTTGGCGCTCTGACGTCCTTTCCCCAGATGGCTAGAGTTGTTATCAGGTATATCAGTCTAGAAGTCCATTCACTTTTCTTGTATGAATTCAACTCAGGGGTCCAGGTAGCTGATCTTCAAGTGTATGGTATAGGCTCTGTCCTATAGTTTTAGAGGTGCAGGGATGATTGGTATAGATACTGGTATCTGGTTGCAGCAGGAGATCATACTCTGAACAAGGCAGGGGACTGAGAATCATCTCCCACATGTCTCTGTGGAAAGTGTGTCCCTGTTCCTTAGAGCAGACAGGTGGGTGGGTTCTGCAAGTGGACGGTGGGCACCCAATGTTTTTGGTTGTACGGACTGGGAGGTACTAGTTATTCTTGGACCCCTGTCACGGGTGGCTGGGTGACCTAAGTGGAGCCACCAGTCCTTAGGCTTCTCATGTGGGTAGGTGAGGACCCTGTTTAATATGTAAAGCAAAGTCAAACATCAAGCATGCACCTCTCTGCCACACCGCTGAAACGGTTGTAGTCTGCCAACAAGGGCCTATTCTCCTGAAATAGGCCCACACAGGCTCATGCAGAGGGGAAAGGTTCTCAAAGTCCATGGACTGTTTATGCCCAGAGAGGAGCCACTTCTGTCCTGAGCTCCCCTGATTAGTGGAGCTGGCAAATTATCTTTTCCCCCAATTGCAAATTTATTCCTTTTCCAAGGCCGGGAGGATGGCTCCAGGTGCTCAACAGGACCTATCTCTGGCCCGGGGAAATCAGCCACTGAAGCTGGTTTGGGAGTAGCGGGGCACGGATAAAACATACGCAAGTACTTAGCTTTTGCCAAGAGTGCCGTTCTTCTCTGGTTCCAGAGGTGTGAGTAGTCTGTGTGGCTGGCTGCTTCTCCCTGAGGAAACTGCGGCTGAATGCTAGTACCAGCCCACCGCCACAGGTCCAGGGAATGGTGCCTGAGGGCTCCCCGCAATTCAGGTCCAGTAACTCCTCTCTGCTTCTGAACCATCTCTTCTTCCCCTACCCCTCAGTTCATTTTCTAAGCAAGCCTGTGATGTTCAGGGCTCCTAGCTTGTCATAAATATACTCATTTCACTTTTTTTTAGGGTCTTTTTTGTAAGAGGGCTCGACGGAAGCATCTGTCTATTCTGCCATCTTGGCTCTGCCTCCTCATTTATCATTTTTAAATGATCAGAACCGAATTGTATTTTTTTAAATGCTTTGATGGATTTATGATTGACACAGTATTAACTGCACATATTTAAAGTATACATTGATAAGTTGCTGCTTATGTATGGGCCTGTGAAATCATTACCACAATCAAAATGAACTTATCTATCACCCCAAAAAGTTTCTTCTTCCTTCTTTGAATCCCTCCCTTGCACATTTTAGGGCAATCTCTCATCCGCTTTCTGTTACTATATATAAGTATGTCTTCTCTTCAGTTTTCTATAAGTGGAAACATATAGTATATTCTCTTTTTTGACTGGATTATTTTGTTTGGCACAATTATTTTCAGCTGTTTCCATGTTTTGGCATGCATTAGTAGTCCATCCTTTTGTATACCACAGAAAACCAAACCCATTGCCTTCAAATTGATTCTGACTCATCGTGACTCTATAGGACAGAGTAGAACTGCCCCATAGGGCTTCCAAGGAGCGGCCGGTGGTTTCAAAGGGCTGACCTTTTGGTTAGTAGCCAAGCTCTTAACTACTGCACCACCAGGGATCCTTCCTTTGTATAGCGGAGTAGTATTTCTTTGCATGAATATATCCCATTTTCTTTATTAAGTCACCTGTTAATGCACACTTGTTGTTTCTGGTGTTTGGTTATTACAAATAAAACTGCTGGAACATTTGTGAGCTAGTTTTTATGTGGACACATGTTTTCATTTCTTTTGTGTAAATAGCTAAAGATGGAATAACTGGAACTTATGGTAGGTGCATGTTATCCT
This sequence comes from Loxodonta africana, assembly GCF_030014295.1. Classification (NCBI taxonomy): domain Eukaryota; kingdom Metazoa; phylum Chordata; class Mammalia; order Proboscidea; family Elephantidae; genus Loxodonta; species Loxodonta africana. The sequence continues at coordinate 90,022,214 of NC_087352.1, read as the reverse complement.
TTTTAGAAAAGTGCCAAACTGTTTTTCTTCCTATCATCAGTGTATGAGAATTCCAGTTCCTCTAAATCCATGTCAGCCATTTAAATTTTAACCATTCAAAAAGGAACATGGTGCTATTTCAATGTGGTTTAAATTTTTATTTCATTAATAACCAATGATGTTTTGTTTGTTGTTGTCAGGTGCTGTCGAATTGGTTCTGACTTATAGTGACCCTGCGTACAACAGAGCGAAACACTGCCTGTTCCTGCACCATCTTCACAATGCTTGCTAAGTTTGAGACTGTTGTTGCAGCCACTGCGCCAGTCTATCTCATTGAGGGTCTTCCTGTTTTTTGCTTACCCTCTACTTTGCCAAAGATCATGTCCTTATCCAGGGACTGGTCCCTCTTGAGAGCATGCCCAAAGTTCATAAGACGAAGTCCCGACATATCACTTCTAAGGAGAATTCTGGCTGTATTTCTTCCAAGACAGACTTGTTAGTTCTTCTGGTAGTCCATGGTATATTCATTATTCTTCACCAACACCATAATCCAAAGGCATCAATTCTTCTTTGGTCTTCCTTATTCATTGTCCAGCTTTTGCATGCATATGAGGCAATCGAAAATACCATGGCTTGGGTCAGGTGAACCTTAGTCCTCAAAGTGGCATCGTTACTTTTTAAACACTTTAAAGAGGTCTTTTGCAGCAGACCTCCTTTGATTTCCTGACTGCTGTTTCCATGGGTGTTGGTTGTGATCCAAGGAAAAATGAAATCCTTGATAAGGTCAATCTTTTTTCCATTCATCGTGGCGTTGCTTATTGAGTCATTTGTGAGGCTTTTTGTTTTCTTTATGTTGAAGTGTAATTCATACTGAAGGCTATAGTCTTTGATCTTCATCAGTAAGTGCTTCAAGTCCTCTTCACTTTCAACAAGGCAGGTTGTGTCATCTACTAGTGGCAGGTTGTTAATGAGTCATCAACTAATCCTGATGCTGCATTCTTCTTCGTATAGTTCAGTTTCTCGAATTATTTGCTTAGCATACAGATTTAATAAGTATGGTGAAAGGATACAACCCTGAAACTCATCGTTCCTGATTTTAAACCACACAGCATCCCCTTGTTCTCTTTGAACAACTGCCTCTTGGTATATGTACAGGTTCCTCATGAGCACAGGTAAGCGTTCTGGAATTCCCATCCTTTGCAATGTTATCCACAATTTGTCATGATCCACAGAGAAGAATGCCTTTGCACAGACAATAAACACAGGTTAACATCTTTCTGGTATCCTCTGCTTTTAGCCAAGATCCATCTGACTTCAGAAATGATATTCCTAGTCCCACATCCTCTTCTGAATCCGGCTTGAATTTCTGGCAGTTCTCTGTCGATGCTCTGCAATTATTTTTTAATTACCTTCAGCAAAAATTTACTTGCGTGTGATGTTAATGATATTGTTCAATAATTTCTACATTCTGTCGGATCACCTTTCTTTGGAATGGTCAAAAATACAGATCTCTTCCAATCAGGTAGCTGTCTTCCAAATTTCTTGACATAGTCAAGTGAGCACTTCTAGTGTTGCTTCCTCTGTTGAAACATCTCAATTGATATTCCATCAATTCCGGAAGCCTTGTTTTTCACCAATGCCTTCACTGCAACTTGGACTTCTTCCTTCAATACCATTGGTTCTTGATCATATGCTACCTTCTGAAAGGGTTGAACACTGGCCAATTCTTTTTGGTACAGTGACTGTGCATATCCCTTCCATCTTCTTTTGATGCTTTCTGCATTGATCAATATTTTGCCCAAAGAGTTCTTCATTATTGCAATTCAAGGCTTCAATATTTTCTTCAGTTCTTTCAGCTTGCAGAATGCTGAGTGTGCTCTTCCCTTTTAGCTTTCTAATTCCAGGTCTTTGCACATTTCATTATAATACTTTTTTTTTTCTTATTGAACAGCCCTTTGAAATCTTCTGTTCGGCTCTTTGACTTCATCATTTTGTCCTTTCGCTTTAGCTACCCTAAGTTCAAGAGCAAATTTTGGAGTCACTTCTGACATCATTTTGGTCTTGTCTTTCTTTCCTCTTTTTAATGACCTTTTGCTTTCTTCATTTATGATGTCCTTGGTGTCGTCCCACAACTTGTCTGGTGTTCGGTCATTCACGTTCAGTGAGTCAAATCTATTCTTGATGTGGTCTCTAAATTCAGGTGGGATATACTTAAAGTGGTACGTTAGCTTTCGTGGACTTGTTTTAATTTCCTCAGCTTCAACATGAACTTGTGTATGAGCAATTGATGGTCTTTTCTACAGTTGTCGCTGCCTGGCCTTGTTCTGACTGATGATATTGAACTTCTCCATCAGCTCTTTCCACAGATGTAGTCTATTTGATTCCTGTATATTCCATCTGATGTGGTCCATGTGTATAGTCACTGTTCATATTGTTGAAAAAAGTATTCCCAATGAATAGGTTATTGGTATTGCAATATTCTATCACGCAATCTCCACTATCATTTCTACCACCAAGACCATATTTTCCAACTACTGATTCTTCTTTTTTCTTTCCAACTTTCACATTCCAATCATCAGTAATTACCAGTGCATCTTTTTTTGTGTGTGTGTGGTTTAAGTGAAAGTTTACAAATTAAGTCAGTCTCTCATACAAAAACTTATACACACCGTGTTTTATACTCCTAGCTGCTCTTCTCCTAATGAGACAGCACACTCCTCCTCTCCACCGTGTATTCTCCGTGTCCATTCAGCCAGCTCCTGTCCCCATCTGCCTTCTCATCTTGCCTCCAGAAAGGACTTGCCCACATAGTCTCATGTGTCCACTTGAGCCAAGAACTCACACATCACCAGTATCATTTTCTGTCTTATAGTCCAGTCCAATCCCTGTTTGAAGAGTTGACTTTGGGAATGGTTCTAGTCTTGGGCTAACAAAGGGTCCAGGGACGATGACCTCCTGGGTCCCTCCAGTCTCAGTCAGGCCACTAAGTCTGATCTTTTTACTAGAATTTGAGATCTGCATCCCACTGTTCTCCCACTCCATCAGGGATTCTCTGTTGTGTTTCCTGTCAGGGCAGTGATCGGTGGTAGCCAGGCACCATCTAGTTCTTCCTGACTCAGGCTGATGTAGTCTCTGGTTTATGTGGCCCTTTCTGTCTCTGGGGTTCATCTTTACCTTATGTGTTTGGTGTTCTTCATTCTCCTTTGCTCCAGGTGGGTTGAGACCAACTGATGAATCTTAGATGGCTACTTGCTTGTGTTTAAGACCCCAGATGCCACTCACCAAAGTGGGACGCAGAATGTTTTCTTACCTCTTTTTGTTATGCCAATTGACCTAGATGTCCCCTATCAGTGAATCTTGATTGCATGTTTGATCAATTTCAGACTGCAGAAGTTGGTAAAAACCTTCAATTTCCTCATCTTTGGCATTAGTGGTTAGTGTACAAATTTGAATAATAGTTGTATTAACTGTTCTTCCTTTTAGGTGTATGGATATTATCCTATCACTGACATCCTTGTACTTCAAGATAGATCTTGAATTGTTCTTTTCGACAATGAATGTGTTGCTGTTCCTCTTCAATTTGTCATTCCTGGCATAGTAGACTATATAATTGCCTGATTTAAAATGGCCAATACCAGTCCATTTCAGCTCTCTAATATCTAATATATCTATCTTTAAACATTCCATTTCACTTTTGACAACTTGTAATTTTTCTAGATTCTTTGTACATTTTACATTCTGATTTCTAATGAATGTTTGTAGCTATTTTTTTGTTCATTTTCAGCTGTGCCCTGAAAGCTACACTCCATACACGTCATTAAGGTCAACTCTACTTTGAGGAGGCAGCTCTTCTCAGTTATATTTTGAGCATCTTCCAACCTGAGGGGCTCATCTTCCAGCAGTATATCAGACAGTGTTCTGCTGCTGTTTATAAGGTTTTCACTGGCCAATTTTTTAGAAGTAGATGGCCAGTTCCTTCTTCCTAATCTGTCTTAGTCTGGAAGTTCCACTGAAACCTGTCCACCAAGAGACACTCTGCTGACATTTGAAATACTGGTGGCATAGCTTCCAAAATCACAGCAACATGTAAGCCACCACAGTGAAACAAACTGACAGATGAGTGGTGGATGTTGTGGTAGGCTCCCACAAAATGCTAATGTACTAATCCCTGGAAACTTCGAATATGTTATTTTACATGGCAAAGGGAGTTGCAGGCAGAGCTGAGGTTGCTAATCATCTGATCATGAAATACGAAGATTATCCTCGTTTATCTGGTGAACCCAATGCAATCACGATTGTCTTTAAAGTGGTTGAGGGAGGCAGAAGAGGGGGTCAGAGTAATTCGATTTGAGAAAGACACAGCTCAACTTGGCTGGCTTTGAAGATGGAAGATGGAGATGACAAGCCAAGGAACGTGAGCAGCCTCTAAAAACTGGAAGAGGCAAGGAAACAAATTCTCCCCTAGAGCTTCCAGAAGCGAACTTAATTCTGCTGACATCTTAGTTTTAGCAAGTGAGACCAGTGTTAGACTTCTTTACGACAATAAATTTGTGTTGTTTCAAGCTACTAACCCACTAAGTTTATGGTAATTTCTTACAGCAGCAATAGAAAGCTAATACAAATGTTGAGAGCCACATCAAAGCCACGTTCTTTTAAGGCATTGCAAAACAGGTGAGAGAATGGGAAGAAAACCTTTGTAGAAAGAAAATGTTCTTTGACAACAACTCCAATTTTAGAGTTCTATGGTTTTCAGGATGAAATCAAATATGTATTTTGGGTCAATTATTACCAAACAACTGGCGCTAGCCTAGAGATGTGGAATCCAGAGGAAGTCAGATGCATGTGCTTTTAAATCTTCATCACAAGGGAGAAATTTCACCTTAAAATAGAGGTAAATCAGACTAAAATTTGATTGCATTCAAACATAGTTATATGTAATGAGAAACTGTATGGATAAATTCCTAATTACTACTTTATTATGCCTTTTTTTCAGAAATGTGCAGAAATTAAGTCCCAGTGATATCTTGATTTATACATTAGCAAAGCATTGAAAAACAAGATTTTTATGTCAAATCATTATCTTCCTCACAGGTGTTTTGGGGAAAAAAGGTGAGTTCTTCATAACTCTTTAAGATACATAAAATGCTATATAATAATTAAAAGGAACATCAATATAAATATTTTATTAAGAAGTTTTTTTGAGAGACAACCTCATATAGGTGACACCTGTTTTCATTCTTTCAAACATAACACAGAAAAGTAGATAAAACTCAACAGATGATAGTAAGTCTGCATATGTATATTTTCAACTTCTCCTGGTGTGTATAAACTAATGTAGTAAGTGCTTGACAGGCGCATGGCAGGTGGGAATGGACATAGTACCACTCTTTTCTATAATTGGCTGATTGGACATAAATTAGCAGGTCATGCAATTGTTTAACGACCACTGCCAGAAGAGTAGTTACTGGAACAAGTCCTATAGTTAATACTAATTATTTGCTCCCCTACTGGATGAATATACCCTCATATGAAATGGACTAATTAACAGCATATGTTGCTTTTGGGTGCTCTGTTTCGGAAACTGATTCCATGGTCCTAGAATCTCAACTAGATTAGATTTGGATCATATAACCTACATATATAAAAATATATATATATATATGTAAAATTCTGCTCTTCCTTTTCTCTGACCAACTAAATGTGTTGCAAATTGCTTGTTGTTAGAGGGCTGAGGAGAATAAGCAAACAGGAGTATAAAGGTGGTTCCATCAGCTATTCTCTTTGCTCATTCTGTAGATGTAAATACTCTCATCGGTCTTTGCTTTGAAGGAAGTTAAGGGCAGAAGTCCTGTTATTTTGCAACTATGTATGATAATCTGACTTTTTCTGAAACTTGCTTTGTGGAATAATGGAGTTGGAATTCAAAGACTATCTCTAGTCCATAATTTACGAATTACTCAACTGAGATGATCAGGTTTTATAAATGACTTTCCCCAAATCACAAGTTCATGTGGTAGAATAATTTATTAAGATAATAATTTGTGTTGTTCTCACTGTATTTTTCAAGCTCCTATTCCAAGGGGTTAACCCTGCTTTTTAAATTTTATTTTGTTGTTGTTGTTGAGAATACACATGGCAGAACAGACACTAATTAAACAGTTTCTACATGTACAATTCAGTGACATCAGTTATGTTCTTTGCATCGTGCGACCATTCACACCCTCCTTTTCTGAGTTGTTCCTCCCACATTAACATAAAGTCACTGTCCCGTAAGGTTCCTATCTAATCTTTCCAGTTGCTGTTGTTCCTTCAACCCCATATAGATAGTTCTTAAAAGAGCATAAGGCTCGAGGTAGACATTCTTTACTAGTTAAGCTAACTATTGTTTGGTTTTAAGAAGACTTCAGGGGATATTTCTGGTTTAAGGTCTAAGGTTTAAAGATTACCTCAGGGCAATAGTTTCAGGGGTTCATCCAACCTCCATGGCTCCAGAAAGTCTGGAGTCCATGAGAACTTGAAATTGTATTCTGCATTTTTCCCCTTTCGATCAGAATTCTTCTATAGAATCTTTGATCATAATGTTCAGGAATGGTTGCCAGGCAAGATCCAGTTCTTCTGGTCTCATGGCAAAGGAGGCAGTTGTTCATGGAGGCAGTTAGCCACACAGTCCACTTCTTTCTCCTATTCCCTACTCTCCTTCTTCCTCTATGGCTCCAGGCAAATAGAGACCAAATGTCACAACTTGGATGGCCGCTTGCAAGCTTTTAACATCCCAGGCACTACCCAACAAACTAGGACATAGAACAGAAGCACTAAACACATTATTAGGCCAATTAAGTGAGATGTCCCATGAAACCATGACCCTAAGCCTCCAAACAAAGGAAGCAAATCCCATGAGGTGTTGTATATAAGCAGCCTCAGCAGCTACTCTTTCTGTTTGTTTGTAAATATATCTATCACACAGTTTTTGCCAATTCATCTTTTTACAGGTGTACAACTTGTTAACACCAATTGCAATAACCTGCTGTGCAACCCTACTCTTAATCAATGTGGTTTTAAAAAATAATGTTTTATTTCTTTTTGGTGGCAATATACACAATGAAACATACATTCATTCACAATTTCTACATGAATAATTCAATAACATTAGCTATATATTTCACATTGCGTCACACTGTTATCATTCTATCTCTACCAATATTGTTTCATCATTAAGGATTCGTTTTTTTTTTTTTTTTAACTGTGTTTTAGTTGAAAGTTTACATGGTAAGTTAGGTTTTCATTTAACAATTTTTATACAACTTGTTCCATGACATTGGTTACATTTTTCATAATGTGTCAACATTCTCATTATTTCCATAATTTTTGTTTTTTCTGTTAATCTAGCTTCCCTGCTTCTCCTTAGCTTCTCATCTTTGGTTTTAGGGTAAATGTTGACCATTTGGTCTCATATGGTTGATTAATGTAAGGGAGTGCAGTATTCACAAGTGAAAGCCAATTTTTATTTTGATGAAAGGTGACCACTGGGAGTGGCGTCAGTTCCAAGTTTAAAGGGTATCTTAGGGTGATAGTCTTGGGGTTCTTCTGGTCTCTATTTAGGAATTTGAGTTTTGTTCTACCTTTTTTCTCCCATTCTAACTGGGACCTTTTACTGTGCCCCTGGTCAGAACGGTGGTAGTGGTAGCCATGCACCATCTAGTTCTTCTGGTTTCAGACTAGAAGAGGCTGTGGTTCTTGTGGGCCACTAGTCCTGTGGACTAATTTTTTCCTTGGGTCTTTGGTTTCCTTCACTCTCCTTTGCTCCACATGGGAAGAGACCCATAGTTGTATCTTAGATGGCTGCTTGCAAGCTTTAAAGACCCCAGATGCTACTCACCAACCTAGGATGTAGAGCATTATCGTTAGGAACTATGTTATGCCAATCGTCTTAGATATCCTCTGAGACTATGGTCCTGAGCCTTCAAATCCAGTAACTCAGTTCACAAGATGTTTGGATATGTCTAGGAAGTTTCCTAACTGTGCCTCCTATGTGCTGTATTATATATATGAAAATATATGCAGCACACATAAATATGTATATACATATGCCTGCAGATACACCTGTACATGCATGCTCATATACTCACATGTGTGTTTCTATACCTGTATATGAATACGTGACTACTTATGTAATCACACATATATTTTATTAGTTGTTATTATTGTTGTTGCAAAATTGTTATAGTTTTTACTTTGAAATTGTCCCTTATTCTTGCGTACTTCTTAGTGACTTCATTTACCTTGAACAAGTTGTCCAGACTTCACCATACTGGGTATTGCCTTTCCCATCACCAAAAATAACAAGTATCTACTATCTAGAAAGTGGTTCCCCCTCTCCCCCCATCCCTGGTAACTACCAAAGAATGTTGCTTTCTTTACGTATATCTGTTCTTGATTTTTTATAAAAGTGATGCCACACAATATTTATTTATCCTTTTGTGATTGATTTATTTCACTCAGCATAATGTCCTCCAGATTCATCCATGTTAGGAGATGTTTTGCAGATTCATCATTGTTCTTTATTGTTGCACAGTATTCATTATTTATATGTACCATAGATTGTTTATCCATTCATCCATTGACGGGCACTTAGGTTGTTTCCATCATTTTGCTATTATGAATGATGGTGCAATGAACATAAGTGTGGATATGTCTATTTGTGTCACTGCTCTTATTTCTCTAGAATATATACCTAGGAGTAGGATTGCTGGATCATAAGGAATTTCTATTTCTGGTTTTTTGAAGAAGAGCCACAGTGTTTTCCATAGTGGTTATACCACTTTATAATCCACCAAAAATATAGAAGAGTTCCAGTTCCCCCACACCTCACCAGCATTTTTTTTTTTTTTTCTGCTTTTTGGATCATTGTCGTTTTTGCAGAGGTGAGATGGTATCTCACGGTAGTTTTGCTTTGCGTTTCTGTAATGGCTAATGACTGGGAGCTTCTTTTCGTGTATTTGTTGGCCAGCTGAAGGTTCTCTTTGGTAATCGATGCAAATTTTCCATCACCATTAACTCCCCTTTCCCTCTTCCTCCCGCCCCTTACAAGTTTATTAGCCATTAATAAACTTTGGTCTCTATACATTTGCCTTTGCATGTCTTTTTATATAAGTGAGGTCATACAATATTTGTCCTGTGGTGACTGACTTATTTCACTCAGCAAAATGTCTTTAAGCTTTATTCATATTGTAGCACGTATCAACACTTTGTTTTTTGTACTGGCTGAGTAGTATTCCATTGTATGTGTGCATGTACCACATTTTGTTTATCCATTCATCTGTTGGTGGGCATTTAGGTTGTTTCCACCTTTTGCCAATTGTGCAGGGGTGTATTAACCAGTAAGCAAGGTACTCATGGGCTTACATTAAGCAAGGTACACATGGGCTTATTTGTATTTACTTACTAATCTGTAGTGCACAAATTGAAAAACAGGTGAAATTGTGCACTACAGATTAGTAAGTAAGTGCAAGTAAGCCTGTGCATATCTTGCTTGTTGGGTAATCCATCCCTGCTATTGTGAACAGTGCTGCAATGAATATGGGTGTACAAGTCTCAGTTTGACTCTCTGCTTTCAAGTCTTTTGGGTATATACCTAGAAGTGGAATTGCTGGGTCATTTGGTAGTCCTAATTTTAGTGTTTTGAGGAACCACCGTGCTGTTTTCCACAACACCTGTGCCATTTTGCATTTCCGCCAGCAATGGATAAGGGTTCCAATTTCCCCATTTCTTACAATGCAATGATAAAGAACAATGATGAGTCTGCAAAATATCTAAAAATATGGATAAATCTGGAGGGCTTATTCTGAGTGAAATAAGTCAATCCCAAAAGGACAAATACTGTATGAGACCACTATTATAAAAACTCATGAAAAGGTTCACACAGAAGGAAGCAATCTTTGATGGTTACGAGGAAGGGGAATGGTGGGAGGAAAAAACACTAACTAGACAATAGACAATAGATAAGTGATAACTTTGATGAAGGGTAAGATAACACACCATACTGGGGAAGTCAGCACAACTTGACCAAGGCAAAGTCATAGAAGCTTCATAGACACATACAAACTCCCTGAGGGCCTGAGTTACTGGGCTGAGGACTGGGGAGCATGGTCTTGGGGGACATCTAGCCCAATTGGCATAACATAGTTTATAAAGAAAGTGTTCTACATCCTACTTTGGTGAGTAGTGTTTGGGATCTTAAAAGCTTGTGAGTGGTCATCTCAGATATGCCTACTGGTCCCACCCTGTCTAGAGCAAGGGAGGATGAAGAGAACCAAAGACATAAGGGAAAGATTAGTCCAAAGAAATAATGGACCACTAGTACCACAGCGTCCACCAGACTGATTCCAGCACAACCAGATGGCGCCCAGCTACCACCACCAACTGGTCTGACAGGGATCACAATAGAGGGTCCTGGACAGAGCTGGAGAAAAATGTAGAACAAAATTCTAACTCACAAAAAAAGAACAGACTTACTGACTGGAGAAACCCCCAGAGTATGACCCCCTGAGACCTTTTTAACTCAGTACTGAAGTCACTCCTGAGGTTTACCCTTCAGCCAAAGATTAGGCAGGCCTTTAAAACAAACAATAACACACACAGTTCAACCATGTATACAAGACTAAAAGGGCACACCAGCCCATCATGGGGTTAGCAACCTATGTCACAAAATATGCGTATTATGCGTTTAATGAGAAACTAATTTCCTCTGTAAACTTTCACCTAAAGCACAATTAAAAAAAAAAATCCTAGCCAAACCAGTGGGAGTGAAATGGTATCTCATTGTGGTTTTGGTTGATTTACATCTCACTGATGCCCAATGACACTGAGCATCTTTTCATGTATTTGGTGGCCATTTGAATGTCCTCTTTGGTGAAATATCTATTCAAGTCCTTTGCCCATTTTATGACTGGGTTGTGTTTTTGTTGTTAGGTTGTTGAAGTTTTATATATTTTGGTTATTAGGTTCTTACCAGATAAATAGTTTCTGAAGATATTCTCCCAGTTGGTAGCTTGTATTTTCACTTGTTTGGCATACTCTTTTGGTGAACAAATGTTTTTAATTTTTATGAGGTCCCAATTATTTATTTTGTCTTTTGCTATTTGTGCTTTTGTTGTTATATTAGATAATACATTGTTAAAAGTTAGGCCTGATAGCATTGGCCCTGCATTTTCTTGTAAGAATTTTATGGTTTTAGTTCACACATTTAGGTCCTTAATCCATTTTGAATTCATTTTTATGTATGGTGTGAGGCATGGAGACTGTTTCATTTTTCTGCTTGTAGAAATCCAATTTTCCCAACACTAATTATTGAGGAGACTCTTCCTTCCCCATCAAATGGACTTAGCATCCTTGTGTGGGTTTATTTCTGGATTCTTAATTCTATTCCATTGGTCTATGTATCTATTGTTATACCAGTATCCGGCTGTTTGATTCCTATAGCTGTATAATATGTTTTAAAATCAGGAAGTGTGAGTCCTCCTACTTAGTTCTTCTTTTTCAACATTGCTTTAGCTATTTGGGGCCTCTTGCCATTCCACATAAAGTTGAGGTTTGGTTTTTCCATTTCTGTAAAGAAGGCTGTTGGAATTTTGATCAGGATTACATTGAATCTATAGATCATCTTAACAACATTAATTCTTCAAACTCAAGAACATGAAACATCTTTCCATTTATTAAACCCCCCAAAAAAGTCTTCTTTAAACTCTTTCAACAGTATTTTATAATTTTCATTGTATAGATCCTTCACATTCCTGGTTACGTTTATTCCTAGGTATTCTATTCTCTTAGATGCTTTTGTAAATGAAATTGTTTCCCTAATTTCCCTCTAAGATTTTCCCATTACTGGCGTATAGAAGCCCAACAGATTTTTGTTTGTTGACTTTGTAGCTGGCTGCTTTGCTAAATTCCTCTATTAGCTCTAGAAGGTTTCTTGTAGACTGTTTGGGTTTTCTATATATAAGATCATATCATCCTCAAATAGAGATAATTTCACTTCTTCTTTTCCAATCTTGATACCTTTTATTTCTTTTTCTTTTCTTACTGCTCTGGTTAGGACTTCTAATAAGATATTGAATAGAAATGGTGAGAGTGGGCACTCTTTTCTTGTTCCCTATTTCAAGGGAAAAGTTCTCAGTATTTCTCCATTAAGTGTAATGTTGCACTGAATCTTATTGAGGAATTTCCGTTCTATTCCAATCTTCTTTAGGGTTTTCATCAAGAAAGGGTGGTGGACTTTATCAAATTCTTTTTCTGCATCCCTAGAGATGATCACGTGGTTATTTTCCTTTGTTCTGTTGATGTGGTGTATTAAGTTGATTGATTTTCTAATGTTGAACCATCCCCACATTCCTGGAATAAATTCCACTTGGTCATGGTGTACGGCTTACCTAATATGCTGTTGGACTCTGTTTTGCTAGTATTTGGTTGAGGATTTTTGCACCTGTATTCATAAGAGATATTGGCCTGTAGTTTTCTTCTCGTGGTGTCTTTGTCTGGTTTTGGTATCAGGGATATGTTTGCTTCATAGAATTGATTAGGAAGTAGTCCTTCCTTCTCTACATTTTGGAGGAATTTAAACAGTGTCATTGTCAATTCTTCTCTAAATGTTTGGCAGAATTCCCCAGTGAAGCCATCCCAACCAGGACTTTTTTTTTTTTTTTGAGGAAATTTTTGATCACTGACTTGATCTCTTCACTCGTTGCAGGTCTTTTAAGACTTTCTATTTCCTCTTGAACTAGTTTGGGTAGGTTGTGTCCCATTTCATCTAGGGTATCTCATTTGTTGCCTTACAGTTGTTCATAATATTCTGTCATAATTCTCTTTATTTCTATATATAAGTTGTAATGTCTTTTATTTTTATTTTTTATTTCGGTTATTTGCATCTTTTCTTTGTCAGTCAAGCTAAAGGTTTGTCAATTTTATTGATATTTTCAAAAAACCAACTTTTGGTTTTATTGATTCTCCTTATTGTTTTTCTATTTTGGATTTTATTTATTTCTGCTCTGATCTTTGTTATTTCCTTTCTTCTGTTAGGTTTAGGGTTAGTTTTCTCTTCTTTTTCCAGTTTCTGGAGTTGTCTAGTTAGGCTGTAGATTTGAGGTCTTCTTTTCTCATGTAGGCATTTATTGCTATAAGTTTCCTTCTGAGTACTGCCTTCACTGTATCCTCTAGGTTTTGGTATGGTGTGCTTTCATTTTCATTTGACTTTGGGAAATTTGTTAACTTCTGTTTTAATTTCTTCCTTGACTCATTGATAGTTTAATAGTGTGTTGTTTAATTTCTGTATGTCTGTATATTTTCCAGGTTTTTTTCTTTTTTCCATTATTGATTTCTAGCTTGTTCCACTGTGGCCAGGGAAAACACTTTGTATAATTTTAATCTTTTTCTAAATTTTTGACGACTAGCTTTGTGAAATAACATGTGGTAGCTCTGTTTTATTTATGTCCTTTCATCAAGCCTTGAGTGAGGTCAAAAGTAGAAGTATAGGAATCAAAAACTCTTCTTGTCTTTTGTAAGAAAGTTTGTGATGTGACCATGGCAAGGTGGGCAGAGTTACTTTAGTGACGGGATGGAAAGAGAGCTGAGACAGGGAGGGAGGGAATGGGGGAGAGAGAAGGATTTCTCCACTGATGTAAGAATGGGAAAAGCCACTATAGGCTAGTCATGGTGGGAAAATGCAGGGTGGGGCTAGTAAGGAGATGCCACTTTCCATATTTAAATACTAATTAGTTAATTCACCAACTCAAATGAATCAATTCCACTTTCAGAAAAAAAACTTAGTTGGCTCAGAATTAATTTACACAATGGGACGTTATGCTTCATTAGTGGGTTTTTTTTTTTTCTCTCTCTCTCTTCATAGTGAGAATGAGTTTTTCTAATTTGTTTTTTATCTTTCTCTTTTGTTCATATTAGGTTTTTTTTGGTCTTCAACCATAAAAGAAAGAAAGAAATTCAGAAGAACCCTAAGAGAATTAACTGAAGAAAGTGAAAAGGCGAGTTGCCATACTTTGGAATAATGAAAGCTTTTAAACCTACATGGAGCACCCCAGATGGATAAATGTGCTTGAAGGAAAGCAAATGAATGCACAGTGCTTATATAAGTGAGTTTTTGACCTCTGGCCAGAATGCTATGAAAACTCTAAGAAAATAATATTTAACCTCTCCACAGGTAATCCTGACATTTTTGGCATCTTTTATGAAACTTAAAACATCCCGACAAATTCCAGCCCAGTTGTCCACACAGCCCTCTCTTGGGCACAGGTAACAACTTTGACATCAAGCCTCCAAGGTGGAGATCTGCAGGGAACACAACATTTGCATATTGGTGTCATTAAGGCTTGCACTTTAAAGAAGTGGATACAATATCACTTTTGTGTGTGTTACCTGTGCTTGCAAAAACTTTTTTTCTGGTATTCAAACGTAGGAGTGCATATTAGTGCAACCAGTTGCTCCAACAATTTGACATCTATTAAAAATTGCATATACCTTTTAATCCAGCAATCTCAACACTAGAAATTTACTATTAGTGCACACATACTTTGATGCATATAATTTTATTTTCTAGAAGGAACCATGAGAAATTACTAATAGTAATTATTTCTGGAAGAGGGATAGATGGATGGGAAGGGGTGGCTTCCATTTATCTTGTTTCTTTGGGTATTTGAATTATTTTAAACAAAGTATGTCTTATTTTTGTTATTTTTTTTATGTCAATAGGAAAGTATGAACCACTTTTTTTCTTTGGACTTCTCTCTACTAAAAAAAAAAAACTCTAATTACTTTTTTAAAGCTATAACTGGGAAGTACATTGAAGTTCCAAAGGTATTGGAAATGT